>NC_036860.1:21459768-21565808 GCF_002910315.2 Salvelinus sp. IW2-2015 | reverse complement strand
GTCTCATGCTACGACTAGAGGTGAAAGCACCGCCAGCATTCAAAGTGACAAAACATAGCCAGGAGCATGAAATGAGAAGTGGTCTGTGGTACCACCTGCCAGAACCATCCTTTATTGGGGTGTCTTGCTAATTGCCTATATTTACCTTTTTGTCTATTTCATTTGCAAACAACAGTTTAAAGCCCCCCCTGACGTCAGTGTCTGCTCATGCTAGTTAAGATGCTTTGCCACAGTTCCTCCATCTGGGGAAATCCAATCTTGTCCTGATTTTAACACTACAATTGTCAGCTGTCTGGCGTGAGTAATCAGAAATCCGGGTGAGGAATTGAATGACCTGGCTCCGTTGCACTCTAGCTGGAAGTCTCTCGTCCTCACTCCCTCTTGTCTGTACCTGTTATGCAGGTCATAGTACGTGGTTGGGATTATCGACTAATACTCGTTGCATTTAGGCTAAGTCAAGTAAATCCACTTATTACACAGGCATAATACCAGTAACTCAATTAAAAGCAATGGCAACTTACGACCAGATGGTCTGAACACAATGCTTTTTTTTCTGAATAGTAAAGGTCAAGTGATGACCGAGTTGTGTTTCAGAACTCTCACAACAACTGCATCTTCCTCCCACACAYTGGAGGAGTACTGTACAGTGTACAGGGCAACACAAGGCTGTGCTGAAGCAGATGCTTTGGCAGTATCTCAAATGTACGGCAAAACCCACAAAGGGGGCATAGTGATCCAAACTAGCTAAGGGACATCATCCTCTAGCCGCGTCTCTTGTGTCTGGCTTGACATAGTTGACAAAGTATGATGTATCATTTCTGGCGAAGAACAATGTATGCAACCAATACAACAGGAAGGGGTATTAATTGGGAGATAGCTGGTCGCCTGTGGGGTTAATTGTTGTGCCTCGGCTCTGGCACGGGCTACTACCACTATTTTGTCTATACTTYGGCAACAAATCATGACATGCAATCATGACTCCCTAATTGGAATTGTTCATATTGCATAATGATAATGATAAATTCAAGGTTTTTATCATATTTGTAGGACATAGCAAGTKAATTATTTATCATCAAGTGTAAGAAACTCAAATCCACAGATGTACCCAATCACTCACTGATGAGAGAGGACACCAGTACAAATAAAAATGTATCCACTCACTACTGTAAGTCGCTCTGGATAAGAGCGTCTGCTAAATGACTAAAATGTCYAATGCAAATGACACACATGGTTGAACAGTGCATTGTGTAAGGAACCAAGTGACACAGCACTTTTGGCCTTAGATCTGCAGCAATTCAATTTGGGGTCCTTGGGGGGCACAGGTAATACAGTGTGAACTTGTGTGTTCACTGCACATCTTGGGTGGGGAAGTCTCAGTTGACGTTGCAATTGTCTTCAGGACATTATAAATCACCAGAGTTATTATTGAAAGAGGACAAAGGGGAGATAAAGTCACACCCTACGCCCCTCCCCTTACCCCCATTAGAGCACAGCTGCACGTTGGTCCCAGAGTTCTGGCTCTCAGAGCCCCAAGCCACAACAATTAAATCCCCGTTCCTCTGCAAAGCCTTAGTGCATCTGTTCATTTTATTGCCCCTCAGATTTTTATCACACATTAGTAGGGGGATTCATTACATAAAGTGGAACACTGAGGTTGCCGGATCCAGGCAAGGTCACTTTCACCACTAGGCACAAGTTCCTCAGTCTCTTCTCTCCACTTCAGCCAGGGAATATGCAGACATAATGTGTATTAAAATCTGTGGTGTAGTGATTAGGGGGGATATATAGGTGCAATCCTCTTTTAAAAGTTTGATGGAGGACATACGGTCAGGTCCAAAATGATTGGRACCCTTGATAAAGATGAGCAAAAAAACTGTAGAAAATAAATAATACAAATACTGAGCTATAGTTAACTGACAAAATATAGGAAACACTTGAGTAAATGAGGGATACAAAGTATATTGAAAGCAGGTGCTTCCARACAGGTGTGGTCCATGAGTTAATTAACATCCCATCATGCTTAGGGTCATGTTTAAAAATGCTGGGCAGGCAATTATTTTGGCTACCATGGCCATGCCCCCCATAGGARGACATTGTCCCCATCCACAGGGCACAAGTGGTCACTGAATGGTTTGATGAGCATGAAAACAATGTAAACCATATGCCAAGGCTGTCTCYGTTACCAGATCTCAACCCAATTGAACACTAGAGTGGTGCCTGAGACAGCGTTTTCCACCACCATCAACAAAACCCCAAATTATGGAATTTCTCAGAATGGTGTTGCATTCCCCCAATAGAGTTCCAGACACTTGCAGAATATATGACAAGGTGCATTGAAGCTGCTCTGGCTTGTGGTGGCCCAACACCCAATTAATTAAGAAACTTTATATTGGTGTTTCCTGTATTTTGTCAGTTACCTGTATATTGCATTCACATTTATTTAGTTGAAATMGCATTATTTTATACTAATACAATTGCTCAGAGAAAGAGATTTTGTTTAACAGGTAATATACATTATTGGCACCCCTGTTTTCAGTACGCAAGCACCCTCCCCTTGCGAGGATAAATATAAAGCCTTTTGCTAAATTGTTTTATGAGTTGGAGAACACATTGGGAGGGATCTTAGACCACTCCTCCATACAGAATCCTTCCAGATCCTTGATATCCTTCGTCTGCGTTTATGGACTGCCCTCTTCAATTCAAACCACAGGTTTCTGAGATTGCCATTGCAAAAWTGAGATTTTGTGGTCAATTAACCATTTCTTTATCGATTTTGATGTGTGCTTGAGGTTATTGTTTTGCTGGAAGATCCACTTGCAYCCAATTATCAGCCTCCTGGCAGAGGCAACCAGGTTTTTGGCWAAKAGTTGATGATGCCATTGACCTTAAGGGCCCCAGGACCAGTAGAAGCAAAATAGCCCCTTAACATCAAACATCCACCATCATATTTTACAGTAGGTATGAGATACTTTTCTGCATGTGCTTCCGTTTTCGACACCAAACCCACCACTGGTGTGTGTTTTAGACATTTTAGAAAAAGGCTCAGTATCGTTAWCCCCACAATGGGAGGGTGCTCTAGTACTGAATTCAGCGGTGCCAATCATTTTGACCCCCATCTTTTTTAGATTTGTTTTTATTACTTGTTAAACCTAACCTCTTTCTCTGAGCAAATGTATTAGCAGAAAATAATATAATTTTCAATATTTGTTTTTGCATACAATATAGCAGTATTTGTATTATTTATTTTACAGGCCTACAGTCTTTTTTGCACATCTTTATCAACGTTGCCAATCATTTTGGACCTGACTGTACGCATGGTGAATGTGTTCTTTGCAAATTTCTGATTCATATCATATTTGGAAAGTTATATTTTGAAGTAATTAGTTGCGGAATAAGGACTCAATAAGGACAGAGGATAGCGGCTGGCTACAGTATATATGTCAACAACAAAACAAATAAGGATCGATTCATTACACAGAGAGAATTATTAGCAGGCCTATATACATATTAGGCAATTGTATTCATTGTACATTTTATTWAAAAAAAAATATTATTAATTTGGCCATTACAAGCACATTCTACTGTTTTTCAGAGTGAGAAAGAAGAAAGTAAGTTCGTAACATGAGCACAGCTTGGCTATTCTATTCATCTGCAGATGTCAACGCTGATGTAATTTCATTGATTTATCCACTTGTTTTTGGCATGAGTCTGAGGCGCAATGCCCTAAKAGGGCAAAGTGTATGCAACTCACATGTTTAATGTCAGGCAATGTGCAGATTTGAGTAGACGTTGTGTGTAGTGGGCCCTGTTGTCTTTTCCCACGTGCTTAGGGGCCGCTAGTAGGGGACAGGACAAATACTCTCTCTGTATGCATTGTCATGACCTACTGTATCACAGTGGAACACAAACCAGGTGCCTTCAACACTATCAGAAAGTTTGACTTGAGTGTCTCAKAGAGTTCATTCTCAACCCACATCTTCCATCTCTTCACTCCAATCATTTTGCTACCATATTAGTTGATTTAGAATGGGGGAAATGTACCCAAATACATTTACATTTAAGTAAATGATTTCCAAAATGCCATTCCCAAATGCCACCGTAATTCAAGAATGACCCCAATATCAAAATACAGTCTCTGGGATGCTTATACTAAACCTGCATTACCTTTTCTTTTGTGTTTAATCCATCATCATTTAAAAGCGACTAAAATTGTGTTCATACAGCATGCACACACAAGACTTGCATTTTACAATTCTGACAGTTAGACAATACATAAAACCAGTTTTACGTTTTGCATTTTTCATAACATCATCATGTGAGAGACAGGGGGTACAAGAATGCACATGAACATTGTGTGTTTGAGACAATGTGTAGGCATATGTTTCTAGGGCAGGGGTCATTCAGTGGGTGATCAACACAGAGGTTGCCTGAAGTTGGAACTGTTGTCTTTGGTTGTTTTGAAAGCTCTCTGCGAGGATGAAAGAGAGCTGGACAGTCACCAGTCCGAACATGGGGCCCACTATGTGTAAACCCACCCACGCACACACACACACACACACACACACGAGACCTCTTCACCCCCTTCCCAAAACAAAACAACAGCTCCCCCTCCCATCTTCAATCGCCCAGGGCCAGGGGGAGGAGACCGGAGATCACCATGTCTGTGTGGCGCTACTCCACTGGGACCCTGTGATGTCATCATGGCGTGCTGCACATGATCATGCTGCCCTTGGGCTTTACTAGACTGTCCCAAAGTCCAGGGGGATCGTTCACAAAAACAGGTTATGCACCCTGGGACTTTCATCCAATGTGCCAGTCTCTGCTTCAAGACAGCACGCCCTTTGGAGTTTTTCCCATAACACACAAGAAGCTCTTCTGTTTGACGAACAGTTCTTGTCGCAGCAAGATAGGCACTCAATGCCCTAACAGGGCAAAGTGTATCACAACTCTCCTGTGAGGAGTAGGGAGGCAGGTGAAATGCCGCTATGATTAAGGGCTGGTTAACATGTGATGATGAAAGGACCTTAGGTAAGAATGCTGGATTTGGCCAAAGCACTACCTTACATCCATCTTCTGCTAAAGTGAGGCATGAAGGAMGGGTAGAAAGCGCATGTACTGTAATTCTCTAACACGCTTGGCTGAAACAATAACCAATAGAACGGCAGTCTTGACTGAGATCTCCCATAGCTCAAGTGAAGACAGGGGCTCAAATGGTCGACTCATAAATGATCGTAGGACAACATCTAACTCCCATGAGGGTACTGAAGTAGCCTTGGGTGGCGGTAGCCTGAGGGCACCTTTCATGAATTGCGATACTAGAGGGTGTGCCTGTAGTAATGCATCCGCAATCTGGTCATGATTCATAGAGATGGCTGCCATACACACTTTCAATGTAGATGGGGACTTCCCTGSAGCCATAAGCTCCTGGAGGAAAGTCAAAATGACAGGAATTGGSCAGGAAGTTAACAATTCWGCATGGTCGACACACCACTTCCTGAACACATTTCCCTTGTAGGAATACAGGGTTTGCGTAGAGGATGCCTTGGCTGCCTGAATTGTATCAACTACCAAAGAGAGCAACCCTGCAGCTACAAGGCAGTTACTTTCAGGGGCCACATTCACAACTTCAGTATGCTGGTTTGGGGTGCCAYAGCGTGCCGTTCGCTTGTGACATGAGGTCCGCTCGAAGCGGGAGTTCCCATGGTTGGGAGGTTGTCAGCTGTACAAGGTCTGAAAACGAGTGATGCTGTGGCCTATGTGATGCAACAAGCATAACTTACACACTCTCAAGACTGATCTTCTTCAAGACCTGAGGGAGCAAGGAAATTAGTGGAAACGCATACAGCAGCCTCCTTGACTATTCTGTGTGAATGGGCATCGCCCCAAGTGGGCCTGCAGAACCCTTGGAGAAACTGCATAGGACAATGGGTTGAATCTTGCGCTGCAAACAGATCGGTGACGTCCATTCTGAATCGCGCCCAGATCCTCTCRACTACAGAGGAAGAAGGCCTCCTCTGGAGAAGAGGTTCTGCTGCCTCATTCTCCACCCCTGGGAGGTGTATTGCTCTGAGGGACGTAAGGTGTCTGTTTGCCCAAAGCAGTAGCTCCTTTGCTAGTGCAGTYTCATTGACCTCAATCCTTCCCGGGGGGCTGATGTGTGCAACCACGGTTGTGTTGTCTGTCCATATCAGTGCATGTTGTCTTCTCAATACTGGGAGGAAGTGCCGGAGTGCAAGGTGAACCACCTTGAGCTCCAGTACGTTGATGTGAGCCGTTGTCCARGGTGCTAACCATACACCATGGACCCCAGACTGGTTCAAGACTACTCCCCATCCCTGTAGGGAGGCTCTGTGGTCAAAGACCCGGTTGTGAACTGGGCATAGGAGAACTCCACTGGGAGTCTGATGTSCTAGGCACCACCATTGTATTGCTCTCCAGTAACTCATTGAAATTGTCAGCTTTTTGTGTTTGTCCCTTTTGGGACATAGATTATGTCTGTTGTACCAGCATTATATTGGCCACATGTGGAGAAGCCCAATGGTACAACATGGACTGCAGCAGCTTGGAGGCCTAGGAGCCTCTGACTCTATAGAGCTCTATAGAGCTGTTAAAAGACAATTTGTCAAAGATACCACTCTTTCTGGAGACTGTTGCTCGCATGATTTGAGTGTACAGTGTCAAGGCCAGGAAGTGCACACACTGAGTTGGGACCAGAGAGCTCTTTTCCAAGTTCATTGTTAGTCCCAACTCAGAGAGGTCATGTGAGATCATGGATGTGTGTGCCAAAGCTTGTTTTTGTGACCCTGCAAATACACTATATATACATAAAGGTATTTGGACACCCCTTCAAATTAGTGGACTCGGCTATTTCAGCCACACTAGTGGCTGACAGGTGTATAAAATCGAGCACACAGCCATGCAATCTCCATAGACAAACATTGACAGTAGAATGGCCTTAATGAAGAGCTCAGTGACTTTCAACGTGGCACCGTCATCGGATGCCACCTTTCCAACAAGTCAGTTCATCAAATTTCTGCACTGCTAGAGCTGTGTCAACTTTAAGTGCTTTAAATTGTGAAATGGAAATGTCTAGGAGCAACAACGGCTCAGCCGCAAAGTGGTAGGAAACACAAGCTCACAGAATGGGACCGGTGTGTGCTGAAGCGTATAMCGTGTAAACATTGTCTGTTCTCATTTGCTATACTCACTACCAAGTTCCAAACTGCCTCTGGAAGCAATGTCAGCACAAGAAATGTTCGRCGGGAGCTTTATGAAATGGGTTTCCATGGCCGAGCAGCCGCACACAAGCCTAWGATCACCATGCTCAATGCCAAGTGTCGGCTGGAGTGGTGTAAAGCTCGCTGCCATTGGACTCTGGAGCAGTGGAAACGTGTTCTCTGGAGTGATGAATCACGCTTCACCATCTGGCAGTCTGACAGACGAATCTGGGTTTGGCGGATGCCAAGAGAACGCTACCTGCCCCAATGCATACTGACAACTGTAAAGTTTGGTGGAGGAGGAATAATGGTCTGGGGCTGTTTTTCATGGTTCAGGCTAGGCCCCTTAGTTCCAGTGAAGGAAAATCTTAACGCTACAGCTTACAATAACATTCTAGATGATTCTGTGCTTCCAACTTTGTGGCAACAGTTTGGAGAAGGCCCTTTCCTGTTCCCGCATAACAATACCCCGTGCATAAAGCGAGGTCCATACAGAAATGCTTTGTCGAGATCGGTGTGGAAGAACTTGACTGGCCTGCACAGACCCCTGACCTGAACCCCGTGAATTGGAACGCCAACTGCGAGCCAGGCCTAATCGCCCAACATCAGTGCRCGACCTCACTAATACTCTTGTGCCTGAATGGAAGCAAGTCCCCGCAGCAATGTTCCAACATCTAGTGGAAGGCCTTCCCAGAAGAGTGGAGGCTGTTATTGCAGCAAGGGGGGACCAACTCCACATTAACGCCCATGATTTTGGAATGAGATGTTCGACGAGCAGGTGTCCATATACTTTTGGTCATGTAGCGTATGATAGCAAAATGTGTAGAATTGCAGGAAAATAGCTTTAAAACTGCAACATTGTCTCTAAGCCTCATGGCAAAKTGTGAACAATAGAGCTTTAAAATAGCACATGTTTCTCTCTGACCCATGGCAAAAAGTGTAGAATTGCAGGAAATTTGCTTTAACTGCAAAATTCTCTCAGCCTCATGACAAAATGTGTAGAATAGCAGGAAACTTGCTTTAAAACTGCAACATTTTCTCGTAGACTCGTGAGGAAATTTGAAGAATAGCATTATAAAACTGCACAGAAGGTGTGTACAAATGTGTAAAAAAAAAAGAAAACAGTTTTCCAGGGGCCCAAATGCGGTAGTCCTGCCCTGTGTTGGGCCCTGGGGAAGGCCTGCCTGGCCCTGCAGCCTGTACTCTTTTCTCAGCTTGGTAAAGTGTGTTTATTTGAACAGCAGCAGCAACCCTCCTAAACCCAAACTTACTACCCTCCTGAGAAGCCTGCTCCTTTTCTTGGCAGCATGCGGGGCCCTGTTAAATGTGCTCTGACATAATAGGCTAAGACTATCGTTGCTTTCCTCTGACAGTTCAGATTCACTTTGCAGAGTCAGCATCTGCTGCCACCAGAGACCCGAGACCGGCTCCATTAGGCCCGCTGTCTGAGAGCAGCACACCCACAGCACACCCAGAGAACACCACCCCTTAACCACACCGTCAACAGTGTGGTTAATCCTATGTCATTGTGTTGCCACAGCTAATGAGGACATATGCGTGTAGGTCTGGAAAAGCAGGCTATTCAATACCTTCCACCAGTCAGCAATAGCCACTTTTATTGATGACAACTGTTTTCATTAAGTAATTTTGTTAAATCTGACTCCAGAGTGGTTACACAGGTTTTACATGTGGTGGTATCGGTATTACACAAGAGACAAATGATGTAGACTGTTTTGAGGACCACATTCTTTGGATGTGTTGGGTGAGAGTCAGAAGGGTAAACAGTTTACATTTACTACTGAACAACAGAGTACGGCAAGTATCCCTGTATCGGTTACCTGCATATGGGAAAAATGGAATCGGACTATTTCACAATCATGATTGCACACGGAGAAATATTATTGTGGGAAAAACTGTGGCTGAGCAAAACCAGAGGTTTCAGATATTCTCTCTTCCAACACTTTAGATAAAATTACCCTGATTTCAAGCAGAGGTCTTGGAAGAACAGAACACTAGGGTAGTAATTAGCCACCAACATGGTCAATCGCTTTAGAAGGTTACACCTTTTACTTGTATTCTTCATTCTTCCAACTCCCTGCTCATTCATAACTCATCCATTGTAGGGTTCTGTTGTCTCAAAGTAAGGAACAACCAACCACATTCCATGACAACGCATAGCTATAATTACGTGGTCCTTGTAGTCCACTTCATGGTTGATTGTCATCCCCCCTGCCTGACATGCAGTAGATACAGTGCATCCGGAAAGTATTCAGACCCCTTGACACTTTCCACATTTTGTTACGTTATTTTAAAATTGATMAAATTGTTTGTTTTTCTCATCAATCTACACAGAATACCCCATAATGACAAAACAAAACCAGAAATGTTTGCAAATGTAAAAATAAATAAAAAACTGAAATGTCACATTTACATAAGTATTCAGACCATTTACTCATTACTTTGTTAAAGCACCTTTGGCAGCGATTACAGCCTCAAGTCTTCTTGGGTAGGACGCAACAAGTTTGGCACACCTGTATTTGGGGAGTTTCTCCCATTCTTCTCTGCAGATCCTCTCAAGTTCTGTCAGGTTGGATGGGGAGTGTCGCTGCACAACAATTTGCAGGTCTCTCCAGAGATGTTCGATCGGGTTCAAGTCCYGGCTCTGGCTGCGCCACTCAAGGACATTCAGAGACTTGTCCCGAAGCCACTCCTGCGTTGTCTTGGCTGTGTGCTTAGGGTTGTTGTCCTGTTGGAAGGTGAACCTTCGCCCCAGTCTGAGGTCCTGAGCACTTTGGAGCAGGTTTTGATCAAGGATCTTTCTGTGCTTTGCTTCATMAATCTTTCCCTCGATCCTGACTAGTCTCCCAGTCCCTGCCGCTGAAAAACATCCRCACAGCATGATGCTGCCACCACCATGCCTCACCGTAGGGATGGTGCCAGGTTTCCTCCATTCTGGCCAAATAGTTTAATCTTGGTTTCATCAGACCAGTGAATCTTGTTTATCAAGTCCTTGTCTGAGTCCTTTGGGTGCCTTTTAGCAGACTCCAAGTGGGCTGTCATGTGTCTTTTACTGAGGAGTGGCTTCCGTCTGGCCACTCGACCATAYAGGCCTGATTGGTGGAGCGCTTCAGAGATGGTTGTCCTTCTGGAAGGTTCTCCCATCTTCACAGAGGAACTCTGAGCTCTATCAGAGTGACCATTGGGTTCTTGGTCACCTCCCTGACCAAGGCCTTTCTCCCCAGCTCTAGGAAGAGTCTTGGTGGTTCCAAACTTCTTCCATTTAAGAATTATGGAGGCCACTGTGTTCCTGGGGACCTTCAATGCTCCAGAAATGTTTTGGTACCCTTCCCCAGATCTGTGCCCCGACACAATCCTGTCTCAGAGCTCTACAGACAATTCCATCGACCTCATGGCTTGGTTTTTGCTCTGACATTATATAAAATATAAACGTGCCTTTCCAAATCATGTCCAATCAATTTAATTTATTTAATCAATTTTAGAATAAGGCTGAAATGTAACAAAATGTGGAACAAGTAATTGGGTCTGAATACTTTCKGAATGTACTGTATGTCCCTATTTGACTGTTCTTCAGTGTCACTTATGCTCCTGGCGCCYTTATGGCACTGAKCACTTTCACTAAGGAAGTTTAGAGAGMGATATGTCTATGCTATGTAAACACTTGAGCTGTTGTTAATAAAGTAAACATCGGTATATTCAACAGCCTAAACATTCAGCACCCACGCTATTGAGGGAATGAATTAAACTCGGTTTAACTGGAGTTGTGTAATCAGCTCGCAAAATTCTTTCAACCCTAAACCATTTACAGCCATTTCAGAAGGCCATAAAGTTATAGCACCATAACATTTGACCATATTTGGCCATGGAGGAACATACATCTTTGGAGAGAGGGTGAAAGCTGTTGCTGAACTTGCCTTCTGCTGGGAGAGAGATAGCTTCTCATCTTGTCCCATTACTGGATCTCACCCATTCTGTAACATTAATGTTAGCCTAACTAAACACTGGGGCCATCTCTAGGGCCCTGCTATTACTGAGGGAAGTATGCCATTATTCCCAGACCTCAGTACACAGCCATGAATGATATATGCTTTGTAAACCTCAGACCCCCCCCCTCTCCTTACCAGGCCACTGGGAGTAATGCTAATGATATTAACTAAGCCAATTGGACTTCTCAAAACAAACACAGGCCAACTACTCTATGGCTCAGGGGACTATTACAATATCTGTTCTACACAATTATAAGATGACGGCTGCAGGATGATMTGGAACCTCAATATATGCAATATTTGACAGAACACTTTGTGATTCACCATATCACTGATCTTAGTTCTCTTGGTTCTTGGAATCCATCCCCCCCTTCRATTTTTCCAGAATTATATTTGGATGAGGTCAGTGTTGAGGTCATCAGCTTGTCCTACTCTGTTCTCTGTGTGACCTTCCCCTGACCTRCACCTTCTCTGACCACCAGGCTCATATTTCAGCTGCGGTTTTGACAGGAGCATACTGAATCACTTGAGTAAAAGGAAACCTCTCCCCACTGCCTCAGGTAATTGATCATCCAAAATTGAACCGCTTGGGCAACAATTAGTATTCTTCTTTTCAAGTTGAGGTGCGGGTGCCTCTGAAAAGTTAACACATCTGGCACTGCACAGAAAGGATACGTTACACCTGTTTGCTTACAGATGGGTGTAGTTGATTCTTCTGGGAGTAGTGGTGCAATGGAGGCAGATGGCTGTGTTTCCTGAGAGAGGGGGGTAGTATGACCCAGCGATCAGTGTGTGACCCTGTTAACAAGTGCAGATCCTATATCAGTTAGAGGGATGGATGGTGCTAACCCGGGTTGGGTCAGCATTGCAACCAGACCTAGGTTTGATTCCCCTCCAGTAATAATCATTAAATCTAATCTTCTATTAAGCACCTTAATACTAAAAGCAAAGACAAATTGTTTTGAAATGTATCTATGACTTCTGAGTTGAAGATGTTGGTTTTGGGCATTTCTGTGGTCCTCTGTACCTCAGTTGGCAGCACCAAGATTGTGGGTTCGATTCCCGCGACCACCCATACATAAAATGTATGCATGAATGACTACGTCACTTGGATGAAAGCGTCTGCTGAATGTGAAAATATAAAAGCAACAATTRMAAAGATTTTACTGAGTTACAGTTCATGTATGGCAACCAGCCAATTGAAAACAATTAATTAGGCCCCAATCTATGGATTTCACGACTCGGAATACAGATATGCATCTGGTGTTGGTCACAGATACTGTTTTTTTTTAACTAGGGGTGTGGATCAGAAAAACAGTCAGTATCTGGTGTGACCACAATTTGTCTCATGCAGCATGACATCTCCTTCGCATAGAGTTGATCAAGCTGTTGATGGCCTGTGGAATGTTGTCCCACTCRTCCTCAATGGCTGTGCCATGTTGCTGGATATTGGAACTGGAACACGCTATTGAACACGTCAATCCAGAGCATCCCAAACATGCACAATGGGTGACATGTCGGATGAGTTTGCAGGCCATGGAAGAACTGGGGAATTTTCAGCTTTCAGGAATTGTGTACAGATCCGTGCGACATGGGGCCGTGCATTATCATGCTGAAACATGAGGTGATGGCGGCGGATGAATAGCACGACAATGGGCCTCAGGATCTCGTCAAGATATCTCTGTGCATTCAAATTGCCATCGATAAAATGCAATTGTGTTTGTTGTGCGTAGCTTATYCCTGCCCATATCATAACCCCACTGCCACCACGGGGCACTATGTTCACAACGTTGACATCAGCAAACCGCTCACCCACACAAAGCCATACACGCTGTCTGCCATCTGCCCAGTACAGTTGAAACCGGGATAAATCCATGAAGAGCACACTTCTCCAGTTTAACAGTGGCCATCGAAGGAGAGCATTTTCCCACTGAAGTCAGTTACGACACCGAACTGCAGTCGGGTCAAGACCCTGGTGAGGACGACAAGCACACAGATGAGCTTCCCTGAGACAGTTTCTGACAGTTTGTGCAGAAATTCTTTGGTTGTGCAAGCCCACAGTTTCATCAGCTGTCCGGGTGACTGGTCTCAGACCATCCCGCAGGTGAAGAAGCCGGATGTGTAGGTKCTGGGCTGCCTTGGTTACAAGTCGTCTACGGTTGAGAGGCCGGTTGGACGTACTGCCAAATTCTCTAAAACAACGTTGGAGGTGGCTTATGGTAAAGAAATGAACATTCAATTATCTAGCAACAGCTCTGATGAATATTCCTGCAGTCAGCATTCCAATTGCACACTCCCTCAAAACTTGAGACATCTGTGGCATTGTGTTATGTGTCAAAACTGCACATTTTAAAATGGCCTTTAATTGTTCCCACCACAAGGTGCACCTGTGTAATGATCATCCTGTTTAATCAGCTTCTTGATATGTCACACCTGTCAGGTGGATGGATTATCTTGGCAAAGGAGAAATGCTCACGAACAGGGATGTAAACAAATGTGTGTACAAAATTTGAGAGAAATAAGCTTTTTGTGCATATGGACAATTTCTGGGATATTTATTTTTGCTCATGAAACATGGGACCAACACTTTACCTGTTGCCTTTATATTTTTATTCAGTATATATTGTATATACACATTTCTAAACTGTACCGGAAAAAAATGAATTGTCACTCAAGTGACTTCAATAGTCCYCTTTAAGGTACAGTGGTTTCAGAAAGTATTCACACCCCTTGACTTAGATTGATATTTGTTTGTCTTTTGTCACTGGCCTACACACAATACCCTATAATGTCAAAGTGGAATTATGTTTTTCAAAAATSTTCCTAATTAATGCCAAAAATAAAAAGCTGAAATGTCTTGAGACAATAAGTATTCAACCCCTTTGTRATGGCAAGCCTAAATAAGTTCAGGAGTAAACATGTGCTTAACAACTCACATCATAAGTTGTAGGGACTCACTGTGTACAATAATGTTTAACATTAATTTTGAATGACTACCTAATCACTGTACACCCATACATACAATTATCTGTAAGGTCCCTCAGTCGAAGAGTGCATTTCAAACACAGATTCAACCACAAAGAGCAGTGAAGTTTTCCAGTGCTGGAAAGAAGGGCACCTATTGGTAGATGGGTAAAAAAAAAGCAGATATTGAATATCCCCTTGAGCATGGTGAAGTTATTAATTACTTTTAGGATGGTGTATCGATACACCAAGTCACTAAAAAGATACAGATACTCAGTTGCCAGAAAATAAGGAAACTGCTCAGGGATTTCACAATGAGGCTAATGGTGACTTTAAAACAGTTACAGAGTTTAACGGCTGTGATAAGAGAAAACTGAGGATGGATCCACTTACTCCACAATACTAACCGAATTGACAGCCTGAAAAGAAGGAAGCCTGTACAGAATAAAAATATTCCAAAACATGCATCCTGTTTGCAACAAGGTACTAAAGTAATACTGCAAAATAAATTGCAAAGCAATTCCATTTTTGTCCTGAATACAAAGTGTTATGTTTGGGGCAAATCCAATACAACACATTACCGAGTACCACTTTCCATATTTTCAAGCATAGTGGTGGCTGCATCATGTTATGGGTATGCTTGTAATTGTTAATGACTGGGGCATTTTCGGGATAAAAAAGAAACAGAATGCAGKTAAGCACAGGTAAAATCCTAGKGTGAAAACCTGGTTCAGTCTGCTTTCCACCAGATAATGGGAGATGAATTCACCTWTCAGCAGGACAATAAGTACAAATGTTAGAATTGTTCTGCCACTGACAGAGTATTTTCTGGGGGTGTAAACCCATTTTAATCCCACTTTGTAACATAACAAAGGGGTGTGAATACTTTCTGTTGGCCTCCTGAAGTGTGCCTCTGACACACAGTGCCAATATAAGGATGACAGMGGATATGTTTGGCTTGGCACTGAGCCCTGGAAAGGCATCGGATTCTCTCTCACCTCATGTTCCTTTGGGATTCTTTGGCACTATAGGCCACTTTGACACATTCTGTTTTCCATGGTATGTACTATGCCTCTCATGCATTTGTAACCTTGAGGCAAGACAGCAGGATGTTTCCCACAAATCACTGCCCAGGCTATGGGAACTAAGGCTCCTGACTTCCACTCAACTATTTTGAATAGCACCACTTCACAGTYCACACCCCCTCATTGACTATCTCGCCGTTAAAGACTCAAAACTAAGTGAAATTTTTCTGGGGTATTGCAAAACTGATCCCTCGAGCATTGCCCTCATGAAGGCTACTACTTTGCAGCTGCCTACTGCCACACTGGCTGTCACGGAACGCTGACATTCTCTCACCCCCGTTAGCTGCCTGATTAATTGAGGCTAGAAGTGATAATCCCATCAGTGTAACTGATTTACAATGTGCTTAGGTTCTTTGGGGGTAAGGGACATTGCTTTCCTGTGCCATTGTATACATTCAGGCAATGGCAATATCATGTGTCCTAGTAGTCCACAAGCCTTTGTTATCCATGTCTATGTGCATGCACACTCTTCAAGAAACTACATTTCAAGATTTAATTCTGTCTTTTTCAAATGCCACCTCAACAGCAGTAATTACTAGCCTCCATTGTTATAACAAACAAAACCTAACTCCACCCTTACTTTGTAGTTTTACATCACATAATTCAAAACCATAAATGCATCACTGCGTTGTAATATGAAATATATTACAGCCTTTGACTTCAATACTTCCAATTCTTTAGTACAGTATGGCGAAATTTTATTGAACGCAGGCCATTTAAACTTTGGCCGTGGATGCCTGACATGTGATTGGTCGGCAGCCACAAACTACAGCACCTGTTTAGCGCCTTCATTAAAACTGACATAAGAGTTGAGGGAAATATAGACAGCATCCATTCCCCAGCAATGCTCGTTTCGATTCACGTCTCTGCTGGAAAGTTACCATTTAGTTGAATTTAATACAACAACAAAACAAAAAAAATATTCAAAATGCTATTTTCTTTTTGGAGTGTATTAGTGCGAATGGAGATGCTCCTTAAATTGTCTTTGGCGGTTTTTCTTTGTATAGCCTTTCAGCAAGTAAAGATGACCGCTCCAAACGAACTTCACGAAACCCCTCAAGAGAAACAATTGAACCAGCAGAAAAGACGACTCTCACTGCAAAACACKGGTATGTCGGCTAAATTCTGCTTGTAGGCTATAGCTACTGCCTCATACTTGTATGTCTGAAATGCGGATTATACGTTCACCAGATAAAGTCTAATAAATACCCTGCTTTAAGTTTCTCACGTTTTCATAAAACGGTCTGCACAATGCCCTAGCGACTCTCAGGTCGTATTCTTTGTAGGCCACATTAAACTATTTCACTGTGGATGAAACTTTTTACAAAATGATGTCCCCGAAATGACCTGTGGTAGAATTTGGTTTTATAGTGTCGTCCTACGCAGGTACGCAGTGATCTCTAGTTCTGTCACTTCACTGTAATTCAATGCGCCAAGTGACCAACTCTTATCCAAGCACATTCCAGTTGAAATGCCAACACAAGCTCTGACAGCAGGCTGTTCTTACCCCCGGCGCAACCACGCACCACCGTGAATATGTTGACAATTTTTTTTTTTTTATGCCCTGGGTTTATGTAATCCATCAATGTAATGCCACATGGACGCAGGCTCGCGGSAACGTGCAAAACTCGCGAATCATGGTCCCAGCGTTCCATGTGCCTAGTCTCCAGCAGTGTTTTTTTTTTTTTGCGGGGTGTAGGCGCAGTGGCGATTTTAGCATGTAAATCTTGGTGCTCCTATTTTCTGCTGGCCTGCCCCACCACGAACAAAGCAATGAGTTAGGCTGAAACACCTGCATTTTGGAGCTGCCTGTTTGTACGCAGCTTAACTCAATTATATATATATATTTTTTTTTTTACATTGTTTACAAACTGATGTGACATGCATTCAAAAAATGTAGAACTAAGAACAGATATAGCCCTTGGTTCACCCCAGACTTGACTGCCCTTGACCAGCACAAATATCCTGTGGTGTTCTGCATTAGCATCGAATAGCCCCCACGATATGCAACTTTTCAGGCATGTCAGGGACCAGTATACTCTGTCAGTTAGTAAAGCTAAGGCTAGCTTTTTCAAACAAATTTGCATCCTGTGGCACTAATTCCAAAAAGTTTTGGGACACAAAGTCCATTCAGAATAAGAGCACCTCCTCCCAGCTGCCCACTGCACTGAGGCTAGGAGACACTTTCACCACCGATAACTCTACGATAATCGATAATTTCAATAAGCATTTTTCTACGGCTGGCCATGCTTTCCACCTGGCTACCCCTACCTGGGCCAACAGCTCTGCACCCCCTGCAGCAACTTGACCACTCTCTTGTATCGTCTGAGATCCCCAAAGATTAGAAAGCTGCCGCGGTCATCCCCCTCTTCAAAGGGGGAGACACTCTAGGCCCACTGTTATAGACCTATATCCATCCTGCCCTGCCTTTCTAAAATCTTCGAACGCCAAGTTAACAGATCACAGACCATTTKGAATCCCACCGTACCTTCTCCACTATGCAATCTGGTTTCTGAGCTGGTCATGGGTGCACCTCAGCCACGCTCAAGGTCCTAAAGGATATCATAACCGCCATCGATAAAAGACCGTACTGTGCAGCTGTCTTCATCGACCTGGCCAAGGCTTTCGACACTGTCAATCACCGCATTCTTATCGGCAGACTGAATAGCCTTGGTTTCTCAAATGACTGCCTCGCCTGGTTCACCAACTACTTATCAGAGTTCAGTGTCAAATCGAAGGGCCTGTTGTCTGGACCTCTGGCAGTCTCTATGGGGGTGCCACAGGGTTCAATTCTCGGGCCAACTCTTTTCTCTGTATACATCAATGATGTRGCTCTTGCTGCTGGTGATTCTCTGATCCACCTCTACGCAGACGACACCATTCTGTATACATCTGGCCCTTTGAACACTGTTTAAAAACCTCCAGACGAGCTTCAACGCCATACAACACTCCTTCCATGGCCTCCAACTGCTCTTAAATACAAGTAAAACTAAATGCATGCTCTTCAACCGATTGCTGCCTGCCCGACTAGCATCACTACTCTGGATGGTTCTGACTTAGAATATGTGGACAAATACCTATGTCTGGTTAGACTAAACTCTCCTTCCAGACTCACATTAAGCATCTCCAATCCAAAATTATATCTAGAATCGGCTTATTTCGCAACAAAGCCTCCTACACTCATGCTGCCAAACACTCTCGTAAAACTGACCATCCTACCGATCCTTGACTTCTGCGATGTCATTTACAAAATAGCCTCCAACACTCTACTCAGAAAATTGGATGTAGTCTATCAGTGCCATCTGTTTTGGCACAAAAGCCCCATATACTACCCACCACTTTYACCTATGTGCTCTCGTTGGCTGGCCCTCGCTACATATTCGTCGTCAAACCCACTGGCACCAGGTCATCTAAGTCTTTGCTAGGTAAAGCTCCGCCTTATCTCAGCTCACTGGTCACCATAGCAACACCCACCCGTAGCACACGCTCCAGCAGGTATATTTCACTGGTCATCCCCAAAGCCAACTCRTCCTTTGGCTGCTTTTCCTTCCAGTTTTCTGCTGCCAATGACTGGAACAAATTGCAAAAAATTGCTGGAGTGTAACTTTAAGCATCAGCTGTCAGAGCAGCTTACTYATCACTGTACCTGTACACAGCCCATCTGTAAATAGCACACCCAACTACCTCATCCCCATATTGTTATTTATCTTCTTGGTCCTTTGCACCCCAGTATCTCTACCTGCACATCTATCACTCCAGTGTTTAATTGCTAAATTGTAATTATTTTGCCACTATGGCCTATTTATTGCCTTACCTCCCTGATCTTACTACATCTGCACACAGTCTATAGATTCTTCTATTGTTATTGACTGTACATTTGTTTATCCCATGTGTAACTGTTTGTCGCGCTGCTTTGCGCTAGCTTGGCCAGGTTGCAGTTGTAAATGAGAACTTGTTCTGGCCAACCTGGTTAAATAAAGGTGACATTGTTTTTAATAAAATGTATTAATGCCAAAATTACATGCAAAACAGGCAAGCCCCCCATTAAAAAAAAWATATATATATWTTTTTTTAAATGTACCTTGCCTGAATGAATAGGAGGGACACATTTTTCTTTGTCTCTAGGGCGGCAGGACGACCAGGACCAGTCCTGACAGCACTAGTCTAACCCTATAATATTGTAAAAGTATTTTAGTTGGCTACTAAGGATCACATATTTAAAATGTTTCATCTCTACAGTTGGCTGTATATTTTGTAAGAGGATTATCTTTTACTGTGAAAGCAGCAGTCATATTTGGAGGACTTTTCAATTATTCCCTAGGACCCAGCACATTGACACGATCGACTGTTGCATTATTATTAACAAGCTACTGGTCTCTGAAGAGACCACAAACATGCATGCCACCCTCATGTTAAGTAACATGTTCCCTCCATCAGCGGAGATCCAGCACTGTCTGGTGAACGCTGGGGATGTGGGCTGTGGCATGTTCGAATGCTTCAACAACAACTCCTGTGAAATACGAGGCCTACATGAGATCTGCGTGACATTTCTGCACAACGCCGGCAAGTTTGACTCCCAGGTATTCCACTTCTCCTAAACATATGATCTACCCTTCGGAAGTGTGCTGCTGTCAGAGTGCCAGTATCTCTATTCCACAAATCCTCTCCACTCTTAGAAAAAGGGGTCCAAAATGTTTTTTTCATCTGTTCCCATAGAAAAAAAGAATAATACTTTTGGGGTCCATGTTGAATCTGCTGTAGAAAGGGTTCTCCTATGGGGACAGCTGAAGAACCTCTTAAGGTGCTAAGAGTGTACTGCAGCCTACATGCAGTACATCCTTTATGTAACTGTATGAACATGTTTAGTATGTTTTGGAAAATACTCTGGAATTTGGTGTAACAATTTACATTTTTGTGAAACTATTGAGCTTATCATAATGCATACTCCTTAGCCAATTACATTTAAACACCGTTTTTACAATTCCTGACATTTAATCCTAGTAAAAAATTCCCTGTCTTAGGTCAATTAGGATCACCACTTTATTTTAAGAATGAAGTGTCAGTGGAGAATTTAAGTTTTTTTTAATCACATTCCCAGTGGGTCATAAGTTTACATACACTCAATTAGTATTTGGTAGCATTGCCTTTAAATTGGTTAACTTGGATCAAATGTTTCGGGTAGCCTTCCACAAGCTTCCCACAATAAGTTGGGTGAATTTTGGCCTATTCCTCCTGACAGAACTGGTGTAACTGAGTCTGGTTTGTGGCCTCCTTGCTCTGGCCTCCTTGCTCTCACACGCTTTCAGTTCTGTCCACAAATGTTCTATAGGATTGAGGTCAGGGCTTTGTGATGGCCACTCCAATACCTTGACTTTATGGTCCTTAAGCCATTTTGCCACAACTTTGGAAGCATTGTCCATTTGGAAGACCCATTTGTGACCAAGCTTTAACTTCCTGACTGATGTCTTGAGATGTTGCTTCAATATAGCCATAATTTTCTTTCCTCATTATCCCATCTATTTTGTGAAATGCACTAGTCCCTCCTGCAGCAAAGCACACCAAACAACATGATGCCACCCCCGTGCTTCACGGTTGGGATGGTGTTCTTTGGCTTGCAAGCKTCCCCCTTTTTCCTCCAAACATAACAATGGTCATTATGGCTAAACCGTTCTATTTTTGTTTCATCAGACCAGAGGACATTTCTCAAAGTACGATCTTTGTCCCCATGTGCAATTGCAAACCGTAGTCTGGTGTTATGGCAGTTTTTGAGCAGTGGCTTCCTTGCTGAGCGGCCTTTCAGGTTATGTCGATTATAGGACTCGTTTTACTGTGGATATAGATACCTTTGTACCTGTTTCCTCCAGCATCTTCACAAGGTCCTTTGCTGTTCTGGGATTGATGTGCAAAATCTCTAGGAGACAGAACGCGAGTCCTTCCTGAGCGGTATGACGGCTGCATGGTCTCATGGTCTTTACTTCTGTACTATTGTTAGTACAGATGAATGTGGTACCTTCAGGCATATGGAAATTGCTCCCAAGGATGAACCAGACTTGTGGAGGTCCACAAATTTTTTTTCCTGAGGTCTTGGCTGATTTCTTTTGATTTTCCCATGATGTCAAGCAGAGGCACTGAGTTTGAAGGTAGGGCCTTGAAATACATCCACAGGTACACCTCCAATTGACTCAAATTATGTCAATTAGCCTATCAGAAGCTTCTAAAGCCATGACATAATTTTCTGGAATTTTCCAAGCTGTTTAAAGGCACAGTCAACTTAGCGTATGTATAGTTCTGACCCACTGGAATAGTGATACAGTGAAATAATCTGTCTAAACAGTTGTTGGAAAAATTACTTGTGTCATGCACGAAGTAGATGTCCTAACCAACTTGCCAAAACTAGTTTTGTTAACAAGAAATTTGTGGAGTGGTTGAAAAACAAGTTTTAATGACTCCAACCTAAGTGTATGTAAACTTCRGACTTCAACTGTATCTAATTAGTAGGGGTGTCGCCAAAGCTCTGTTCTGTCTCAAACAGTTTTGACTGCTTGGAACTTCCGGAAATTAAGATTCTCCTCCCGAACCTTCTGCATGTAAATTGATTACCAACTTTACCATCTTCATGTAAAAATGAAACTGCTATTGGGTAAACTATATCTACTTAAATAAAGTTGAACCCCTCCCTCAAATGTAGAATGACTTTTTTTGTCCATAATTGTAGGTTACATGATTATACAATTATTGTGCCAGCCCTGAGGTGATGTGTCAGCCATTATGTTGAACTCTGTAGGGGAAGTCCTTCATCAAGGATGCCCTGAAGTGCATGGCCCACAGRCTGAGGCACCGGTTCAGCTGTGTGAGCAGGAAGTGCCTGGCAGTGAAGGAGATGATGATCCACCTGCAGAGAGAGTGCTACGTCAAACACAACCTTTGTTCCGCCATCCAGGAGAACATCAAAGTCATGGTGGAGATGATCCACTTCCAGGACCTCTTCCCCAAAGGGTGAGCATAAGAGGCCTTTTTCCATTTCATACTAAACTCAGTGTAGTATGTTTCTAGGGTCCAGACTCCACCTGATCCAAAATTCAATTACTGTAGTAGTCTGCATTCAGAAATATAATTTTTCCTCCTACCTCAGGACTCATGTGGAGCTGGTGAACATCCTGCTGGGTTGTGGTGAGGAGGTGAGGACGGCCGTAGCACAGAGAGTGAGGATGCAGTGTGAGCAGAACTGGGGGGCCCTGTGTGACAGCCTGAGCCCATGCTCCCTTGGTCGTTCAGATGACCCCCAACACATCACCGTCCCTCCCGCCTCTCTGCATCCTGCTGGACAGCTCTTCCTCCCAGACATTGAACAGGAGAAACCTAAGACGGGCCAGCTAGACAGGGGCTACCGCCACCCCTCTGTGAGTTTCAGTCAGGAGCCCCTGGACAACACCACAGACCGAGGGCTTMCTGTGGCCAGTCACCCACCCAATACCGCCATCCAGGGGTGAAACACTGAGTGCAATGTCTTTAGCCTGTAGACACAATAGAGCAGCCCCTAACCTCTAACCACTTTTCCCCCTCAAACAGCCCTACTACTGAACCTCAGTGGTTACAAACAATGACAGAAAGGAAGAGTAATGGTCCTGTACKATGCTCCTCCATTCATACCCTGTCACCTTTACAATTTAGGAGAGTATGTGTGGTCAAATATAGATTTGAGGCCATGCACTTGTTTTTCAGTAGTAGTTCCTTTTGATTTGTTTTAATTACAGGTGCAATGCAAAACATTGTAAAATGGCTTTCATTTGATTCCTTTTKAAAGTAAATAGGTATATACAATTTACAGTATGACCATTATATACAGAGCCAGTTATCAATAATATTTCAGTGAAGACGTATGAGTGCTTGTCATAAGCAAGGACTCTTGCAGAAGGTTTGAAGTTTTCCATTTCTTAAAATTGTGGCTGTAATCTAGTTTTAGCTGGACACTTAACTTGGTACACACTCAATGTATTGAGACTGAGCTATTGATTTTTCTAGATACTATGTCTCTTAAAAGTACATTTCCTAATATACTTAAACACCCACATCTTGGATGGCTGACTCCAGGTCATAGATTTCTAGGTATCAGAAGAGGTAAATATAATTAAAGTAAACTGAGCCTTTAATACTAGGCTTTACCTGCTCTACCTATTTATACTGTCACTACTGAAAAACATATTTGTATAGAGATGAGTGCTTTTGCAAGCTCAACGTTTCTGTGGAAACAATTCTTTTCTACTTTTATTTGCAGCACAAAAGTGAACCGCACAAGGATTTTTCATTTGTAGGTCTAAGACAGGTTTACGTTCTCTTCCAACTCAGTAATTGCACATCAACTCTGCAAAGAGAAGTCCATCTCTGGCACATATGATGCATTGTGCATGATCACTAATTACAAGGAACAAGTGGCCTACCACAATCAGGAAAGTTCGTAACAAATCTCACAATAGTAACAACTCTGCAACATGGTAATGTATGTTCACTCAAAGACAAACCTCAGGTCTCGTAACAAAACCATGAGACCCATKATTTCTTGGTTAAAATATTATGGGCCTTAGACTTCTCACTGAGGTCTTTGATAATATACATGTATCAAATGGGGTCTACTGCAATGTATTTTTCAACTACAAAGTGTTTGTCACAGGATGACTACATAGTGTCTTGTCAGAACATTTTGCCACTGACAGTTCAACATTTTACTAGCTTTTGATGCAAATGGCTAGCTACAGTACATCATAAATGCTTGTTCTAACATCATTAGTACTCCAAGGAACCTACCTCACGCCATGCCAGCTCTAGAGATGTTTCATACTGAACACATTGAGGACATTGAACTGGTATGAATACAACTCAGCTATCTCACATTCATTTTTACATGCATTTTGTACAGTTGGCTTGTATGATATTACCTAATTGTAATCAAATGAATGACTTCATTCACTTTTACCTATCGGGAAATGAAGGTCTGTACTTGAAAAGGCAACTTATTTCTTATGAAGTTTGTTTGTACTCTGATTCAATGTCTGTATTTAAACCTTTTTTTACAAATGTATTTAGATTATCTTAAGCTACGCATAACATTAGGCCTTGATGCAAGCAAACCATTTTATACATCTCTTGTTCTGTACTTTTGGACATTAAACATTTTTAGATACTTTGTTGCTATTTTGACTGCATTTATTGAAATTTTATAAGCAGAATAAAATCCTAGTGAGTGCAAAAGGTCTAARTGAGACTAGTTGATGTAAAATAACTCACACGCACAATTTGAAGTGGGAGCAGTCAAAACTATGACTGCGCATAAGTTGTAGTGTCAATTACAACGTAATACCAGAGGAAGGCGACGGGAGAGGGCAGACTCCGCTCAAATGTCAGCGTGGAAAATAAAGCGTTATTAATGTGCTTGCCAAATTAGACAAACCATTTCCAAAGATCAATAGATGACGAGAGAAACGACTCAATGCCCTAACAATGTAAATATATTTCCACAAAGGCGGGGTCATTCTAGCCAACCTAAAAACAACAAAACTTAGTCAATTAAGCCTCAAATAGCAAATTATAAATATTATTTTGACACCATTGACCTCAAATCGTCTTCAGGATCGGTGGGTRCCCTGAGGTACAGTTGAGCTAACATAGGCTAATGCAATTAGCATGAGGTTGTAAGTAACGAGAATTTCCCAAGACAGACATCTGATATTGGCAGAAAGCTAAACAAGAATTTAATCTAACTGCAATGTTCAATTTACAGTAGCTATTACAGTGAAATYCCATACTATTGTTTGAGAGCAGTTTTGAACAAAGTAGGCACATTTCAGGCAGTCTAAAAACAAAATCAAATGCAATGGTTCATTGCCTAAAACTTTGCACCTACACTGCCATCTAGTGGCCACCTGGGCTGGAATAATACATGATGGCCTTTCAAAGATGATGGTACAAAAAAATGTTTTTCTTTGTATTATCTTTTACATACCTTTCACATTTCCAAATGGTACCAAGAAAATGCATATCCTTGCTTCAGGGCCTGAGTTACCCCAATCTAACGGCGTAATTTTAGGCAAAAAWTMGAAAAAAGGGGTCTGCTCCTAAAGACATTTAACTGGCATCTGGCCATAATACCTTGGTTGCTTACTGCCATCTACTGGTAATATGTAGAAGACGTATTGGAGGAATCCAAAAMGGACATTTAAAGACTAGAAGTCTTATGGAGAGCAAGATTTTTCCGCTACCTAGCAATAAAAGACACAGGAAACATTTACATTTTGAAGTGGAAAAACAAACTCAATTTCCTACACTAATGCGAAGAACTTACCAGAACCAGGTGGAGCAAGCAGAGCGAAACGGGTGGAAAGGACGGGACAGGCAGAGCAGTAACTATTTCTAGCTGGATTGCAATGCTTCCATAAGTGGATGAATTGGTCTAATTTACCATGTATGGTAAAGCCTCAACTACCTCTTCCAAAAAAATGTGAATAATAGGCCATATTTTTGTTGTGACTAACAGCACCAGCGATTAAAACTTTACAATAGAGACTTAATTGAGCGAGGCGTCAGTTGAGTCATAATTCAAATTACTCAAACTCCTTTGGTGAGTTTAGGCCATATGTTTTCTATCCAAAAACAATTAGCAGACATTACGTCCAAACTTTATTATACTTATTATTTCCTCCTTGTATGGACTAACACCAGTGTGTACATTTGAGGTATACTATACAGTAAGAATAAGGTCATGGAATAAAAAAGTATTCCTGCCAGTAAAGACTCGGCGAGATGACGTTGCATGCACGAAATAAAGAAACAATGGATCAAGTTGCGCGAGGCTAAACTTCTGTTTTGGTCCTGTAGCTACCACGTCGTAGCAGCGTGAAGTGCACATGCTCAAGATACTCTGTTAGTATTTCATCACGCTCATCTCAACATCTGCGGTGCAATGTCATCTCATTGAGTTTACCATTAAAGGTCATTCCTCTGTGGTATAGATAGATAATACATGTCAGACATACAGTTTTGATGATGCAAAATGTCCATGCACAAGACAATAGGGCACAAGGCTGTAGTAGGGCAAGAAAGACATTGAAATGGTAGAAATGCAGCATGACATTACAGATGTAGTTCTGGGGAGTAATATCAAAGGACAAAAAAAACTGGCAATTGCTTACAATTTCCTCTAAATGAATGGGAACAGCCTTTTTTTCAAAATGTACAAGACAGTTGCTAAAAACAAAGCTACTGCTAGAAAGATTAGTAGTTTGTCAGTCAATTCTCGTCGATTATACTTCGAGATCAGTTTCCTTCCCAAATGTATGGTTCCTGTCATGGATTTGAACTCTTCATCCGTTTCCAGGACTGTTCTTGAAGATGTAGCTACATAGAGGACAAGTACTGTATGAGTGAATGTGCATTTCTACAAAACATAATGACTACTGTAAAATTTCAATAATAGCTTATTTGCTGAAATCACTGAACACAACAGGTGCTTATTTGAGCCAGGCGTCTATTTCCTTAATGCACACAGCTTTTGCTCATTTGCATAGTTAATTGTATAATTCCAGCATATTAATACATTTCCTGCAGTAATGTGTTATCATTTACACACTGCGTCTCATTTATTTTTTATTAATACATCCACCTCTTCGGAGGACATCTATTTTTACAGCGCACATTTTTACAGCTTTTCTGCTACATACATGGTACTTTTATATAAAGCAATCACATAATACATTATCAAACAAACTCTTTAATCCCACCCCTTAGGCACTCTCCGCCCATCAACATAGACCACCCTCGTTTTGTTTCCATGTGCCATATATTTTCAAATTGTGCTGTGATGGTTTACATGAATTTTGAACCATTCTAATCGCATAGTATCCACAGGCTTTTTTAGCTTTCCACAATAAGTTGGGTGAATTTTGGCCCCTTCCTCCTGACAGAGCTAGAGTAACTGAGCCAGGTGTGTAGGCCTCCTTGCTCGCACACACTTTCAGTTCTGCCCACACATTTTCTATAGGATTGAGGTCAGGGCTGTGTGACGCCCACTCCAATACTTGAAATTGCTGTCCTTAAGCCATTTTGCCACAACTTTGGAAGTATGCTTGGGGTCATTGTCCATTTGGAAGACCCATTTGCGACCTAGCTTTAACTTCCTGACTGATGTCTTGAGATGTTGCTTCAATATATCCACATAATGTTCCTCCCTCATGATGCCATCTATTTTGTGAAGTGCACCAGTCCCTCCTGCAGCAAAGCACCCTCAAAACATGATGCTTCCACCCCCGTGCTTCACGGTTGGGATGCTGTTCTTCGGCTTGCAAACCTCCCCCTTTTCCCTCCAAACATAACGATGATCATTATGGGCAAACAGTTCTATTTTTGTTTCATCAGACCAGAGGACATTTCTCGAAAAAGTACGATCGTTGTCCCCATGTGCAGTTGCAAACCGTAGTCTGGCTTTTTTATGGTGGTTTTGGAGCATTGGCTTCTTCCTTGCTGAGCAGCCTTTCAGATTATGTTGATATAGGGCTCGTTTTACTGTGGATATAGATACTTTTGTACCCGTTTCCTCCAGCATCTTCACAACGTCATTTGCTGCTGTTCTGGGATTGATTTGCACTTTTCGCACCAAAGTACGTTCATCTCTAGGAGACAGAACGTGTCTCCTTCCTGAACGGTATGATGGCTGTGTGGTCCCATGGTGTTTATACTTTCGTACTATTGTTTGTACAGATGAACGTGGTACCTTCAGGCGTATGGAAATTGCTCCCAAGGATGAACCAGACTTGTGGAGGTCCACAATTTTTTTTCTGGGGTCTTGCCTGATTTTTGATTTTCCCATGATGTCAAGCAAAGAAGCACTGAGTTTGAAGGTAGGCCTTAAAATACATCCACAGGTACACCTCCAATTGACTCAAATTATGTCAATTAGCCTATCAGAAGCTTCTAAAGCCATGACATCATTTTTGGGAATTTTCCAAGTTGTTTAAAAGGCACAGTCAACTTAGTGTATGTAAACTTCTGACCCACTGGAATAGTGATACAGTGAATTAATCTATCTGTAAACAATTGTTGGAAAAATTACTTGTCATGCACAAAGTAGATGTCCTAACCGACTTGCAAAAACTACAGTTTCTTAACAAGAAATTTGTGGAGTGGTTGAAAAAATWGTTTTAATGACTCCAACCTAAGTGTATGTAAACTTCTGACTTCAACTGTACATACATACTCATAAACATTCATACATACATATATATACTTTWWAAAAAGAATATACCTTCATTATTCCCCGCAAACCCTACCACCCCTCCCCCAATTGGAGTAAACGAATAAACAATAACACTTAGGCTTCTACCTTCAGTTTATACACATTTTACAATAGTTATATTTAGTTTGTTTTTAGTCCTTCCTCTATTTCTGATGTCCATCCAGTTTGATTTCTATTTGTAACTGTGCTATTTAACAACATTTCTGAACCTATATACATTTTAAAGACCCCGTATGTTTTACATTGGTTATCTTGTTATTAGTTCCACCCTTCAGCTCCATTCAACCCCTCCCATCCATCTCTTAACACCATCCATTTTGTATTTCTATTTGCCATATATGTTTCAACTGTGCTGCGATGCTTCACAGAAGTACTAAACATTTCTATTCTCATAGCTTCTACAAATTTTTTGCTAAAATAATAATAATTTTATTGATTGATTGACTATGACTTTCAAATCACCCAGTATTGCTATCTGCAGCGTTAGTTCTAGGCAAATGTTGCAATTCTTCAGCCATTCTTGGACCTGTGACCAAAAACAAGCTACATATGGACAGTACCAAAATAAATAAATGATATAACATTCTATTAATTACAAAAATGTTGTATAATCATTTAAATTGAAAKATTTGAAGTTTTGAATCCGGCGTTGTTTTGCGTGTCAATTCATAAACCATGTGCCATGGAATAGGTACATCGAAAATCTCTTCCCAACTATTTAGCAATTTATYTGCCACAGCTGTCAATTTTRCGGTCCTTAAATGAAATTGGTATACGTTTTTATTTATCACAATTTTATTTAACCATTTTTGGTCTTTAATGCAGGGCCGACAGACAAGTTCATTACTTTTTCGCCCTTCCACTTGCCTCTTCCTTTTTTTGTGGTAATTCTAGGTTGTAATTTTGGGTAGAGCAGACATTTCCATATGTCTGTGTTAGCTGCATATGTGACATAACTCCACCAGTCCTGTTTATGATATAATTTACAAAAATTATACTTTTTTTTTTTTTWATCGAAAAATAAGTTATTTTTATCAATTAGTATATTTGAGTTTAACCACAATATTTGTTCAGTTTTTTTCAGGTGGATTAAACTAAAATTGCAACCAACTTTCTAAGGCTTGTTTAAAAAAGAACTATATTTTGGAGATGATTCTGTTTTCAAACAACCGAAAGTGAGCAGTTGTAATCTGAATAAAGGGAAAAAGGCCTCTATGGAAACAAAATATTCTCCTCGACTGCATTTTCAGCAATTCTTACTTTCGCGGCTAGAGGGCGATCTGCCGATTTCTGTACCCCCGAAGTTCTGTTTCTGTTCTGTTTTAGCTAGCAGTTTCTTACTGCCGAAAAAAACAAACAGATTAAATAATTCAGTAGTGACTCAAATTATGGCAATGTAACAAATCAAAGATTAAACCTCGGAAACAATTAATGTTAATTCATAGTAACCTCGTAAACAAGTAATTTAGAAATCATTTATTTGAAACCGGCGTTTTTTAGCTGAAATGTGTGCCATTGCCTGGATAATAAAAAGGCACAGGCAGCTATTTGAGACTCAGTGTTTAATTAAAGTTTTACAGTAATTTATCGTAGCTTAATAAGAGAGTGGCTTGCATGAATTAGAATAGGTGCTGGAAATGCAAAGTGTTCTAGCCTAATGGACGAAGTCTGGAACCACCCAGGGACACTGAGGACAGTATACCAAAGGGACTAGGCTATGTGTTCTCACTTTCCAGCCATCTTTGTATTACATTTCTTGTATTATAGTGTATTGATTGTGTATTTTGTATGCTAACTTTTTTTTCTTCTTGTGAATGGACAAAGTTATCGTATCTTATATTTGTCTTCAAGCCCTAACCACTGGCACCCATTTTGTGACTGTTCTCCTTTCCTGAATGAGTAGTCTCTTACCCAGAGTGCCGATGGTCTCCTCGCTCTGAGACACCGACTGGGCCATCATACGACTGATGCTCATCAGGCTCTCTGTGATGTCACCAGACGTCTGGACCAGACTCTCCTTAGTTGCCTTCCTGAGAACACACACATACACACAGAGAGAGAGGGGGGGGATGACACACTAGAACTAAATTCAATGCAATCTCAACTTTCTGTCCCTGTCACCCTATTAGAGGAGTATCTTTCAGCCTGTACATTAGGGTGTGTTGAAAATATGATTTTTCAGGTTATGAAGAATAATGATTGTAGGAATAAGAAACTGGAAATAGAGCATTAATAAAATAGCTAACAGCTGTGCCTGATGAGATGAGCACTACTCACCGCTGTCTCACAGTAGAGTCTCCACCATTCAGAAGTTGATCTTTCTCAAGGTTGTCAATGGACAGTTTACATGCCAAGTTTGCCTTCCTCCAAGCTGTCTGGTTACTGTAGATGGAAATATTATGAAAATATTCAGTCAGGGAATTCCAAAAGGTGTGAGGTCAATTGGCATGTTAAATAGGAATCTGGATCCCAATCTCTCACCTCAGATTCTGTCTGCGATGACTCTCTGTCTCACTCAGGATGGCTTGTTTGTCTGTCTCTCTGTCTTGTTCCTTAGCCATTTGTTCCATATTCTGTGAATGTAATGTATAGTTCAGATGAGTTTTTCCTAGCTAGCTAATCACAATAAATGCGATCTAAAATAAATTAGCATTGATTTACATAACTACCTGGATTCTCAGTCGCAGTTGATTTAATTTCTCTTTTACTTTGGAGTTGAAATCCATCAGCACACTTTGTGGCCCCGGACATTCTCTAATGTCCTAATCAAGAGAATATAGTATGTTTTTTTTATGTAACTGTCCATTCAATATAATCCACATTCTTGAAACAGMCTATATTGCATCGCTTGCTCTCCGCAATTAACAGTTAGCAAACGTTAGTTAGCTAGCCAGCCAAAATGAACTAGGCTAGATTAGACAGCTGGCCAAATGTACACTATCTTGGCTCACAACCGCAAATTGAAATGACACAAGGTAAACCTAATAAATAAAATAAGTTAAAAGTTGTTAAGATGGAGGTACCTGAATGAGAGCTTTAATTTCGAGATCATATTTGATTATTTCTTGTCCACAAATACGGACGTGGACATCCTGGGAAGACGCCATTTCTGTTGTTGTTGTACGGCAACTAACCCACTAATCCAAAAAGCGCGCGATACTTGAAGCGCGTTGTTTTATGAAAACGTTGACCGTGTTCATTCACTATAAATCGGACAAAATAACTAATGGACACATCTAATAAAAAATATATAGCATACATATAGCATAATATAGTGCATAGCCTATATATGAAAAGGTACTTATTTGAGTGATCATAAATAACGTTAGCAAACTAGACACAGAGATCCTATTAAAATTGTTCTATAGGTCAGTGTTTTAGGTAGGGTACTCCCATGCAATTAGCCTATCTTTGGCGTCATCCTAAGCAAACTACTGACACTGTCGTTTCAACAAACGTTTTCAGCAGCCTCACGTGTCTTTTTAACATACTTGGCTCTCACAACAACAAATGATTTACATGATACATATTTCTGCCACTAATGTGTTACCCGACCTGCTAACACTGACAGTAATGCTGTGTTCAAAACAACTGGGAATTCAGAAAAATATGTCAAATCATGACGTACAGTACCAGTCAAAAGTTTGGACACACCTACTCATTCAAGGGTTTWTCTTTATTTTTTACTATTTTCTACATTGTAGAATAATAGTGAAAACATCAACACTATGAAATAACACATATGGAATCATGTAGTAACAGAAAAGTAATTAAACAAATCAGAATATATTTTTATATTTGAGATTATTAAAAGTAGCCACCTTTGACAGTAGCCACCGATGACAGCTTTGCACACTCTTGACATTCTCTCAACCAGCTTCACCTGGAATGCTTTTCCAATAGTCTTGAAGGAGTTGACGTTGAGGGAGAGGTTATTTTCCTGGCACCACTTCGCCAAGGAACCTCACCTCCTCCCTGTAGGCTGTCTCGTCATTGTTGGTAATTAGGCCTACTACTGTTGTGTCGTCTGCAAACTTGATGATTGAGTTGCAAGCGTGCGTGGCCACACAGTTATTGGATAACAGGGAGTACAGGAGGGGGCTGAGCACGCGCCCCTGTGTTGAGGATGAGCGTAGTGGAGGTGTTGCATCCTACCTTCACCACCTGGGGGCAGCCCGTCAGGAAGTCCAGGACCCAGTTGCACAGGGTGGGGTTCAGACCCAGGGTCCCTAGCTTAATGATGAGCTTGGAGGGTGCTATAGTGTTGAAGGCTGAGCTATAGTCAATGAACAGCCTTCTTACATACACTACCGTTCAAAAGCTTGGGGTCACTTAGAAATGTCCTTGTTTTTGAAAGATTTTTTTWATTTTTTGTCCGTTAAAATAACATCAAATTGATCAGAAATACAGTGTACACATTGTTAATGTTGTAAACGACTATTGTAGCCGGAAAAGGCCAATTTTTTATGGAATATCTACATAGGCGTACAGAGGCCCATTATCAGCAACCATCACTCCTGTGTTCCAATGGCACTTTGTGTTAGCCTTTTAAAATGATAAACTTGGATTAGCTAATTGATCATTAGAAAACCCTTTTGCAATTATGTTAGCACAGTTGAAAACTGTTGTTCTGATTAAAGAAGCAATAAAACTGTCCTTTAGACTAGTTGAGTATCTGGAGCGTCATCATTTGTGGGTTCGATTACAGGCTCAAAATGGCCAGAAACAAAGCCTTTCTTCTGAAACTCGTCAGTCTATTCTTGTTCTGAGAAATTAAGGCTATTCCATGTGAGAAATTGCCAAGAAACTGAAGATCTCGTACAACGCTTTGTACTACTCCCGTCACAGAACAGSGCAAACAGGCTCTAACCAGAATAGAAAGAGGAGTGGGAGGCCCCGGTGCACAACTGAGCAAGAGGACAAGTACATTAGAGTGTCTAGTTTGAGAAACAGACACCTCACAAGTCCTCAACTGGCAGATTCATTAAATAGTACCCACAAAACACCAGTCTCAACGTCAACAGTGAAGAGGCGACTCCGGGATGCTGGCCTTCTAGGCAGAGTTGCAAAGAAAAAGCCATATRTCAGACTGGCCAATAAAAAGAAAAGATTAAGATGGGCAAAAGAACACAGACACTGGACAGAGCAACTCTGCCTAGAAGGATCTATTGAGGCGGTATGCAGATTGAAGTGGGTCTAGGGTGTCAGGTAAAGTGGAGCTGATATGATCCTTAACTAGCCTCTCAAAGCACTCCATGATGACAGAAGCGTTAGTCAATTACCTTTGCTTGGGTACAGGAAAAATAGTGGACAACTTGAAGCAAGCGTGGACAGCAGACTTGGATAGGGAGAGATTTTAAATGTCCGTAAACACTCCAGACAACTTGTCTGCGCATGCCCTGAGGACGTGGCTAGGGATGTCGTCTTGTTGGAATCTCCAGGTTTACACAGGCAATACACAGCTAGTTTGCCGCACGGGTACAAACAAAGATTGGAAAAGATCCCAAAGATTGGAAAACTGACGCAGTCATCCCCCTCTTCAAAGGGGGAGACACTCTAGACCCAAACTGCTACAGACCTATATCTATCCTACCCTTCTAAGGTCTTCGAAAGCCAAGTTAACAAACAGATTACCGACCATTTCGAATCCCACCGTACCTTCTCCGCTATGCAATCTGGTTTCAGAGCTGATCATGGGTGCACCTCAGCCACGCTCAAGGTCCTAAAAGATATCATAACCGCCATCGATAAGAGACATTACTGTGCAGCCGTATTCTTCGACCTGGCCAAGGCTTTCGACTCTGTCAATCACCACATTCTTATCGGCAGACTCAACAGTCTTGGTTTCTCAAATGATTGCCTCGCCTTGTTCACCAACTACTTCTCTGATAGAGTTCAGTGTGTCAAATCGGAGGGCCTGTTGTCCGGACCTCTGGCAGTCTCTATGGGGGCCACAGGGTTCAATTCTCGGGCCGACTCTCTTCTCTGTATACATCAATGATGTTGCTCTTGCTGCTGGTGATTCTCTGATCCACCTCTACGCAGACGACACCATTCTGTATACATCTGGCCCTTCTTTGGACACTGTGTTAACTAACCTCCAGACGAGCTTCAATGCCATACAACTCTCCTTCCGTCGCCTCCAACTGCTCTTAAATGCAAGTAAAACTAAATGCATGCTCTTCAACCAATCGCTGCCCACACCTGCCCGCCCGTTCAGCATCACTACTCTGGACGGTTCTGACTTAGAATATGTGGACAACTACAAATACATAGGTGTCTGGCTAGACGTGTAAACTCTCCATCCAGACTCACATCAAGCATCTCCAATCCAAAATGAAATCTAGAATCGCTTCCTATTTCGCAACAAAGCATCCTTCACTCATGCTGCCAAACATACCCTCGTAAAACTGACCATCCTACCGATCCTTGACTTCGGTGATGTCATTTACAAAATAGCATCCAACATCTACTCAGCAAATTGGATGCAGTCTGTCACAGTGCCATCCGTTTTTGTCACCAAAGCCCCATATACTACCCACCACTGCGACCTGTACACTCTCGTTGGCTGGCCCTCGCTTCATGGCCAAACCTACTGGCTCCAGGTAATCTACAAGTCTCTGCTAGGTAAGCCCCGCCTTATCTCAGCTCACTGGTCACCATAGCAGCACCCACATTTACATTTAAGTCATTTAGCAGACGCTCTTATCCAGAGCGACTTAACAATTGGAAAGTTCATACATATTCATCCTGGTCCCCCCGTGGGAATGAACCCACAACCCTGGCGTTGCAAGCGCCATGCTCTACCAACTGAGCCACACGGGACACCACCCGGTGCACGCGCTCCAGCAGGTATATTTCACTGGTCACCCCCAAAGCCAATTCTTCCTTTGGCCGTCTTTCCTTCCAGTTCTCTGCTGCCAATGACTGGAACGAACTACATTATCACTGAAGCTGGAGACTCATATTTCCCTCACTAGCTTTAAGCACCAGCTGTCAGAGCAGCTCACAGATCACTGCACATAGCCCATCTGTAAATAGCCCATCCAACTACCTCATCCCCATATGTATTTATTTATTTTGCTCCCATGCACCCCAGTATCTCTACTTCACATTCATCATTCCATTTTAATTGCTATATTGTAATTACTACGTCACCATGGCCTATTTATTGCCCTTATTCCTACCTCATTTGCACATACTGTATATAGACTTTTTTCTGTTGTATTATTGACTGTGTTTGTTTATTCCATGTGTAACTCTGTGTTGTTGTGTGTCGAACTGCTTTTGCTTTATCTTGGCCAGGTCGCAGTTGCAAATGAGAACTTGTTCTCAACTAGCCTACCTGGTTAAATAAAGGTGAAAAAAAATAAAAAAAATAAGCAGTGTTAGCTAGCCACTTACAGTGAATAAGTGCTTGAAATGTATCGAGTAACCGGTGCCCACAGATTTCCATCAATGGCGGCGTATAGCCTGAAACCATGAGAGGTTCGTCTAACCTGGTCATTGGGCAGTTGATGAAACTGATTTGGTGGTCTTTTCTCTTATATGTTCAAACAAAACGGTACGCAACAGCTTCTCTGCATTTTAGCTATAAAAGCAGGGTTAGTTAGCTAACGTTTGCTATCTGAAGAAAGTAATTTAGGATCGGCTCGTTGGCTGATAGTGACGTAGCTACATTCCATGCGACAGTCTCTGTTCATGCTAACCTTTTACATTTAGAATCAGTGTTTTTAGGTATGATGTAGTTTGTAATTTAAGACATGAAATGTTAAAAAATGACTAACCGAGCATATCCAAAATGTTTATAGACTAAATAAAAGAATACAGCCGTTGTCTGGTTGAGTAAAGTAGGCAATTTAACATGGGGTAAAGGGGAGTACCCCACGTCTGTACCTACTCCGGGCCGTGGTCACGTTAAGCCACGCCTCTCGTGTATCTATGTAATTCCATGAAATAAGAAATTAATTGAAAATTTAGAGTGTGAGTAAGATGACCACAAATCAAGTCTAATACAATTACCTAATGCAGTGGTTCCCAAACTGTGAGGCGCGCCCCCCTAGGGAACTACGGCTTCAAACGTACTCTTGAAAGTTTAATCACCTTCTGGCAGAGGCAACCAGATTGTCAGCCAAAATTGCCTGATACTTGGTGGAATTCATTATGCCATCAATCTAACCAGTGCCTCTGGAACCCTGCTTACCACTGCTGGCTTGCTTCTGAAGCTAAGCAGGGTTGGTCCTGGTCAGTCCCTGGATGGGAGACCAGGTGCTGCTGGAAGTGGTGTTGGAGGGCCAGTAGGAGGCACTCTTTCCTCTGGTCTAAACAAAGATCCCAATGCCCCAGGGCAGTGATTGGGACACTGCTCTGTGTTGAGGTGCCGTCTTCGGATGGGACGTTAAAGGGTGTCCTGACTCTCTGAGGTCATTAAGATCCCATGGGCACTTATCGTAAAGTAGAGGGTGTTAACCCCGGTGTCCTGGCTAAATTCCCAATCTGGCCCCTCAACCATCACAGTCACCTAATAATCCCCAGTTTACAATTGCTCATTCATCCCCTCCTCTCCCCTGTAACTATTCCCCAGGTCATTGCTGCAAATGACTGAGAAACACGTTCTCAGTCAACTTACCTGGTAATAAATAAATAAAATAAAAAATTAGTAGAAATGCACAAGGTGCAATTTCTAAATTGGGTAGTGCATCATCAGTTCCTCTTGTCATGTTAGTCATTGTATACATTAGAGAGCTATTTATAACTTGTCAGACATGTCCAGATCAACTAGCCCACAACAGCTAACTTTTTTTGAATGTAGGTTGTCACTCTTATCAAATGAATACACATTAGACATGGAAAAATGTAAAGAATTGCAAGAAAAGTAGCTTTAAAACGGCAACATTTTCTTTCCACCCACCCCAGCAAGATCTGAGATGATACTGGCATTCATCCAAGACAAGAAATACGAAAAATAAATATACACGAGGCGACATAACAGTTAGTGGCAGAAAAAGAAAATGTGAATCACAATGCAAAGTGAAGCTGCCAGGCTATTTGAACTTGTTTGTCAGTACAGTAGGTCAGTCAGCCCACAGAACWAGAATGTGATTATATTTCTATGATTCAGCCTCTGTAACATCAATGCTTATGCAATAACATGTTATGGCAGATGTCTGGACTGAATTTCAACTATGCAAGACATACTGTTGGTCATGAATGTGCGTCAGTGTCAATCATACAATTAAACTAATACACAAAACAATAGTAAAACATGAGGCAAATTGTGGTTTCTAAATGTTTTTATTATTCTTTTTATATTAAAATCAATAGTAGATTTAGACTATCATGGTTACAAGCAAAACTGGGTTGTGGCTAGATGGAGTACAGCTACAGACCAAAAGTGACATGTTCGAGTCGCAATGGGGACAACTGTAGCATTTTAGCTAACCCTTACCCTAACCGAATTCTCCTTACCTGCTATGTAACGTCACTTCTGTCCGTAGCTGTACTCTATCTAACCAAAGCCGCAAAACTGTTGTACAAACTCTGAGCTGAGTTGGTACCTGTGAGAAAAAGGATTTAAAAAAAATTAAAAATAAAATACAAAAAAGAGGCACAATTTCACAAGCAGACCCATTTTCCAATCAATTTTTTGTTTTTTTTGTTTTAACTAGGCAAGTCAGTTAAGAACAAATTCTTATTTAAAATGACGGCCTACCGGGGAACACTGCGCTGTTCAGGGGCAGAACGACAGATTTTTTACCTTGTCAGCTCGGGGATTCGATCCAGCAACCTTTCAGTTACTGGCCCAACACTAAATACTAGGCTACCTGCCAGTTCACAACTGAACCTAGACTAAATCACATCTGTACATTTTCAAGGCTCATTATCCATAACAGTTCTCCAACTAATTGTGCCTCCAAAAAAAATTTTAAAATAAGAGAGTACGACAAAAGTATAAACCCAGCACAACATTTAAAACACATATGACAACTGTCAAGATAATGTATTTGAACAAGCATTTGAACTACAAATATACATTGCTAACAGGATCAAGTTACTGTTAGTTTCAGCAAGATATACTTCTGCAGATTTTCTTATGAATATCACCAAGAGATCTATTACAGAGAACTTAGCAATGACATACAGCCTTCCTACTGTGACAAATATTCTACACTTGGGGAGTACACACACACTACTACATGCTAAATGATAAATTTAAATACCATACAACATCAGAAGCATTACATCAAGGGCAGGAATTGTGTCATTTTTAGAATGGGTTTTTAAWAGAACTCATCAAGAGTTGTAAGGATTTTCAAAAATAATTTGGAGTTAACCTTACYAAAACCACAAATAAATGTTAGGTACATTTCCCTCTCACTCCATGCATTTGGCAAGTTTGGAAGGAAATGTATATCACTGCAGTGTGAATATGATGTGCTTATGGTGTTTGGAAAGAGGGTTATACCCATTTTCTCAGCGGCATTGGTAATCATTGAATTGGTCTGCATGCGTCACATGCAGGAGTACATACCACAACACCTCAGTGCAGGGATGAGAGATCTCTGCCCAGCAGCCCTAGCGACTCTAACCGATCTCTATGCTTTCCTGAAGTAAAAATAATCCTATTAAAAGCACCACCACCGGCCAATCCACTTCAATCAAATTCAAACATGGTCGTCAGTGACCATTACTAAGGACAAGGCCTTATTGGCACTGATACCTCAGTGGCTAGTGCAGGTCTTAAAGCAAATCAGTCACTGTCCAAAGAAGTTCTCTGGGAACTGGTAAAGAGTTGCAACGCTCCCAAGCAGCGTGCAAACATGGCAACAGGAGCCGAGTGGCAGCTCTTGAGTGAGCTCAAGTACGTCTGAGATTCAGCACCATGGCTGGTGAGTGGTGACTCCTATCAGCTGTTTGCATTGTTTGTTTGTTTAAAACTCACTCTACAATTAGTGCTCCCTTCAACCTTAGGTGATATAAAAGGGAACTGTGCGGTGGCACCACTTTGGAGAAAATTGGGGAAATCAAGGAAACTGATTATGTGCAGAGGCCCACCACTTCAAGATGATCATCGCTTTAAGTGTTATACAGGGGTTGCCATGTTTAAAACCTTGCCTACCTCGGTCTCTAGTGAAAAATATTTATGCAGAGGTTTGTTTCCTGGAGCTCCATGGTTAATATAGATCTAAAGTTGAACAATGCAAACCTCAGTGTGTCATTAAGAGTTATTTCAAAGCGTATTTGTTCATTGAAGAACGGCTGCTAAAGGCCACCTGCTTGTATGCGCCACTGCTCCAGGTAAAGTGCAACCCAGCCGTTTGTGGAACAGTAGAAAATGATGAACAAAGAGGCACAATTATCTTGATAATTTGTGAGGGGACACAATAGGTTAGAAAAGGTTGGACATCGTCTTTGCAAAGCAGATCTACCGGTTCTATATAAAAAAATAAATCATTGGTGGACGCTCTGGGTCTGCTAAATGTATTTCAGCAAGAASGTATAGCTCGCTGCAGTATCATGAATATCTAAAATAATTTCTGTAGGTAAAGTCATTTCTTTAGGTTAAAAGTAAATATAATAAATGGTATGGCAAGTCGGAAAGTACAAAAAGCACAACAAAAAAAGAAAATCCACAAATTCAAACATGTGCAACAACAGATTTAAAACATAAATACCAAAGAAATAATAAAAGACTCAAAGAAATAAGGACGACAAAGTTCCTCTGACTCATGAGCACTCTTTGGATAGTCTCTCTCACCCAGTGTTACACTAGGATATTTTTGAGTATGAACACATCCTTATATTGAATTGAATCCTTCGAAGGAAGACTACATTCAACTTATAAGAAAACTGTCTGAGGCAAAGCAGCAACAATTTTCATAAGTACATGAGATCACCACTCTACACTGTTAAAACACCAGACAGAGTAAATGTCAGAAGTCTTAGCATCGTGGGCAGAAAGATAGTAAATCTTGTATCCATACAAAACTTCCAAGACTTTMAAGGGTGTAGATCAAGTTTGGATTATTTTATTTTTTTGTAAGGCACCTGGTTTAGCAGGCATTGTATTAAAAATKATGTTTGACATTTTGTAAAACCAAGTGCAATGTGGGTATGCTTCTGTTTGTACTATTTGTTGTCATAACAGTGAGTAAGCAATGGAAAATAGTTTGGTCTGAATATATTGATCAACATCCAAAACAAAATCTCTTTGCGCTCATTCTTTTATGTTTATGTAACCTAATATCTTGAATATAGTCCTCGAGACATACAAAATCCTTGGACTCAGGGTGAAGATGCACCCATTGCTAGTAAATGTTTTTACCAATAAACAAATACATTAGATGAGTGAGATTCATGCACGATGTTCATTCCCTATGAAATATTCGCTGCATGTATTTATCAAACAATATATTACATAAAAATGATTATACTACATAAGGCATAGAACCTTGGAGTATGAGGATTTCTACAAGCAATAGGGGAAGTTGAGCAAGTTATGACATGAAACGAGGCTTTTCGAAATGCTTCTGCAATACTTAAGCATTGAAGAAAAGTTAAAATACAACCCATGACAATTTGCTATAAAAGTGTTGAATTTCTATAGACACTGTGGGTGTAGGGGAAAAGGTATATGTAATGACAGAATGCATTTTACAGGGTCCTTTAAAATGACAGTTTAAAACAAAAAACACAAAAGCATTCCACTGGTTAGATAAGATGGAAAGAAGAACATGTCAATTTACCAGTGTTCGACAAGACAGGCCTTTCTCCGTTACACACGCATGGCTCCTCCATTTCAGAGGAAATACCRCCACTCAATCCCCACCTGCCTTTTACCACTAGGAACAACTCCATAGGGTTATGGAGAAAGAGTAAATGTCTTTGTAGAACGTCAAATAAAATGCTCTGCTCAGACACAGCTGAAAACGAAAGAAACACTGTCTTACTGACACGAGTAAGACCTGCATAGTGCACCATTTAAGAACATTGTCATCACACACTACAAACCACTACATACAAAAGCAAGCCAAAATCATATCAGGAATTGAAGAAAAAAAACAAAGGGGACAAGACACGCTTGCCGCCTCCTCTCTAGTCTACTGTAGCCATTTGGAACAAATCGAGGATGGTCACATTCGCATTGTGATCTAACTGTTGGGTAATGCTGCCATTAGACATCTATAGACTTAGCAGAAGGTTGACTCAAATGGGATCATTTGTTAGAAAATAAAAAAGGTCTATGTAATGTATCATAAACTATAATTTTTTTCCATACATTAAACATTTAGGAATGACCAACCATAGATGACCAGCAGCATGGTAAAACACAGGTTGGATCAAAACTATAAAGCAAAATTATTTCCCTTTTGAAAAATACATTTTTGTATGTTTAAACGTGTTAAGAGTATAAAGAAAAGCAAATCTAGGAAAAATATTTCTACTTACAAGTCCATTGGCCATTGACTATTCTTATCCATCGCACCATTTTGTTTTACATTGACGCACACAATATTATTGAACTGCAGAAATAAATCGCAACATTTTGATTACATAAATATATTTTCCTTTGATTTAATATTTCGTTACATATATTTCTGATAGAAGAATGGTCGTTACCCTGATTCGCTGCAGAAAAGACCATAATGGATTCAATAATCAGACGAGAGTAGCACATAATTACACTATCTATTAGCTTAATATCTGTTTATATATGTTTGATGTCAATAGAGCAGAAGGAATATTTACTGGCTTTGAATGACAACCACTTCCTTGACTGTTAAAATGCCACAGAGTCTCCTGGCTAGAATGTAAAGTTGCACAGCTTGCGCCCATCATGTTAAATGTGAAAACATGCGTGGAAACACCCCTGATGCTGGAATCAGCTACTCACAGCACTCTTTCTAGATAGATGTTTTACTAGCATCTTACATAACATCAATTCCCCTCGCTCAACCTCACTTGCCATCAATGATCCCAATGGAGAGGCCATCGTTGATTTGAGCATATCACCAGGTTGGAGATCTTGGTTGTAGACTGTACAATATTGGCTGAGATCGGTTTCCACAGCAACACTGCTGTGCAATTGAACCAACTATTGGCCATCTTACGTGAATGGATGGGTGTTTGAAAAGGCAAAAAGTATCCGGATTACATCTCCACCACAAATTACTTGCCATACAGTACATTGATAGTTTTCCTTCTGAGGCACTCACAAAAGGACATGGGCCTTTGTGAGTACCTCAGTCTCCCCCTCAAGTTACAAGTACAAATTACAAAAGAAAATTATAACAATATAACTCTGGCAAATGCCCAGAAGAAATGCGTCTACACTGTACATCAACCTGAAGAAAAACCCAAAGCAGAATTAGTTTTTCCATAGGAAATCTCTACTGAAGGCAAATTAATTCATGAAGTTAGACTCAGAGTCATTCAAAACATAGGGGCCTTATAACCAAAATGTTGATTGCCCTCTTAAGACCTCCCCAACACACTGTCCTGATCAGGTTACAGAAGTCAAGCACTCACTGCAGCATTCAAACAAGGTCGGTTTAGCAGCAAATGGAAGGAAAAAAAGATTTACTTTTTGTTTGTATTTTCCTTTTTTTCTTTTAACAAAGTGCTTTCTCTTTCCATACACGTAATATATACTATACAAARATAATATTTCGAAGAWACATTTCAGCTTAATCTATTTACAAAATGAAACACTACAAAAACAAACCATGGATGGTATATAGAGAATCTTGACTACACTAACAAAGTAGAATAAGATATTTTATTATAAACATAAAGTATCATTCTATTTTCTCCCCTTTTAATTCAAATCATGAGTTAATCAGTCTATGGCGTGCAGTGTGGGAGACCTGCTTTGCACAACAATAACATTGTCCCTCTACAGCAAACGAAAGGCATGTTCAGATAATGTAAGGACTAAAATAAGATGCTCACTGGATAAAATAAAACATTTTCAATTAAAACATGCCTTTTTTCCCAGCATAGGGACAATGGTACTGTTCCGCAGGGAGGGTTTGCAGCTGTGCCAGTTTGATTACATTTAGCCTTAAAAATCACCATATTCTCTTGGAATTAGAAAACCTAGTCTTTCAAATTGAGAAGATCGACAAGTTGCAGCAGCAAAGAGAGACGCTAGACCTAAAAGCATTCTCTCTCTAAAAGCTGCTCGTCTCATTTCGTCTGGGCTGAGATTTTAACAGGTTAAGACTACAATTGCAAGTATTCAATTGAGACTTATCATCCATTCATTTTCTATCAATCTTCCCCGTGACTCAGCGCAACAGAGGAGCTTGTGTCAAGAACTGAGGCGGAGGGCACAAAGAAACCAGAACGATGTCCATGATATTCAACCACTTACTTTCAGAACGCCTAAAAAACTATACCGTCTTCACAAAAAACAGAGGAACCCTTCCTTATCTTATGCAGAGTCACACTCCAGAAATGTATATCTCTCTCTCAAATGAAATACCTGCACACCAACAGAAAAAGGTCAAGGCAAATATTACAAAAATATTTTTTTTCTTTCTTTGTCCCCTCCTCTCCAAYGTTTCTCTGAATGTGAGGATAGACCTTAGAAATGTGTCATGCGTATTAAACGTATCAATTTGAAAAAGTGGCAATCCATAATAGATAGATATACGTGTACTGTATGCATGAATGGACAGTACTATAAATACACAACATAAATCACGTAATGTCAATGATGTATGTGTATCCATCTCACCTACATATATGATACAAGTTATATACCTTTTGGTTATTTGTGATTGACGTTTTGACAGGCAAAATAAAAAAAACATTATCCAAATTGCGCTCCATCCCTTTTCTACTTTGTGCCAAAGCACAATAAAAAGAGGTGGGAGTAGTAACTTCAGGAATCTATCAAAATGGTTCCAAGTAATCTACTTGAGAAGCCAACTGACAGAGCAAGAGCCTTTTAGAAAATGTTAATGAATGCTTCTTTCAGGACATAAATTGGACCCAAGCGAATTTCACAGTTCAATGAAAATCCCTGACCCTACCACATTTCCTACATTCAATACGGTGTCAGGTAAGCTGTGCAAAACCTTACTTTATCGGGCTAGTCACCGTTTTTGTTGCATGTGTCTTTGGTACAAAAAAAKCGAATCAAAATATATAGTGTGCAAATATTTTGAAATTCTATACGAATATTTTTTTTTAAACCCCTCCCATTCCTCCCAAGTACCGATAACCAAAGTAAATGTTTGTCAGAGCCATCTTATAATACAATGCACAGACTCTGTGGCATATATCTACATGTTCCATGTTCATATGTACATTCAGAATATTTTTAAAGAGCAGAAATACATTACAAACCCACACCTTGACGTTCCCTGCACCATGTTCTGCTCTCCCTCATTGTAAAATGGTCCACTATCCTTCAACCTCTGGGAGTTTTTGTAATCATCTCACTTTAAATACAAGGCACAATGAATAGTACTCTTATCAAATACAAATATGAACACCCCAAACTAAGGAATTTTTAACTTTTAGCACTCTCATCCCTACTTCGCAAGAAGACAATGGCATTTTCATTTGAAGACACTTCAAACAAAGTGTATATAGAAAGAGAAAATTGATTGTTGTAATCACATCATCTCGCTCATAGTCAGACGACTTAGGATCTTAGCCATGAATATAGTGGCCTTCTGCTCAAGTCCATTTGAAAGATCTTCTCAACTGCAAAAACACAGGACATTGGAACAGAACAATCAGGCTAAATCGCAAACCAACCTTCCTCACTGCATTCATGTCCTAAATGTGTAACCCCCAAACATTTACTATTTTTTTTAGAATCATTCCGTCAAAATATACTATTTCTTTTCTTAATATTCGTAGTATTTCAGGTGCTTCTGTGTTTTTGTTGCCTTATGATGTGGTTTGCAGGTTGACATGTATAGGGTTAAATTTTTTCCTCCTATGTAAATACCGTGGTACAAGAATGGGAAAGCAGACAACTGGCATCAATAGGTATTAGGTGTTCCTAACAGTATACACTATGGAATACCCAGTGGCTGTTCTTCACTGGGAACACAGTTCAATAAGGTGACATAATAACAAGGCAGCTGATTAAAGGACATGAGATTGACAGGAGAATATTTATATTGAATATCTCCTGTCGGCTCACTCTAAATAGAACTGCATCCTGTGTTGGCGTTCCCACTCTGGTACGCAGACATGAAACGGGTCGTTTGAACGCTACAGGAAATGGCTACAGCAAGAACTGATGATCATTCTGTTTTGCTTCACTTCTCAACATAAAACATTTCAGGAGGTATCGTTTCATATATTGGCTTTGAATTCGCAACACTGTGGCTCGTGAAGATCACTAGCCACTTGCAACAAATGGCAAGTAACAGACTACTAAGTGCAGAGATAGCTACTAGTTTCATTTCTGTACATGCGCATTGTGTGAATACATACATTTGAAGCTATGGTATATGTATGTCTTCCCACTCAGCATTGGGAATGCGTTTGCGGATGGAATGGGCATGCAGAGGGTGTGCCGTTACAGTGTGGGACAAGAATGGTGCGGGATGGCTTGGAGTGTGCCATCACCAGGCCTCTACAGGGCCTGTCTACACTCTAGATGTGGGTACGCGCAGCCCGACCAGACCTCCGGTGGGATCCCCCTTGCCAGTGTTCTCCAGGATCTGGTTCACAAAGTCAGAAGTCTCCCCGGCAACAGGGGACTTCACTGCAGAAAGAAACGTTTATAGTGTGCTGGTTATTTAGCTGCTTTTAACAGCCATTGTTAAAACTGTGTTTGGGCTCAAAACTCTCTGCAATCTTGATCAAATGCCGACTACCCAAAATATACTCAATAAGCTCAGGTTAGCTAAGGACGAGAGAGTGTCTGTGCCTCATTTCATGGCCATTTACTGAAGACAACCTACTGCACACTATATTTCTGTTGCTACTTAAGAAATACAAATCATCCTCATCTTACCAAGGGTTTCTTCGATGAGTTTGTCCAACGTTTCAGTCATGCTTGTTCCCTTGTCGCAGATATCCTGCACTCTGTTCACCATCTCTTCCTTTATGGTGTTGATGACAAACAGAAGCCGATCTGAAAAAATAGATAAATAAATAAATGACATTTTTCATTTTAAAAAGAGAGAGGTTGGCAAAAAGCCTTCCTTCCCTAAACCTCAAGGACATATTCCAGCCTACCAATCACACAATGTWCAAAACTGAAGATGGAAATTGACAGTGAGAAAAGTGTATTATTCAACATAACTGCTAAACCTATAAGACGTTCACTCAGTGCTCTAGAATTTAATGAAAAGCGGGTAAATTCAAGAGGGTGCTACTAAATTAATGTCTAAACCTAATTTTCTTTAGCCTATGTCATTATGAGTCACACAATCAATCATTAGATATTTCTCTACAATATTACAACCTTAATAGGCTTGTACTTAACAGTGTTGATTAAATAAGAAAGTTTGTTTGTGACCATTGCTAATTTAGACGGCGCAGCTCTTGGTTTTATCTCCTCCATATTTCGACGTTGGGAGGTGGTAAAATTAGGATGCGTTTCCGCGCTTTGGACCAATCAAAATCAACTTGATACTCTAGTAATTRCATCTCCAGATCCGTGGATTTCTATTCCTCTAACTCTGGTCAATCAATGTTGAGAGGGGTCGTTTTTATTGCAATTAAAAAAAGGGAAAGAATCAGAAATTCACAATGAACCTCAACTGGCCTGTACCCCCGCACACTGACTCGGTACCGGTGCCCCCTGTATATAGCCTCGTTAATGTTATTGTGTTACTTTTTATTTTAGTCTACTTGGTAAATCTTTTCTTCTTCTTGAACTACACTGTTGGTTAAGGGCTTGTAAGTAAGCATTTCACGGTAAAGTCTACACATGTTGTATTCGGCGCATGTAACAAATAAAGTTTGTTTTGAAAATCTGGATCAGATTTTTTTGCGGAGGTTAGGTATCGAAATTCAGTCTGTTAGCTTTGTTTATTTGAAGATATACAGTACCAGTAAAAAGTTTGGACACCTACTCAAATCAAGGGTTTTTATTTTTTTTATCCTACATTGTAGAATAATAGTGAAGACATCAAAACTATGAAATAACACATATGGAATCATGTAGTAACAAAAAAAGTGTTAAACAAATCAAAAAATATTTTACATTTGACATTCTTCAAAGTAGATACCCTTTGCCTTGATGAAAGCTTGGCACACTTGGCATTCTCTCAACCAGCTACATTAGATGGCCACCTGGAATGCATGTCAATTAACAGGTGTGCCTTGTTAAAAGTGAAGTTGTGGAATTTCTTTCCTTCTTAATGCGTTTGAGCCAATCAGTTGTGTTGTGACAAGGTAGGGGTGGTATACAGAAGATATCCCTACTTGGTAAAAGACCAAGTCCATATTATGGCAAGAACAGCTCAAATAAGCAAAGAGAAARGACAGTCCATCATTACTTTAACACATGAAGGTCAGTCAATCCGGAAAAWGTCAAGAACRTTGATATTTTCTTCAAGTGCAGTCGCAAAAACCATCAAGCGCTATGATGAAACTGGCTCTCATGAGGACCGCCACAGGAAAGGAAGACCCAGAGTTACCTCTGCTGTACAGGATAAGTTCATTGGAGTTACCAACCTCAGAAATTGAAGCCCAAATAGACCTCAAATTGCAGCCCAAGAGTTCAAGTAACAGACGTTTCAACATCAACTGTTCAGAGGAGACAGCGTGAATCAGGCCTTCATGGTCAAACTGCTGCAAAGAAACCACTACTAAAGGACACCAATAAGAATAAGAGACTTCCTTGGGCCAAGAAACACGAGCAATGGACATTAGACCAGTGGAAATTGGTCCTTTGGTCTGATGAGTCCAACCGTGTCTTTGTGAGACGCAGAGTAGGTGAATAGATGATCTCCACATGTGTGGTTCCCACTGTGAAGCATTGAGGTGATGTGATGGTGTGGGGGTGCTTTGCTGGTGACACTGTCTGTGATTTATTTAGAATTAAAAAGGCACAGTTAACCAGCATGGCTATCACAGCATTCTGCAGCGATACGCCATCCCAACTGGTTTGTGCTTAGTGGGACTATCACTTGTTTATCAACAGGACAATGACCCAACACACCTCCAGGCTGTGTAAGGGCTATTCTACCAAGAAGGGAGAGTGATGGAGTGCGGCATCAGATGACCTGGCATCCACAATCACCCGACCTCAACCCAATTGAGATGGTTTGGGAGGAGTTGGACCGTTGAATAAAGGATAAGCAGCTAACAAGTGCTCAGCATATGTGGGAACTCCTTCAAMACTGTTGGAAAAGCATTCCAGGTGAAGCTGGTTGAGAGAATGCCAAGAGTATTCAAAGCTGTCATCAAGGAAAAGAGTGGCTACTTTGAAGAATCTAAAATATATTTTGATTTGTTTAACACTTTTTTGGTTACTACACGATTCCATGTGTTATTTTTATATAGTTTTCATTCTTCACTAGTAAAAAATAGTAAAAATAAAGAAAAACCCATGAATGAGTAGGTGTCCAAACTTTTGACTGGTACTGTAAGTTTCACCAGCAAATCTAACTTTCTGGAAAAACATTGATAAGGAATAATAGTTATTAATAGCGTGTCCACACTTGACAGGTACTGTACACACACACACACAGCAGTCGGAAAGTATTCCGACCCCTTCCCTTTTTACACATTGCTACGTTACAGCCTAATSCTAAAATGGATGTAATAAAAAAAATTGAATCCTCAAATCTACACACAATACCCCATGATGAAAAATTGAAAACCGGTTTAGACATTTTAGCCATTTTATTTAAAATAAAACAGAAATAACTTATTTATATAAGTAATCAGACCCTTTGCTATGAGACTGTTTCTACAACATGATTGGACATGATTTGGAAAGGCACACACCTGTCTATATTAAGGTCCCACAGTTGACAGTGCATGTCAGAGCAAAAACCAAGCACGAGATCGAATTTCTGCAACATTGAAGGTCCCCAAGAACACAGTGGCTTCCATCATTCTTAAATGGAAGTTTGGAACCGCCAAGACTCTTCCTAGAGCTGGCCGCCCGGCCAAACTGAGCTATCAGGGGAGAAGGGCCTTGGTCAGGAAGGTGACCAAGAACCCGATAGTCACTCTGACAGAGCTCCAGAGTTGCTCTGTGGAGATGGTAGAACCTTCCAGAAGGACAACCATCTCTGCAGCACTCCACCAATCAGGCCTTTATGGTAGAGTGGTCCAGATGGAAGCCACTCCTCAGTAAAAGGCACAGGACAGCCCGTTTGGAGTTTGCCAAAAGGTTTTAAAGGACTCTCAGACCATGAGAAACAAGATTCTCTGGTCTAATGAAACCAAGATTGAACTCTTTGGCCTGAATACCAAGCGTCACGCCTGGAGGAAACCTGGCACCACCATCAAGCATGGAGGTGGCAGCATCATGCTGTGGGGAGGTTTTTCAGCGGCAGGGACTGGGAGAATAGTCAGGATCGAGAGATCCTTGATTAAATCCTGCTCCAGAGTGCTCAGGATCTCAGACTGGGGCGAAGGTTCACCTTCCAACAGGACAATGACCCTAAGCACACAGCTAAGACAATGCAGGAGTGGCTCCGGGACAAGTCTCTGAATGTCCTGGAGCGGCACCAGCCAGAGCCCGGACTTGAACCCGATCGAACATCTTTGGAGAGACTTGAAAATAGCTGTGCAGRAACGCTCCCCATACAACCGGACAGAGCTTGAGGATCTGCAGAGAATGGGGGAAACTCTGCAAATAGAAGTGTGCTACACTTGTAGCGTCATACCCAAGACGACTCTAGGCTGTAATCACTGCAAAAGACGCTTCAACAAAGTACTGAGTAAAGGGTCTGAATACTTATGAAAATGTGATACTTCAGTTTTTTTTATTCATATAAAATTTGCAAACATTTCTAAAAACCTTTTTTTRCCCCTCCTTTGTGATTATGGGGTATTGTGTAGATTGATGAGAGAAGAAAAAACAAACAATTTAATGCAGTTCAACATAATCCTGTAACGTGTGGAAAAAGTCAAGGGGTCTGAAAACTTTCCAAACACACTCACTATCTATCAGCTTAATTTTGTTTTGCATTTCAAAAAACCCATGTTATCACACACGAATCTGCAGCCACTAGATCGAATGTCAACTGACAAGCTAAATTAGCGCTGTTCTTCCCAAAAGCAGTGCCCGAGTTCTATTGAGCAGCGACCACTTTTTGGCCGTAATTACATTCTATTCACTCTAATCGCGTTAAATTCTCTGAGTAAATAGTCTAAGTATTGAAATATATACAGTGGGGAGAACAAGTATTTGATACACTGCCGATTTTGCAGGTTTTCCTACTTACAAAGCATGTAGAGGTCTGTAATTTTTTATCATAAGTACACTTCAACTTGTTCTCCCCACTGTARATGGTAGAGACATTGGGTTTGGACTACCGTTTTCTGATGCAATTCTTTACTGAATTGCATTTTTCATAAACATTGAATTKAATAATAATTTTATGGACGAACACCCTAAAACATACCATATTCTGTGCCCAGACCCCACAGCTTGACTTTATTGGCCTCATACTGAGCCTTCTTCTTCAGCCGACAGGCCCTGAAAAGAGAGACAAACAAGTGGTTTAAAGGCGTAGTAGCATTAGTGGTGGTGGTGGTAGTTAGTGGTGGTGGTAGTGGTGGTGGTGGTGGTAGTAGTGGTGTTTATCAAAGTTAACAAAGCAGAAAGGGATGGTTCTTGAGAGGGAGCATTGAACATATATAGTGGAATCCAAAATTACTGATACCCTTGATAGAGATGAGCAAAAATGACTGTACATAAAAAAAAATATTCAAATACAGATATTGTATGTTAAAACAATTGGGAAATGATTTTATACTAATACAATTGTTCAGATTTTTTTTAATTTTTTTTTTAAACAAGTAATAATTGACTCTCAAAGTTAGACACCCTTTAATTCAATAACTTTCAATACCTACACCTTAGGAGAATAACGGCACTGAGCCTTTTAAATATATGTTTTATGAGTTGGAAAACACATTGGCAGGGATCTTAGACCATTCCTCCATACAGAATCTTTCCAGATCCTTGATGGCACATCATGTGTTCGCTAACAGATCACGTGARTTCCATCTACTCAGAGATTGGACAATACACTCTTTGAAATGGAAACTGACAGTAAAAACACAATTTCTCAACAGAGGTTGAAACATTCATAACCGATGAACACTACAACGTACGAATTGATTTGCAATCTCGTTAGAAAATAGAATGTCTAGGTTGCACAGTAATATCGCTAATCGCTAATATTTGATATCACCACTYTGTTTCAAGGATTGAGAATCCACCTCAGGAAGCCTCTGTTGCAGCCCTATTGCAAAACGTTGATGTTATGGCCAATTAACCAGTTCTTGATGTGCGCTTGGGGTTATAGTCTTACTGGAAGATCCACTTGTGGCAAAGTTTCAGCCTCCTGGTACCATGTACCAGGATATTATAGCCAAAAACCTGCTTGCCTCTGCTATGAGGCAAAAACTTGGCTGCAATCAGTTCTTCCAGCAAGACAACTCCAAGCACAATCAAAATCCACAAAGAAATGGTTAATAGGCCACAAAATCAACATTTTGCGATGGCCATCTCAGTCTCCGGACTAGAACCCCATTGAAAACCTGTGGTTTGAATTGAAGAGGGCAGTCCATAAGCGCAAACAAAGGATATCAAGGATCTGGAAAGAATCTGTATGGAGCAATGGTCTAAGATCCCTCCCAATGTGTTCTCCAACTCATAAAACATTATGGTCGCGAGGTGAGGTTTTGAAAACAGGTGTKAATTTTTACCCCTACCTTTAAGAAAAAAAATTGCGTACCTATTAAACCAATTCTTTGTCTAAGCAATTGTATTAGTATAAAATWATATAATTTCCCCCAAAAAATMTACATACAATATAGCTCGGTAGTTGAATGTTTTATTTTATACAGACATTTTTGCTCATCTTCATCAAGGGTGTCAAATTTCAGACCCCGCTGTAACTGAGTGTTGAACATATGGAGGTTGAAAGGTGAGAATCCAGTACCTGGAGGCCAGTTTGTTCTTCTCCTTGCGGGAGCGAGGGCGGGCTGTGATGGGCAGCTCGCTGACCGGGGTCAGGTCGCTGATCACCTTGTTGAGCTTACGCAACTCGTTGCCAATCTGCAGCAGCTTCCGAGGGTTAGGGGTTAGGTCCTCCACGTCCGTCCGTCGAGACTTCTTCAGATTGTACTTCCCTGTTCACACAGCCAATCACCGAGCCGGTTAACCACTGAGACATTTCTCATTTGTCAGCAGGGACAGTCAGATGCATTTGTATCCAAATGGATTCATCCAAAACCCATGAATGTACATTATTAATAATGGAACAGCCATGTTACATGTATAACCTGTGATCTACTGTAAGTAATTAACTATGAAGCATGTGGCTTTGATCAGMTACAACTGTAAATGTGAGAATTCATACTTGAATAGGTAGTTTGTGGTGTGTGCTTCTATACTGAGCCAAAATATAAGCGCAACATGTAAAGTGTTTGGAGCGATGTTTCATGAGCTGAAATAAAAGATCCCTGAAATGTTCCATACGCACAAAAAAAAACYTACAAATTTTGTGCGCACATTTTATATCTCTGTGAGCATTTCTCCTTTGCCAAGATATTCCATCCACCTGACAGGTGTAGCATATCAAGAAGCTGATTAAACTACATGATTATTACACAGGTGCACCTTGTGCTGTGGACAATAAAGGCCACTAAAATTTGCAGTTTTGTCACACAACACAATGCCACAGACATCTCAAGTTCTGAGGGAGCGTGAAATTGGCATGCCTGCAGGAATGTCCACCAGAGGTGTTGCCAGATAATTTAATGTTAATTTCTCTGCCATAGGCCGCCTCCAACATTATTTTAGAGAATTTGGCAGTACGTCCAACTGGCCTCACAACCGCAGACCACTTGTAACCGTGCCAGCCCAGGACCTCCACATCCGGCTTCTTCACCTGCGGGATGGTTTGAGACCAGCCACCTGGACAGCTGATGAAACTGTGGGTTTGCACAAGCAAAGAACTTATGCACAAACTGTCAGAAACCGTCTCAGGGACACACATCTGCATGCTCGTCATCCTCACCAGAGTCTTGACCTGACTGCAGTTCAGCGTCGTAACCAACTTCAGTGGGCAAATGCTCACCTTCGATGGCCACTGGCACACTGGAAAAGTGTGCGCGTCAATGCCAATAGGCTGCAAAAAGGCCTCGATGATATAAAAATCTGTGAAGCTCAATCAGCCTTCATTAAAAGGAAGGAGTATTCATAACCATATACGATTAGTTTTAGATATTTTAGATTACAYTGAGATCATAGAAGATGATGGCTTTATATTGTTTAGAATTTTTTTTAAAGGCTTTTGACACTTTAGAGCACAACTTCTGAAAAGTGATAAAGATGATATATAATGACATTAGCAGTTCGCTAGCTATGAGTAATGGAACCTCCCCTCGTTTCTCTATTGCTAGAGGAATTAGGCAGAGTTGTCCAATATCTCCTCTTATTTATTTTAGCCAGATTTACTAGCTGTATTTCTTAACAAATCTGAGAATTTAAAAGGGGTCCGCTGTGTTTTTTTGAGGTGCAGAGTAGGTGAACAGATGATCTCCGCATGTGGAGTTCCCACCGTGAAACATGGAGAGGGTGGTGTGATGGTGCTTTGCTGGTGACACTAAGTGATTTAGGTAGAATTCAAGGCACACTTAACCAGCATGGCTATCGCTGCAGAATGCTGTGGTATGCSATCCCATCTGGTTTGCGCTTAGTGGGACAATCATTTCTTTAGGACAATGACCCAACACACCTCCAGGCTGTGTAAGGGCTATTTGACAAAGAAGGAGTGATGGAGTGCTGCATCAGATGACCTGGCATCCACCTCACCTCAAGCCAATTGAAATGGTTTGGGATGAGTTGGACCACTGAGTGAAGGAAAAGCAGCCAACAAGTGCTCAACATATGTGGGAACTCCTTCAAGACTGTTGGAAAAGCATTCCAGGTGAAGCTGGTTGGGAGAATGCCAAGAGTGTGCAAAGCTGTCATCAAGGCAAAGGTTGGCTAAATATAACATATATTTTTATTTGTTTAACACTTTTTTGGTTACTACATGATTCCATGTGTTATTTCATAGTTTTGAAGTCTTCACTATTATTCTACAATGTAGAAAAGAGTAAAAATAAAGAAAAACCCCTTGAATGAGTGGGTGTGTCCAAACTTTTGACTGGTACTAAGTTTCACCAGCAAATTTAACTTTTCTGGAAAAACATTGATTTGGAATAATAGTTATTAAAATGAATAGGAAATCAATTTTCAAAAGGCCTTTGGTTTGACAACGGTTTTCATTTTGTATGTGATTTGTTAGACAACACTGGGGAGTTTCTGCCGTTTGAGGAGTTCATTGGTAAATTTCAGGTTAATATTCCTCAGAGAGAATATATGAAGGTTTGCAAAGCAATTCCACTTCCTTGGACTTACTAAGAACACTTTGTTATATTATGAGGTTGTTCCTACTTTTCCAAGTTTACAAATTAATGACTTGAACCTTTTGGATAATAAACTTCAACAATAAGTGGATACGATTGGTAGTTAATTAAGTAATTTTTGGTGATTATAATTCAATATATTGCTATGGAAGTTACCAACCCATGCTATGGTCAAAAGTGACAACCTTTTACCTTAATTGACCAGTTATCCCAAAAGTTAGACACTCATTTTAAAATATCCTGTTAATGATTTCTAGCCATAAGCTACGGACAACAAACACAATTTTATCAATGGCAATTTGAACGCACAAAGATACCATGATGAGATCATGAGGTCCATTGTCGTGCCATTCATCACCTCATGTTTCAGCATGATAATGCATGGCCCCATGTCGCAAGGATCTGTACAGAATTCCTAGAAGCTGAAAATGTCACAGCTCTTCCGTGGCCTGCATACTCACCAGACATGTCACCCATTGAGCATGTTTGGGGATGCTCAGGTTTGACGTGTACGTCAGTGTGTTCCAGTTCCCYACAATATCCAGCAACTTACAGCCATTGAAGAGGAGTGGAACAACATTCCACAATCAACAGCCTGATCAACTCTACGCAAAAGAGGAGTGTCGCGCTGCATCTGGTCACACCAGATACTGACTGGTTTTCTGATTCACGGCCCTTTCCTTATATGAACTGTAACTTAGTCAAATCCTTGAAATTGCTGCATGTTGCATTTATATATTTTTTCAGTGCACATGTGACCACTGACCAGTATGAGTGTGTGTGTTTATGAGAGAGATAAAGTTGTGTGTCTCACCGTGGTGTGGGCCGTTCCTCTGGTAGAGGTTGCTGGGCAGGGTCTGTCTGTCCCACTCGGAGGGCTTGAGCATGCGCTCCTGCTTGGAGGGGGTGAGCTGCTCGCTGTACTCCCAGAAGTAGCGGCGTTTGCCCCTCTTCCTGGAGATCCCRGCTGTCAGCCCCTTCACGTCCCCCACTGTGTCATTGTCACATCCTGATTACAACAGACAGGACAGGGATGAGGGAGAGAGAGGCGAGGGAACAACACAAGAAAGAAAGATCAGAAAGAAAAGATTAGAGGGAGATAAGGGTGAGGATGAGATAAGTGCATAGAGCTTCAGTTGATCACTTATAAAACAGWATAAATAAACCATTGAGCCTGATGATCATACTGTCCCAATCGCATAGGCGGGAATTCCGACTCGAGAAAGCATGCACTTTTCTTTCCATGTGTATTCTGACCCTGAACTTAAGCAGGAGAATAGCATGATATTCACCCGCTATACGTTTTGGGGTGGAGATCAAAGAAATTAAGGTGTGTCTACAAATATGCCGTATTCTGACCTTGACTTAATTCCTACATAATTCCACCACCTTTACGCGCAATGAAATTATGAACTTGTCGGTTCCAAGAGGAACACATTTTTTTTCTTCTCTTCTCCCCCCGATAGAAATAACTGTAATTTACAAATTGATAAGCACTTTTGGTAAGAGCTAGGTAAATGAGTAAGCCATTTGGATAAGGGGATTGTGAATATACAGTAAATTAAAATTGTTTTAGATCCAATTTACCTTATGGCACTAATGGAAGAAAACTGAAGCATATCAACATATTACCTTTTCCACAGTGAAGTTTATGAAATGCTGGCTTTATAATTTGCAGGGATGAAATTTGGAGACCCAAGCTATAGGCGTCTGTAGCCATGCGCAAATGATAGTATAGCGGCAAATGTACCGGGTTGATTTCTAGAATGTTTTATAATATGCCCGGACTTTTCACTATATTTTTCATAATTTGTATCGTGTTAAATATCAGCCACTATCGGTAGCCACCGTCAGTTATACCCACATATATTTATAACTGTTAGTTTCCTTACATTTAGCATCAATCCATTACATAGTTTACCTTTCTTTCCTCTGTCACGTTTGTGTTGTTCCTGAGGATCGCTAGCAATAGTGGATCATATTAGGCTGACGTATTACAAGTTGTGCAATAATTTGGGACATGTAGCCTATTTGAATCGTTATGGAAYGCAGACCACACAGAGCAGTTTAAACCTGGAGCCTGGCACACAGTTGACGAGGACTGGACCGTTGTCATCACAGTTCCATGATTAGTGAGGATTATTAGGGTAGATTTATAGACTACTATATAGACTACTGTTCAACCCCTATTGTACACTTTTTTCGCCTTACAATATTTCATGGATTGAACAATTGAATATGGCAACATTCAGGATGAATCAAACCACTKTTTTTGATTCACAAATATATTTTGTGTGTAAAGGCTCTCCAAACCTGTGTTTTTATTATTCACAAATACTTTCCTAACCATAAATAATATTACAAGATCAGAGTATTTTTTTCCCTGACAAATTGGTGCTGAACAGGAGTGGAATATGAGTGCATTTACATGGCTTTCTTTCATTGATCCCTAATATTCTGAACCGTTCCCTCCATATATTCTAGGGAGTCTGTTGAGAAAAGTCTAATTAAAAAAAGGTACACCAAATTTAAAGGGAATGCTTTAGATAAATCGACGAGAAAACCCGTTTGCCAGCAAGTGGGAAAGTTCTCAGTGGTTGAATGAAATGGTATTCAGCACTCGCAAGGGAAGTATGCATGCAATGCCCGTTACGCACCTGCATAAGTATTCATAAATCTGAATACCAACTACTGAGAAGTGCGTAGCAAAGGCGTATATTTCTTAAGTCTGAATCAGGCCCATAGAGAACGGCAAGGCTCACATAGACACCCAAAACACAAACATGACCCCATTCTCCAGATCCTTTTACAACATGGGTATTCAACCAGGGGTCCGAGGGACTGCTGGGGGTTTGCAAAAATATGTTAGGAATATTGCTATCAACAGAATATAAAAAAATCTACAATAGAGCAAATGACACTCATTGTAGCAAATTACTCACTCTGCAGTATCTAAAAGGTTTTGAAAAAGCACCCGTGAATAGACTGCTGGCAAGCTTCCTTGACTTGGACATTTTTGCCAACACAAAAAWGCCAACACAAAGGCTAACCTTTGTTTAACCAGCTAAATAGCAGCTCATACGGAAAATGTGTTTTGAGTCACCCTTCTAGCTAAAAGGCTGTTAAGAGTTTACACTTCCTCTTCCAATTATAATGTGGGGAGGTCAAAATAATGAAAAACTATCTACCAAATCTATTTATTTAAAAATGTTGATTACTTCTCCTTGCCATTTTCATTCACAAGACATGTGAAGGAAAAAAAGAAAGAAGTTTGCTAACATACTATGGGGGTCCCTGGGTCGCCAGTTTGCCTGGGGGGGGTCCCTGGACAAGAAAAGGTTGAAATCCCCTGCTTTACAATACAGAATGACTCACTGTAACACAATGGGCCAGATCAAGGATTTCCAACAGGGAACAAGTGAACCTATCACAAATGTTATTTTAATAAAACATTTCCCGGCCTTCAGCTACAAAGAGATTCCCATCAAGAAATATAGGTGATGTTTTCTTTACAGGGAGCTGACATTAGTAATATACCCGCTGTTCTGAAGTGGGCACCTTCAGCGACTAACTTTACTTCACATGAAAAACAAAAAATGGTTACTATAATTTAAGGTGCATAGACATTGAAATGACTACCTGATACATGGCTACCTGGCTCGGAGAAGGTGTCACTCATGTCGTCATCTTTATCGCCCTCATAATCATCATCCTCCTCATCATCATCATCATCCTCATCATCATCATCATCGTTCTCAGAGAGCTCATGCTCGCTGCCGAAACCCTCATCATGATCTTCATCCAGCTCCACCCCCTCAGCATCTTCCTCATCCTCCATCTCCCCCACCTCTTCTTCTTCCTCCTCCTCCTCCATCTCAGTGAGGGTTTTCCCAGCCAGCCTGGCTCGAGTTAGGAACAGGGAGTAGTTGTGCTCCTCTTCCTTCTTCTTGTCAGAGACTGGGTCAGGTCCCAGGGCACTCCCGCTGGCAGTCAGCAGAGTCTCGCTGGCCTTGGCCCCAGCCACAGGGTAGTGGAGGATGGGGGGCACAGCTCCAGATGTGCCCACTGAGGCGGGGGGCATCTCCCGGCAAGGTAGCTCTTCTCTCTTCTCATAGGCCAGGATGCTGGCAGAGGCAGAGGCTGCAGTAGCAGCCACAGGGGCAGCACAGCCAGATGTGGTGGCCACCTCAGGGGGCTTGCTGGGGTACGGGGAGTGGTCTTCAGACTCAATCTGATGGGAGGCCATGGGCATGTCGACTAGGGGCCGGCGAGGCATGCTGACGCGAACCGTGGCCTTGCGCACATAGTCGTTGCAGTGGTGGCCCAGAGCAGCCATCTTGCTGGGACCCTGGGCCTTGGACATAGTCTCTGTGGTGGAGGGGACAGGCCAAGTGGCGCTCAGGGAACCCTCTGCAAAGTCACCCAGGGGGTCCCTGACCAGGTTGGAGCAGGAGGCGGAGAACGAGGGGCCGGGGCGGGCGGCCATCTTCTTGCCCAGGGAGAGTGGGGGGAGGGAGGTGTGCTGCTTCTGGCCCCCCATCAGCAGATCAGGGTGGTAAAGCGTGTCACACACAGGTGGTTGCGAGTCCTCGCTGTTGAGCTGGGCCAAGGTGGGGGTCTGGCCAATCACCTCCTCGTCCTGGTAGGGGCTGGAGAAGTCATCCAGGCCTGCCTCCTTGGTGCCCCAGATGTCACAGCTGGTAAAGCGGGTGTACTTGGTCATGTCCTCCCAGTACGTATCCCACTGCTCAAAGTTAGAGCTGTAGTCCGGGTCACTGTCCACCAGCTCCAAGAGGTACTCCCCACACTCCATCTCCTTGTAATCCCCCACTGTGAAGTGATCACCTTTAGGGCTTTGGCGATTGGTCATATCTCTATCCTGGGGAGGAAAGGGAAGTATAGAGATAAAAAGCTACATTAAAATGTATGTTATTGTCTTACAGATGTGTGATAAGGCTAAGTATGCAACCATATTCACTCAACAATATTGTGTGTGTAAATAAAGAGATGTTACATCTTTATAATTGTATTGCCATATCGGGTTGTGTTCTCTACTAGGCCACCTCTCTATCCTGATTCTATGTGAGCTCTGTAAACTGTGATCTTGCCCGGAGGCCGCTTTGCATGGAGAACACTTACCAGTTCGTACATGAAGTCTGGGTCTGTGTTACTCGCCAACAGGTCCGTGCTGGTTAGTGCCTGGTCAGCAAAAGTATAATTTTGAAAGAAATCCCCAAAGGGAAGATCCATTCCACTGATGCTGGGCTAAGGATAAATAAACATTCCAAACTATTGAAAAGGTGCAGAGATGATTAGTCGTAGTTTAAAAGAGGCCATCTGTTTTTAGGCTTTACAAACAACGGAGTAACACAAGCTTATATTTTAGGTACTGATGGGGTATGACAGTTCATGAGGCATTTATAAATGTATATTCTTCAAGAATCAGTGGGTATAGTACCACTTTAAACATTTAGTTAAGCATGGGGAGTAACAATGAACATACAACATTTGTGGTGTTGTGTACGCCAGGATGAATGTGGGAATGTTCCCATGAACGTTCCCATGACCAACGTTGGAACTCGCCGTATATCATCCACGGTGTAATTGCAGGACAACTAGGCCTAGGTCTGTCAGTTTTAAGCTACAGACTCAGGAAAACAATGTGTGAACATTTGAGATGCATCGTTATGGATAAAGGTAATCAACTGTCCAGCAACCTAGTTGTTTTTGCTGAAGAGGTTGTTTGTGCTGAAAGTTGGTCAATTGTAAGATAAAGGCGAGACCAGTGACTAAAGTTGGAACACTTCTAAAGAACCCTCCCTTCCATTACCTGAGGCATCGCCGAGCACCGATCTCTGTTCCTTATGGTGAATTATTCTTCCACCTCGTGTCCCAGTCGTCTTTGGATGATATCAACCACCAGTAGAAAAATAGATGGGTTAAGCAACAAAGTCTTCTTTATTGTGGAAAACTCAGTGACTCATGTAAGTCTCGCCTTCTTCTCTTCTGATCCCTGGTGTCTGGAGCGAGATGAGAGAACACAGGGGGAATGGAAGGGTTAAATTAGTAAGATATGACATATGTTTGCACATTTCACTACTTCACCTTCATACTAGGTAGACTTGACAGCATATGGCACTCCTACAATCTAATACGCAATAATGTAACTTCTCCTACAATCTGAGATTCTGTGCAGATCGTCAAACACTGCTTCTGAAAGTGCCTGTCAAGACCGGCTGTTCATTTAAATCGGAACACAGCCTAATTCCATCAACTCTAGTGTGAGCGAGCTTAACTCACGACTGCGTTGGTGACGCTCAGTGCAAACTGTGGGCCCTTCCATGCTTGCCCATGTAAAAGAGACCTTGTCGAAGCCGAGTGACGTTGCAGACATTGTCCGGTTGCAGCCTTTCGGATCCAGAAAATGAGTTTGATGCGAAACAGAATTTGAACCAACACGGTGTCTAGGCTATTTTTAAACYATTCTAGCTAGCTACCTTTCCCCACTGCCTACTAAGAGTCACAAACAGAGGGAGCAGAGTCGCTGCGTGCCGTTTGCATAACAAATCATGAGAAATATGCTGGGGAGAGCGGGCACTGTTCTGGCCAGCTGCAACACCAAGCAAAACAATCCAGCTCCTTAAAAAATGTTTTGATTCAAATTAAGCAAAAAAAAATTGCCAACATATCCCGGAGAAGATTGAATGTCTCTGCTGTAACCAAGAAGCTTGATCTTGACATCTAGCCACTTAGTAAGTTAGCAAACCAAATGCATAGCTGAAGCCCTYAGCTGGATATAATTTATTTGACATACATCTTAGATTTCTTATAMTTATACTTAACTTATAATTAAGCACGCAGGTGCCRCAACCTCCAAAATACCCCGGTATAAACGGTATATCGCCCAAGCCTAGCGGATGACGTCATTTCCTCCTGGTGTGCGTATCATCTGTCTGCTTTTGCATACATCTCAGCCCGCAAAAGAAGAAGAAAAAAAAAACTCCCCCCTCCCCAAGCCAGCTAGCACACTTTAGGAGTGAACAGAGTCGTGATATGCCACGCAAAGGAAAACTTTTGAGCCATCTGTACGAGTGCAGTCCTGGTCCTGCGAAAATCCACCCACCTGTTAGAGCAACTCAAATGACTGCGATTGTGTTTTTTGGGGGYGGCACTGTGGGGAAGCCCTTGCTGCAATCGGCTGATGCCATGCAAAACTGCCTGCCTGGTTACTGCACTGAACTGCCATTTTAATATCTTTGTCCTCTCTACACAGGCATCCCCCTGGAAGTTAAACACACTGCATGATGTATTGCCTTCTGRGACCATTTCTAAAATCCACGCTACAGAGTAGGTCTCTCTCTTATGTTTATGATTGACCACTCACTTCCTAGTCAGATTTCTGATGATTGGTTTCTGTTGACGGCCGAATAAMGAACTGAAAGAAAAGCGAAAGGGCAGAAATAATAGCAGAATTCAGACAAACTACTATGTGCCACACCCCCTGTATTGACAGCAGTGTATTACATTTAGATTAGGGTAGGCTACATGTTTTAGCCTTTTGGGTGCATGAATTAACATTTTGAAACTAGATATCACCAGAGACTAAAGCACAATGGCTTCTTCATTATGCTAAGCACACAGGTGGACAGGTTAAGTCAGTTTACTATGGGCACTAAACTGATATGGGTCACAATGGATGGCACCAGCTGTTCCTGATGAACACAACTTCACTCTGCATTGGCTGGCTTCAAAGGTCTCTCAACACAAGTGGAAAGGCATTAAGCCCTTCAAGGCCTTAGGAAACATGAGCCCACCTTTACAATCTGATTGTGTGGGATAAAAGAGACAGCCACACTCCTGTACCAACTACAAGGTGGAAGGATCTCACCCACCGGCACACAAACATCAACATCAGTGTTTTCCCTATATTAATTTGGCTGCAGCAGGCAAAAAATAACATTGAGATCTTAAAATGTTTTCAGAATAAATGACTAAAACCAGATAAAAAGTATGTAGAATATCTATTTTTAAATAAGATCATATTTGAGAACTACACTGAACAAAAATATAACGTAACTTGTAAAGTGTTGGTCCCATGTTTCACGAGCTGAAAAGATGAAAAGATCCCTGAAATGTTCTATACGCACAAAAAGCTTTTCTCAAAAATGATGTGTACACATTTGTTTACATCCCTGTTTGTGAGTCTTTCTCCTTTGCCAAGATAATCCATCCACCTGACAGGTGTGGCATATCAAGAAGATGATTAAACAGCATGATCATTACACAGGTGCACCCTGTGCTGAGGACAATTAAATGCCACTCTACAATGTGAAGTTGTGTCACAACACAATACCACAGATGTCTCAAGTTGAGAGTTTGCGTTTGGCATGCTGACTGCAAGAACGTCCACCAGAACTGTTGCCAGAGAATTTAATGTTAATTTCTCTACCATAAGCTGCCTCCAATGTCATTTTAGAGAATTTGGCAGTACGTCCAACCGGCCTCACAACCGCAGACCATGTGTATAGTGTCGTGTGGGCGAGCGGTTTGCTGATGTCAACGTTGTGAAAAGAGTGGTCCATGGTGGTGGTGGGGTTAAGGTATGGGAAGGCATAAGCTACAGAAAACAAACGCAATTGCATTTTATCAATGGCAATTTCAATGCACAGAGATATCTTGATGAGATCCTGAGGCCCATTGTTATGCCATTCATCTGCCGTCATCACCTCATGATAATGCACTGCCCCATGTCGCAAGGACCTGTACACAAATCCTGGAAGCTAAAAATGTCCCAGTTATTCCATGGCCTGCATACTCACTAGACATGTCACCCATTGAGCATGTTTGGGATGCTCTGGATCGACAGCATGTTCCAATTCCCGCCAATATCCAGCAACTTCGCACAGCCATTATAGGGGAATGGAACAACATTCCACAATAAGCAGCCTGATCAACTCTACGCCAACGAGATGTCGCGCTGCATGAGGCAATGGTGGTGACACCAGATACTGACTGGTTCTGATCCACGCCCCTACTTTTTTTTTTTAAGTATCTTAAAATCCATCCATTTGGGCCTAATTTATTTATTTCAATTGCCTGATTTCCTCATACGAACTGTAACTCAGTAAAATCMTATAAATTGTGGCATGTTGCGGTATAATTTTTTGTTCAGTATAACAACCAAAATAAAAACTAGACAGTAAGGGAAAATCTTAAATTCCCAAAATGTAATGGCATTGGGCCCCCATTGATTTTGTTATGTTTGAGTCACTAATTGCAGGACATTAACTTTAAAAACAGCAAACATTTTTTTCAAGAAGAGGGCCTCTAAAATTGTAAGTGTTAGACCACGCCATTGGCCATGTCCATTAACCCCCGCACGCTAACTTTGCCACCTATGTCGATAAAAAAAATATAGGGGAAACACTGAACATAACACCATTCTCAGAAAGGGAAAATCATAGGGCACATCAAATCAAATCTTATTTGTCAAATGCCCTGAATAAAACAGTTGTAGACCTTAGAGTGAAATGCATGTGACATCATATGAATGCGCTCTCATAGTTCACCCTGTTTTGGACTGATAGATACAACAGTTTGATACCTGCCTACAAGGCCAACTCAGGATGCTGCYAAGTTTCATTGCCTGCTTTCATACCAGTATCCAGTAATCTGACACCACATAAAACAACTAATATGTACTATACTACCTAGACCATGTTAAGAATACCTCACTTTCGGTTCTTGATGGCCACGCCATTTTCATAACTGACATGTCACAGGATGAATCTAACTGTAAAGCAGACAAGCTGTTATCTCTGTGGCCTCAACGTGAAACCTGGTCGTACTCTGTGGCTTTGCTTGTCAACAGGAAGAACTGATCATATATACCCTGACTATTTGCATTGCCCCCCCTCTTTTACACCTATGCTACTCTCTTATCATCTATGCATAGTCACTTTAATAACTACCTACATGTACATATTACCTCAACCAGTGCCCCCACACATTGACTCTGTACCAGTACCCCCCTGTATATAGTCTCGATATTGTTATTTTACTGCTGCTCTTTAATTACTTATTTTATTTCTTACACATATATTTTTTWACTGCATTGTTGGTTAGGGGCTCGTAAGTAACCATTTCACTGTTGTATTCGGTGCATGTGACTAATAAAAGTGTATTTGATATAGGCATATTGAAATATGCTTRTTTTTTTTTWWGGCCAGGATAGGAGTATTCTAGAAACACAGGGTCCTCCCCTGTGCCCCTTTGCCGTGCACAAAAAAAATATAGAACTAGCACTGCTACATATGTCCAAGTTTCATATTATTCTGCTAATATTGAAGGTAATATTAAAGGTGAGCAAAMATCCAAGGCAAAAATGTGTGGTATTCTCAGCATGCATCGCATTCTGCATCAAATTTGTAACGCTGGCCACCCCTAAGTTTATGGTGGAAAATCGATCACATACGCAGAAATTGGCTAAAAGTATTCACATCTATCACCTATAAACTAGATTTAGGCCCCGATTGCTGTCTAGCGTTACAGGCGATGAGGATCTAGCTAATGATTAATGAATACCTCGGCAAAATCTGACTTTCAGAGAGGCATATGGTCAAATATATATATATTAATATACCGGCTTGTCGATAAATAAACCGTAAAAAAATACAATAACTAATCAACTGAATTTATATATATTTTTAGGCTGACCCACTAACACTACACCGACCCTGACACAAACAAATGCAACGTCAAACCAACGTACTACTTGGGCCAACGCCCACGCAATCCTACAGTCCTATTGGTCAAAACGCAGTCATAGCCCGCCTTAAAATATGCGCGAATGGTCGACATTGATGCCAATCGTAGGAGGTACTTCAGAGAAAAACATAGCCCATCTCAATATAACTAGGTTGAGACAGAAAACAAACAATTCAAAGGCTTGTTTGTGTGGCCTAAATAGCTAATTAAATACATGCAAAATGACCCCATGACACGTAGAATTCGCATAGGGGATAATTTTACAGAAGTCTATGTTATCCTCTTATTATAAATCTTACAGAATACACGCATGTCTAGCTTTGTCATATAGTCAATATAACAAACACGCGACACGGAGATTTCAGTAACTGAACAAAACTAGCTCGCTAAGCATTGACGACTGTCCGGACTAGTTGACTCCTTCAAATCCCCGAAATGCCAATCTGTCAACTGTTGTATTTTTTCTCTACTCAGTTTACCTAGAATGTTCTCGATCTCTCTCTAGCAGCATACTGGTTGTGGTTGGGGGGAGGGGAGGGGGGCGTGTACCCTGAGAGGATTTTGATGTGTGTTGATTTTAGTTGACCAATACATGTATTAAATTGGGGAATGCCTGATTGGCAGCACCTGGCTTCAACATCGTCATGATTAATCAAGTTTACACTTTTAATCTTGTAAACACCAAAAAATATTTTGTAAAATAAAGCTCTTGTAACGAYCTACAATGCTCCTGCACATATAGTACCTATTCGTGATTTAATTTTTTTTTCAAATAGGTAAGCGGTTTTAGTTCACCAGGATTTCACACGAAACAAGCTAAATCTTGTTCCCTACCAACTACAGTATGGCCTCCGTCCCGCCCCTCTCACAGCAGCAGATACAACTAGCTAACGTTAGCTTACCAAGAGGTGAGAAGCATCCAGCGAAAAAACATGATGCACAAAGTTTTCAAATGGTTTGAAAAACGTTCAACTCACCGTTAGAAACCCCATGTGAAAGTTTTGTGTCGTGTTTCGCTTCGTGTTTAATCCTATCTGAGCAATAATAAAGCCATTTCAATGGAGTCCACGCTGCCTTCCTCTTGCATTTGTTTTGTTTATCTTCTTCCTGACGGGTTCCTGGAAAGCGCGTGACTTGCTAGTCATGTGGTCCTTCACGGACCAATCGCAGCAAGGCTTTAGGATTGACCCAAAACATTGTACATACATTACAGTAGGCTACTGCACACCATGAATAMCATTGCACACACTTCATATGCTATAATACAGTTATCCAGACATTTTTATTATATTTTTTCCAAAAACCCAAGGTTACAGTTATTTGGCAAGAAACCCAAGTCTTGTTTCCTAAGGATTCACAAATGAAAGACTATAAATACCGTCTTTTATTAGATTTGCCATAATACTKTCTCTTATGTACTGTGATTTGACTATTGTTACCTCTTGGGGAAAATCACACAGACTAGGTTAACTTCACATAAAACATACAAATACATGAKAAAGAAGTACAAAACAGTTATAAACAAGGAAAGTTATATATTGGAATTCTATTTCCACACTATTCATATGTGCATATTCATAGTCTTATATACAGTTAAATATGATCTTAAGAGAGAGGCGCTGTGATACYATATGTTTTTTATCTGCTTTTTAAAGCTAAACTTTATTTTTGCCTGAGTGACCTGAGTAACCTCTGGTGACAGAGTATTCCACTATGACGTGGCTCGCTATATAACTGAGAGGTGCATTAAACCTGTTTTTGGTTTGGGTACAGTGAAGAAACCCATAGTGGCGTGTCTGGTGGGGTATCTATGTCTGTTTGAAGTGTATGCAAATAGATTATACAAGTGGTTAGGCATTTTCAACGCACAAATGTTTCTACAAGAGAAGTAGTCAATTTCTCCTCAACCCTCAACCATGAAAGACTATTATGCATGTTGGTGATGTTAGGTCTGTGAGRGCAGTTAAGGGCAAAGAGTGCTGCTTTGTTTTGAGCAGGCTGCAACTTTGCTTGGTCTTTCTTTGCTGCACCTGACCATATTGCCAGGTCAGTTGTAAAAGTTAAATCATTCAAATAAGAAACCACCTAGAAAGCTGTTATTCAATTTGATAATGCTTGGCTAGTGTCTCTACATAGCTGAGACGTTTTAGGAGTACCCATAAATACATTTTAGGCCTAAAGTGTCAGGACCCGGTGCGAGAAACAGTCACTAATAATCGTCAGAACCCAGAAGATGAGGCAGACACAGCAGTACTAGAGATGGTGGTTTAATTAAAGAACAAKATCTTCAGGCAAAGAAACTAAATCCACAATGTCCAAAAATAAAGCCAAGAGGKACAAAATGGAAATCCTCCAAAATACAAAAGAAACTCCACAAAGTGGTAAAAAACAGCAGGGAAAAACAAACCTCAAAAGACTACTCAAATAATACACAAGAACTAAACCAGAGAACCTCTGGAAAATCCAACAAGAGAAATATCTGTATAAAACAAGGCTTGGGCTGGGGCTGGGTGCTAACTTACAAACACTGAGCAAGGAACTGAGGAACACACAGGGTATAAATACTAACAAGGGAATGACCTACAGGTGCAAACAATAATTAGAGCAAGAAAAACAAAAGGTACAAAAAAGGTGCAATGGGGACATCTAGTGACCAAAACCCGAACAGTCTTGGCCAAAACCTGACATAAAGTGAAGTATTAACATTTTCGCTACTCCGTTTTAGGTCAATATGACATGCCTAAAAGATCAAAAAAGGTTGTTGTTGTTATCAATTTTGTGTATTTTCATCAAAATATCAGTTTCAAATCATAAAWTTTTTKAATTACCCTTAATTTTTACCGTTGAAGACGGTATTACATTTAATCCTGCAGCCTGTTACATTTAACAACTGTAACATTTCACTTCAGCCACTCTTGGTTGAATTATAAACAACTGGTATGTCCTAGAAAAGTAGTTACAGTGTCTAATGGTCTAACATGTATGTTGTTAGTATGCACGGTTGGGGAGTAACTTTAGCCACTCTTCCGCCACTCTACATGTAAGGGATTACAAAAACGGCAACTGTAATACGTTACGTTACCAGCAAAAAAAAATTGATGATTACTTCGGGTATTACTTTTATATTCAGAAAGGAAGTTTGCAAAAACAAATCTTTGACACTTCTCTGTTTTGTCAATGACATTCAAATCAGCATTAAAAAATCGCGCAAATTTAAGTTTGTTCCTCCTGAGCGAGACTGACCGCAAGTGAGAGACCACTATGATGACACACCAAATGTGTTTGATCGATCCCGGGAAAAGCGCAGGAATAGGCTTTTGTAGGCTACAGTCCAAAGTATGTCTTCCAACGGTGTGACTGCTGWCGGCATCCAAAGATTATCCAACTTGAATAAACGCTTCGAGGTAAGGATGACAGCAGTGGTGTAATCTACGGCGATACGGCTATCACTTATTATTGATGTCTAAATAGCGAGTTGATGCGAATCACACTGCTGCTCTCTCATTTAGCTATTTGCGCCTTACGGATTGTGGTTGTTGTGGATGGCTGTTTACAAATCCAAATGTGTATTTGAACCCCATAATGGTTGAATTCAAGAAGTTTAAGCTGTCTGTCAGTCATTGTTTWTTAAACCAGTGGACAGCCAGTGAAAAATGCGCTCTTGCAACAGTTGCAAAGTGCGGATCCCAGTTTATGGAATACAAATTGGMCTTTTATTGCTAAATCTAATTCACGCTGATAGACTTAAATGGCCAATCTGTAGTTGCTACATCCATTGACTTCTTTCCTTCTTAATGTGTTTGAGCCAATCAGTTGTGTTGTGACAAGGTATGGGGTGGTATACAGAAGATAGCCCTATTTGGTAAAAGACGAAGTCCATATTATGGCAAGAACAGCTCAAATAAGCAAAGAGAAACGACAGTCCATCATAACTTTAAGACTTGAAAGTCAGTCAATCCGGAAAATGTCAAGAACCTTGATATTTTCTTCAAGTGCAGTCGCTAAAACCATCAAGCGCTATGATGAAACTGGCTCTCATGAGGATCGCCACATGAGAGGAATACCCAGAGTTACCTCTGCTGCAGAGGATAAGTTCGTTAGAGTTACCAGCCTCAGAAATTGCAGCCCAAATAAATGCTAGGTGAACGGATGATCTTCGCATGTGTGGTTTCCACCATGAAGCATGAAGGAGGAGGTGTGATGGTGTGGAGGTGCTTTGCTGGTGACAATGTCAGTAATTTATTTAGAATTCAAGGCACACTTAACCAGCATGGCTACCACAGCATTCTGCAGCGATAGGCCATCCCATCTGGTTTGCACTTAGTGGAACTATCATTTGTTTTTCAACAGGACAATGACCCAACACACCTCCAGGCTGTGTAAGGGCTATGTGACCAAGAAGGAGAGTGACGGAGTGCTGCATCAGATGACTTGGCATCCACAATTACCTGACCTCTACCCAATTGAGATGGTTTGGGATGAGTTGGACCGCAGAGTGAAGGAAAAGCATCCAACAAGTGCTCAGCATATGTGGGAACTCCTTCAAGACTGTTTGAAAAGCATTCCTCATGAAGCTGGTTGAGAGAATGCCAAGAGTGTGCAAAGCTGTCATCGGGGTAAAGGGTGGCTACTTTAAAAAATCTCAAATGTAAAATATATTTTGATTTGTTTAACACTTTTTTGCTTACTACGTGATTCTACATGTGCTATTTCATAGTTTTGATGTCTTCACTATTATTCTACAATGTAGAAAATAGTAAAATAAAGAAAAACCCTTGAATGAGTAGGTGTGTCCAAAACTTTGACTGGTACTGTACATTTTTGTCTTCTAATGCCTCTTAAGGGGAAAGTAATCTAAAAGTAACTGAATGTAATCAGTTTGGGTAATCCAAAAGTTAATTTACTGATTACAATTTTTGACAGGCAACTAGTAACTGTAACGGATTGCATTTAGAAAGTAACCTACCCAYCCCTGTTTGTATGTATATTATTAATCTAACTCAAACAATCTTTTCATAAATAAGCAAAATGCAAAAATTGTTACATTTAGCCCCAGTCTCCCATACTGCCTTACAGGAAGTGCTTGGGCACATTGTGTTTCTACATAGGAGGTCCGCAAAAATGTACAGCACAAAAAAACATCACAAAGTGGATTTTGTGGCAACTACACATATTCATTGTAACAGACAAGTTTGGTCAAATAATTACACAATACAACATGAGTTCTGAGGAAAAACTTAAATCTGATAGGATGAACAAGGTCATGTGCATTCAACCATGACTGAAGGTCCTATATCAAATATTCAGAGAGCATTTTCCKAAAAAGGGATAGTAACTATGTGAGTTATTATAAATAAATAAAAACTAAGCCAAGGATTCCATCTGTGGGAGGGTCTGAACTCAGGGCTAGTCTGGAGAACTCCGTAGTGCACATCCTGCTTAGATCTGCCTGCGCTCCCAGGACACAAGCCCGCTCTCTCTCTCTCTCTTTCTCTCTCTATCTCTCTCTCTCTCTCGCTCTCTCTCTCTATATATATATAGAAGAGACTATTACTCAGCAGTAAGAAATAAAATGAATACAGTTTCACTTTGAATAACACTTTGTATCTCAACTACTTGCCCCCTCGTTCTCAGATTCCTACACAGATATAGCTTCCAAAACAGCATCACGAGATGCTGCTGAGTGACTTACAGGCTGAGCAGAGTTCCATTTTGCAAGCTATTGCAGTATATTCATTACCTTATTATCTTAGGTAAACTAAGTGACAGATTTAAAGTTTAGAAAAGCTAAATGGACAGGTTTATGATGCCTTTGTTCTTGATCCTCCTAGGCCTTTCTCAGTCATTGAGGGCAGAGTTGAGGACAGAGTCAGGGCCAGTGGAATCACGGGTACCAAATGGTGTCATTACTCAATGCAGGTCCAAACAGTAGATTTAGCTGGGAGAGAATAGCTGTCAACCAGCTGTGGAAGAACAGGGATGAGAAAAACACATTATGACAACGTTGAGTCAATTCAATTATCSTATTCATAATGGACTCTCCTGATCTGCTTCAAGCACTCTTATCCCCTTTGTATTGAATTCATCTTTAATATGACCAAAGCTAGAACATGGATAATTTTTTGATCCATTGATTAAAAACAAATGATCAACATACTATAATAGTTTGTACTATGGAGTGATAAACAAAATGGGATCAAATAGGTTGTTCAGCAAACCAACCTCTCTTCGTTATAATAGGGCGGCAGGTAGCCTAGTGGTTAGAGCGTTGGAATAGTAACCAAAAGGTTGCAAGATCAAATCCCTGAGCAGACAAGGTACAAATCTGTCATTCTGCTCCTGAACAAGGCAGTTAACCCACTGTTCCTAGGCTGTCATTGAAAATAAGAATTTGTTCTTAACTGACTTGCCTGGTTAAAAAAAATGAATTCCCCAAATGTTATTGAGTATATATGTGCACTGTGCTTGTTTTCTACATTTGCCTTCAATGTTGTGYTCAGCTGCTGTCGTCAGCTGGTTCAGTAACACACAGACATAGGCAGCTCCACAAGCTCAATGTTTTTCTATTTAAATAGATGCATCAGACAATCCAAAGTGAAGAGAACTGGCTGCTGTTTGTTTCTTGTGTTTCCTGGGTCCACCTGCATGAATCTGACTATACTATAATCAGTCCAGCTGTCATGGTTGCCAGGGSAGAGAGAGAGCAACTAAAAGCCCACTCTCTGGCATTTGTTTGGAAGCACAGAGACCTTATCCATCAAAACACTGATAACTGGCAAGAGTGGTTTCATTAGGCTACAAGGTTGATGGTGATATCTGTAAAATATGAATACAGGCCAAACAGGCACAGTGAACAGGTACTCATAAGTACTACCTTGTTGCGGATTTMTAACAAATATGTGGCTTATTGAGCTCATTGCATTTCCTCACAGTTGCAGGGCAAAGGTCCCCAGTTTGATCCTCTTGTGAATCACACTAGTTTCTCACACACACTTGTATACAAAAGACTATTCTGTTTCTTTCACATTCTTGGCAGAGCTATGGGTGACAGGTAGCCTAGTGGTTAAGAGCATTGGGCCAGTAACCAAAATGTTGCTGATTAAAATCTAGAGCAGACTAGGTGAAAAATCTGTGCCCTTGAGCAAGGCCCTTAAACCCAATTGCTCCTGTAAGTCGTTCTGGATAAGAGCGTCTGATAAATTACTAAAACGTGAACCAATGAACACACATGATATCTGGTATTTACTGCCTCTTAATGCATACAGGTGGAACAATATTGCACACCTTCAGAAAGTATTCATACCCCTAAGCTTAGTTGCTTGTCTGTCACTGCTCTGCCTTTAAAATATTTCAACACACAAGTTGAAGCCTGTGATACACAGCAAAACCCCCATGAATTTCGTCACATGGTTATACTTACAAGTATCAGCAAACTGCAGTCAATACTAGCAAGATAATGATGACCCTTTGAAACGCAGACATGGCCWTTCAAACAGTAATGCAATGGAAGTGAAGATTAAAACCACATCATCAAAAAGTTGCCCATAACAATAACTTAATTTGCTCATTTCATGAACTTTTTGTGATGTCATATCAATATTATGCAATAGAATCCTACAGTTAGCCAAGACTATTTGTCATTGTCAACTGATTTACATTTCCTGCAACCTAGAAAAGGAATTCTGCCATACTAGAGGCTAGACGTTCGGTTTGGTCCCTTGAGATTAAACCATTGTACCACCCCTTCAACAAATTTCCAAAACAGTGTAAATACAGTAGAACCGTAGGAAATGCAAAAGCCATGTTGCGTCTTAAGATTTGTTTGTTCATTTAAGAATGTGGATTTAAAACTACGTTAGACTAACTTCACGAGAATGACAATGTCTCTGCGAGAACTACAGACAAATCAGGAAGTCAGGTCACGTGATGAAGTGCCTATGTCAAGAATCATAATGTATAATGTAGCCTATCGTTGATACATTGTAGTTATGTGTAAATGATGAATGCAGTTAGGTGTATTATATTTGTCATTAGAGATAACAATGTTCCAATTTGTCACTATGCAGCAGAGATGCAACTATGTAACAACTATGTGTAACAGTCCGTCCCCTCGCCCAGACCCGGGCGCGAACCAGGGACCCTCTGCACACATCAACAACAGTCACCCACGAAGCATCMAACCACTACTTCAAGGTCTCAGAGCAAGTGACGTCACCGATTGAAAGGCTATTAGCGCTCACCACCGCTAACTAGATAGCCATTTCACATCCGTTACATATGCAACAGGCTTCAAGCGTTGATGACTGTAGCAACAGCAGAAGCTGCTTCCAGAGAGAGGTTCCATTTTTAAACTCAGATTAAAACTAGATTGCACGCACACCATCGCCATATGGTGCATCAGACAGTGAATCGAAATAACAGAAGTAAAGATGACACTGAGCATTTAAAAAGGATAACACGCGACAGAGCAAAAAAAAATTAAGAACAACCATTTTAATTTCTTATCGGGCAAACACATGTGTACAATCAGTTAGTTATTACTTGAACTCACGAAGAAATAAAAGCAATTATTAAAACTGGCCTTTAATCAGTGCATTAATGAAAGTAGCTTAGTTGAGTAAATACATTCTAACCATATTGTATTTGTTTATCAGAATGCAGTAGTAAGCCTTATGACGAGAAGCATTTCGTTTGAATAAAGTCCATATTATTTGCATATCAAGTCAAACAGCTGAGAATGAGCCACTTTCCATGGAATGCAATGTGGCATTAAATTAAAACGTGTTTTATTTTGCATTGCAGCCAGCAGCAGTAACTTAATAAAACACACCCCCTTAGGGTTAGGCATCATGCTACAACATCATTGTATTGCTGGCAACCTTTCAGCAAGGTTCCATAGAAACAATCCCTGCAGCTAGCCGGGCGGAGCCTGAGTCTGCGGAGTTGGGGTGTCACAGCTCAGTCTTGATCTTGTGCATCAGGTCTTTCTGGTCGACCATCTCCAGCTGCCTGCTCCAGCGGTGGTAGGCCAGCAGAGCAATGTTTTTGGCTGCCACTGAGCTCATTTCCATGGCGCTGCCGGCCCACTCGATGCCATTGAGGTAGTACAGGCTGTCATGAAGGACAACTGGCGGCAGGTCCTGGGTGCTGCCATAATGTGGGTAAGCCTGCCAGTCTGTCACCTGCACAGAGTAGTAGGACCTGAACAGTGTCTTCAGCGCTGGCTTATCTAAGGGTTGGGGGGAGAATACCTTGTAAACACCAGCCTCCTGGGGCTGCTTGCGGCGGAATCCAGTGCTGATGTTGACGGGACAGATGCTAGCAGCACTGTTGAAGAAGAGTCCTGGTGAGTCTGTGGTGAGAACACTAGCAAAGGGGAAGAGCTTGGGGTCTGGGAAGCCAAAGTAGGAGCAGTTYAGGTAGCCGTGAACGATGGAGGCCACTGTGTGGTGGTAGGAACCAGCCATATCAGGCAGCGGAGGCTCAAAGCCCTGGAAGGAGATACCTGAGCCCACACTGGACTGCAGGGGAGTCGCCACCACCACAATGTCATAGAACTCAGATCCTTTCTCAGTCAGAGTGGCATAGTTGAGCTGGTACTGGGTAGACTCTCCTTCAATTCACGTAAAGAAATAATTGGATTAGAGCAGGTAAATGGATATGTGCTAAAACGCAGTTTTGCAAAACATGTCAGTTCACCTTGGTTTACACTATGTTATAAACATAATTCTATGTTTAGTCACTTACCAGCTGCATGGGGGGAGATGGTTGTGACCTGGGCCTGGATAAGGTTGGCCTTAGCCAGTTTTAACAGCCCAGAGCAGACCAGCTTGTTCCCTCCCTCCACTGCCCACAGGTTGGCCTGTGCACCTGCCAATGACACGGCACCTATAACACAGATTAAAACATGTGAACATGATTGATCATGATGAGCAACTGCAGTGGCAGACTGGCAGAACGTTATGACCTGAACGGCACACAACAACTACAAATGTACTTCCGAGTTCCTACTAACGCTGCGGCGACACCATTATCGCTATATATTTTTTCCATGGCAAAAACGAAAACACGAAGCAGACCTAACTCTTCGGTCCTTTCAAAAACCTGCTGTATGTAGAATATTGTGTGGTATAGCTTGGATGTTTGTTTTCAACATTCCAACATTAGGGCTGTTTTCCTAAAGAAGTTAAATCCACTTTGTGTTTTGTTTTCCTTGCCACGATACTAATGAGTATGGCGATACTGGTATCCTCCTGGCCTTAGTTCCTACCAACAAAAGCTGGGATGCTGATATTCTGTCCGTAATTGACCCTCATGACGGGGGCGATGACTTCGTCAATGAAGCGTTGTGACACGCCCAGCTCCAGCAGAGACTCAGAGAGAGAGCAGCGAGTCATATTCAGGAACCCTGACCCGCTCAGGGAGTGCAGCAGCTCCTCCACTGAACTGAAGGCATAGCCATGGGCCTGGTACTTATAAATCCTGAACACATAGACACAGAAAGGAGAGAGACAGATTGTACAGGGGATGTAAGGCGTGTTGAATAGCTTGACAGCGCTCTGAAATCAATAGTAAATCAATTTACAGCGAGAAGGATTTCCCCTGTCTGTCTCGTCGGAGCTCTCTTCCCRTGCTGCTGCTCACCTCATGAACTTCTCCATGATCTCCTCCACCCACATCTGCAGGCGGATGAAGCTGATGCCGTAGCGCCACCACAGGCGGAACAGATCCAGCAGGTACCAGTCAGTCTCCTCCAGGATGAACTCCTCCCCGTTAAACACAGCCGTCTTCCCTGCCACATTCTTACGATACTTAAGACCTGCAACAAAAATAGAATAGTGTGATGGGTGGAATAGCATACTGTAGTTACCAGCAAAGCAGTAAGCCTACGGGTATGGAAGATGATCCTACAACCCTCAGTTTCTCCTCTGCTTTGGTATGCATGTAATGGCAATGAACAGACCACCTTTTGTCTTTGTGGTCTTCACTTGTACTTTCTCAGAGGGATCTGGACAGATAAAAAGCGGTGATACTAAAATGTACCATCTATGAACAGGACAGCAATGGACCCACCCAGTTGCTTGACAAAGTCCTGCATGTGCAGGTTTAGGGAATGGATAATGGAGCCCCCGGACTCATAGTCCTGATGGTTCACGGTGACTGTGGCCAGGCGCCCTCCGACTGTCCCCTTCTCGAACACATCAATGTGCACTTCTGGCCCGAAGTGCTGCCTTAGAAAATGTGCTGTGGCGGTCCCGCCTATCCCAGCGCCTACAATGGCTGCGGACATCAGAAGAAACACATCAGTAAGCMACAATTTAATGATCTGTCAAAAAAACAAGTCATCCCCAACCAGGAAATTTACATGGCAGTTTTGGTAGCTATTCCATTTCTCTGTGGCTGAATAGCCCTCAAAGAGCTATAGGCAGCGCCTAGGCTAACTTATCATTAGCTAGCTAGCAAACCCAGCTAGCTAACGTTAGTAGCACTGCAAGCCACACATGTCCCCAAAACTATAGCTAACTTACGTTAGCTAGACAAAATAGAGCTAGCTACTTTACCTATTTTTGAAGGTGGAGCACCATCAAGTTGTGCAAATCCAGAGTCTCCTAGTGCCAAGATTGACGATAGTAATGTTAGAAGAAATCGGAAAGGAAGACACCAGTGCATGATGCTAGAATTGTGATGCGACAGCCAGCGAGTCACTGCATGTGTTGTCTGTCGCCCAAATACGCCAATTGCGAATGAAATTATGTATCAATCGTAAACGAATGAGGCACTATATGATTATCCCCGTAATAGAATAACACATGTAAAGTATGTCAAATTTGGAGATTAATACAAAAAACTATTATGAATACAGCGGACAAGATGTGGATCAATATCCGGCAACATTACCACGTGATTGGGTAAATGGCATTGTACGAGAGCATCCTTGGCATCTCAGTGACCCAGGAGCATCCCCACCCTCTTCTTCAACATCGGGAAGAAAATTTAKCTGAATGAGTATAATCTAATCCGAGTTTTCCACTGTGCTCATTGAAATAAAAGGATCAATCAAATGCTGGGGTTTGAACCAGGCTACCATTGTTATGAGATAAATACACAATTATTTATCTGTTTTTTAGCCTACTGTGACGTGCTAGTATCAAGTGWTGCATATAAACCCTGGATTGTTCAATGCTATGTATTGGCAACTGAGAGGCTTTGACGCCAACGGTCGGCCATATTGGCCCTCCCCAGAAGGAGCAGTCCTCCATAGGAATGAATGGAATTCTACAGTATTTCTACAGTATTTCAATTAAATGTTTAAAGGCCAAATTTTTGTTGTTGTTGTTGTAGTGAGGACAGTCACATTCGTAATAAAAAAGATACTTTAAGATGTTTATATATATATATATTATGTTTAGCTCACATAATATAATTCAAAGTATTGTAATGACCTGACTAGATCATAAATGAACAATTGTCCAGACATAGGATTGAGTTTGCGAATCGACGGTTTATTAAACCAACTTTACACAGGCTACTGTTTGGCCGTAGCCCACGCCAAATAAATGACAGATAACCCACAAGCCAATCGTGACCTTCTCTTGTGAAGCCCAGACGTAAGAGAGAGAGAACAAAGGCCAAACCGGGTCTTAACCTCCCATGCGCCATCCCCCTGCCCAACCCCCTCCACGCCACTCCGCCAACCGCCAGGATGCCCGGCATCAGAACATTCCAGGCATTCCCGTGATTGGCAGATAGCAGGTTGATTGACATGTCGGACCCCGCGAACACTGGGCACTGGTCAGTACAACACAACCACCTCCTAGCCTAACACATAACACACAGCCTGTCTCTTATACACATCTAGATGTGTATAAGAGACAGGTAGCACACAACCACCTCCTAGCCTAACACATAACACACAGCTGTCTGTGCGGGTCGCTACAGTATGCATTAAGATGACTGTAATAGAATAAATGTAGCAAAACGAATGTATTAATGAAGACATTAATGAATTCATTTCTATAGCTTCCAAAATATTTTTACAACGTGGGGAGTGCCAAGATGGGGATGCATTGGCTTCAATACAGCACCCCTTAACAGTCATCTAGTGTATATATCAATTATTGCTAGTAACCTTAGTTTTGGGCAGTGTTTCCTGTGTAAATAGTGGTGAACCTGTAGAATGTATAAATCCCAAAACAGGCGAAAGCTTTCAGGGGAGGTTCTGTGTTTATAGGCTGTGCGGGGTCGTTGCTTTACTAGTTTTTTGTGTGAGAGCAACCATTTTGTGACCATGCTGTTTTGAAGAAGTGTTTGGGGGTGTGGTCAATATTTTGGGGGGGGAGAAGGTATGTTTGTTTATTTGCTTGGTTATTTGTATCAAGGTTTATTAAATGATAAAGGTTTGCTTGTTCAAACAGGTTTACAGTAAAACACGTACAACTACACAAAAGGCTTCTTAGTTCTTTCACTTCCACTGCATATAAGTTACATCTTTAATTTAAAAAAATGACCATTGAACAAATGTAAATATTGCAGATWTTAGGCATACCTTTAAAAAACAATCAGTTCAATAGCTAGACATTTCAATGTTATTTTCCTATGAAATGTAGGGTGCCAAAGATACAAGAACTACCAATCAGCCATTTGGGGTAAAGAGGGTGTGTGCCTCTCCTGTTTGAAATACGCCTGTGAGGTAAAAGTGGGTCCTTGGCAGAGTAGCATGCTCTCTGATCACGTTGTCTGTCTGTGTGGGAGGAGATGGCAGCTGTGTGATCTTATGTAGTACCTCACATCGCAAGACATGCATGATTCTCCCCGTCACACACGTCTTGATATCTCAAGGTCAATAGGACTCAATCTCAATGGTTTCAGGGAGGGATATTCACAGGTACTGTGCAAGGACATTTTGCACCATATGTTGTTGCCCACTAAACACTTATTGACGGCAAGGTCTTTTGGACATCTTTTTTGTTGGTGCAGTCCGGACCGGCCTTGATTTCAATGTCCCACACAGACAGACCGGCCTTGATTTCTACATCCAAGGACATTGCTTTTTGGTCTGGACCAAATCCGAGGTGTAGGGTTGGGTGTAGGGTTTGAGCATAGCCTGYAGGTAGGGAGGGTCAGTTCCTCTTGCTGTTCCGTAGGTAAGCACCATGGTCTTGTAGTGGATGTGKGCTTCGACTGGAAGCCAGTGTGCGGAGGATCGGGGTGACATGAAAGAACTTGGGAAGGTTGAAAACCAGGCTGGCTGCAGCTTTCTGGATTCATTGCAGGGGTTTGATGGCACAAGCGGCAAGCCCAGCCAACAGTGAGTTGCAGTAGTCCAGACAGAAGAGGACAAGTGCCTTGATTAGGACCTGTGCCGCTTCCTGTGTGAGGTAGGGTCATACTCTATGGATGTTGTAGAGCATGAACCTGCAGGAGTTGGTCACTGCTTTGATGTTTGCAGAGAACGACAGGGAGTTGTCCAGGGTCACGCCAAGCTTCTTTGTACTCAGGGAGGGTGACACTGTGGAGTTGTCAACCATGATGGAGAGGTCTTTGAGCGGGCAAAGGAGGAAGAGCAGGTCCGTCTTGTTGAGCTTAAGGTAGTGGGCCAACATCCAAGTTGAGATATCTGCCAGGCATGCAGAGATGCATGTTGCCACCTGGGTGTCAGGAGGAAAGGGGGGGGAGAAAAGTAGTTGAGTGTCATCCGCATAGCAATGATAGGACAGCCCATGTGAGGATATGATGGAGCTGAGTGACTTGGTGTATAGAGAGAAGAGGAGAGGGCCTAGAACCGAACCCTGGGGGACACCAGTGAGAGTACGTGGTGCAGKCACAGATCCTCTCCACGTCACCTGGTAGGAGCGGCCTGCCAGGTAGGATGCCATCCAAGAGTGTGCAGAGCCTGAGACACCCAGCCCTGAGAGGCAGCGGATAGATCTAGGAGGATGAGAACAGAGGAGAGAGAGTCAGCTTTGGCAGTGCGGAGAGCCTCCGTGACATAGAAGAGCAGTCTTGGTTGAGTGACCCGTCGTGAAGCCTGACTGGTTAGGGATCAAGAAGATTGTTCTGGGAGAGATAATGAGAAAGTTGATKAGAGGCAGCACGCTCAAGTGTTTTAGAAAGAAAAGGGATACAGGTATATAGTTTTTGACGTCAGATGAGTCAAGTGTTMGTTTCTTAAGGAGGAGAGCAACTKGGTCCYTTTTTAAGTCAGAGGGGACGCAGCCAGTGGTCAGGTTGTCAGGCGGCCAGACCTCTCTATTCGCAGGATGTCATCTGGAGAGAMAGGGGYAAAAGAGGTCAAGGCGTAGGGTAGTGCTGTGTGAGTGAGACCAGTGGYCTCAATAGGCTGAGTGAATGAGTAGCGGATGTRGTCAACCTTTTTTTCAAAGTGGTTGACAAAGTCGTCTGCAGAGAGGGAGGGATTAAGGAGGGAGGAGATGGTGGAAAATWGTTTCCTAGGGTTAGAGGCAGAAGCTTTAGCAGCGGATACAGAGGAAGAGAAGGTAGAGCGGAGAGAGTGAAAGGATAATAGGTCCTCTGGAAGTGACATTTTCCCCCCATTTTTGCTCAGCTGCCCGCAGCCCTGTCTGTAATCATAGGATGCGGAAAGGGAGGAGAGTAGGGTCGATGAGGCAGAATCAGAAGACGGGAGGGAGAAGGATAGAATAGAAGAGAGAGTAGTTGGAGTGAGAGAGAAAACATTGCAACCTCGCATGACCATCTGGGTAGGGGCTGAGTGGTTAGGGTTGGAGGAAAGGGAGAGAGAAAAGGAAACAAAGTAGTGATCAAAGACCTGGAGGGGGTTGCAGTGAGATTAGTAGGRGAGCAGCCTCTAGTAAAGATGAGGTCAAGCGTATTGCCTGCCTTGTGAGTTGGAGGGGTTTGGGAAAGGGTGAGGGGAAAGAAAGTTGGAAAGAAATGAATCGAAGGCAGACGTCATGAGGTTGAAGTTGCCAAGTATGAAGAGCGGCGAGCCATCGTTAGAAAATTAGCTTATCAATGTGTCAAGCTCATTGAGCAACTCTCCAAGGGCACCTGGTTGGTGATAGATGACCATTTTAAGCTTGAGTGGACAAGTGACAGTGACAGCATGGAATTCAAATGAAGAGATGGACAGGTGAGAGAGGGAGAAAAGAGAAAATCTCCACTTAGTAGAAATGAGTAGACCCGTGCCACCACCGCGACGACCAGATGCTCTCGGACTACGAGAGAAAACCTAGTCAGAGATGGAGAATGAGCAGCTGGAGTAGCAGTGTTCTCTGGGGGTGATCCATGTCTCCGTCAGGGCCAAAAAGTTGGAAGAACTTTACCGAAATTATTACTAGGTCGTTTGGCGGAAATTAAAGTTTTGGCTTTGATACCGGCAATACCTGTCAGATATAAAGAAAAACGCGGATAAATATGAAAGGGATGCACACACACTGACATGCAGCCACATGCACACACGTGKGTGTAAAGTACAGATACCCCAAAAAACSACTTAAGTAGTACTTTAAAGTATTTTTACTTAAGTACTTTACACCACTGACAGATACACACCCACACCTCCACGTGCATACACACACAAAACCAATAATTATTGTTGTCGTGCTAAATTAATTAATTTGTTTGGAAATATGTTGATCAATACTATACGTTTTACACAATAAAGCAATCATTGCTGTTGTTGTGCTAAATGTATATATCTGGTTGGAAATATGTTGATCAAGACTAACCTTGATTTAAAAATGATAAATTCCAATGAACAACAACGTCCGTGAAGACGAGATCTAAATAGATGATGGTTTATGGTGGTTGGTATGCCTACCAGGGTTTAGGATTTCCCCCTCGCAACCCACGGAGTTTACAGAGCGGAAACGCTGTATCTGCTCTGGTTTGGGGTTTTCCTAAACAGATATCGGTTGTAACCAATGCCAATGCGTCATTGGTTGAAACCCACGGTCCTGTATGTCTGCATAAACATACAAATTAAAAAAGAAACATTGCTATTTGTCCGATGTTAGAAATGGTTGAGATTGCTTACAGTTAACCAACACGRTGTGTTCTATTTGGATATGCCCATGCATGCTTCATGATGCATTGTCACAGAGTTTTGCAATCTCTCTATGTGCAATGGGATGCAAAAAAGGGGAGTTTCCGTGAKTATATGTGTACACTGCCTGTTAAATGGAATATACGCCTATGCAAATGAGCAGCTATGCTTCCCTTTTATACCATATTTGAGGCCCATCATGAAAGCTGTGAGATTTAGGCGGCTAATGTTCTCCTAGTGCTCCTCTTTATCCAAACAGCACCGCYGGATGATTCAGCAGTGGCACGGTCGTGATGCTGACAGCACTGGAACAAAAAACGATTCGTACTAATGATGATGAAGCCAGAGAAAGAAAAACGAAAGAAAAACCCATGGTAAGTACAAAAGGAAAGCGACTAACTAATGAGAAAGCCCTGGGCTATAGACATACATGAGAATGGTTTAAGTTGGCACCTTTGTAACTGTAATGATTCAAATGTATGGTTATTTTGTTCTGTGGGCCTCTATTTAAATCAACAGATTAATTTGTGCAGAATGCATTAAGAGGTGACTATACAGCATTTAATAGTTTAGACTATTCTAACATTAGGACCCATTTCCCTAAAATGTTGAAGTACAATACATGATACCTTATAATATGCATAGACTACAATAATGTAATAAAGATAATCACATACACTCAGTGACCAGTTTATTAGGTACACCCATCTAGTACCGGGTCGGGACCCCCTTTTGCTTCCATAACAGCTTGAATTCTTCAGGGCATGGATTCTACAAGGTGTGTAGTTCAAACGTTGCTCAATTGGTATCAAAGGACCTAATGTGTGCCAGGAAAACATTCCCCACACCATTACACCACCGCCACCAGCCTGTACCGTTGACACCAGGCCATGGACTCATGCTGCTTACTCCAAATCCTGACTCCGCCATCAGCATGATGCAACAGGAACCGGGATTCGTCGGACCAGGCAATGTTTTTCCACTCCTCAATTGTCCAGTGTTGGTGATCGCGTGCCCACTGAAGCTGCTTCTTGTTTTTAGCTGATGGGAGTGGGACCCGGTGTGGCTGCAATAGCCCGTCTGTGACTAGGACCGACGAGTTGTGCGTTCCGAGATGCCGTTCTGCACACCAATGTTGTACTGCGCCGTTACTTGCCTGTTTGTGGCCCGCCTGTTGGCTTGCACGATTCTTGCTTAATCTCCTTCGACCTCTCTCATCAACAAACTGTTTTCACCCACAGGACTGCTGCTGACTGGATGTTTTGTGTTTGTCACACCGTTCTCTGTAAACCCTAGACACTGTCGTGCGTGAAAAGCCCAGGAGGCTGGCCGTTTCTGAGATACTGGGACCGGTGTGCCTGGCACCAGCGAGCTTGGCACCGACGATCATACCATGCTCAAAGTTGCATAGGTCACTGGTTTTGCCCATTGTAACGTTCAATCGAACAGTAACTGAATGCCTCTTTATATAGCAAGCCACGGCCACGTGACTCATTGTCTGTAGGAGSAAACCATTTTCGTTAATGAGGTGGTGTATCTAATAAACTGAGCATATTAAGCGTCATTAAGAAACCTGAAAGAGACCCATATCTGATCATGTTGTTGAATGATCAAAAAGCATTGCTAAAATGAAGGCTATAGCCTAATCTATAAAATAACTGCATTGTATTACATTTGTAGCCTAAACATTTCATATTATTTTATTTATTTAGTTATTTAACCCCTTTTTCTTCCCAATTTCGTGGTATCCATTTGGTAGTTACAGTCTTGTCTCATCGCTGCAACTCCCATACGGACTCGGGAGAGGCYAAGGTCGAGAGCCGTGTGTCCTCCATAACACAACCCAACCATGCCGCACTGCTTCTTGACACAATTCCCACTTAACCCGGAAGCCAGCCGCACCAATGTGTGGGAGGAAACACTGTACACCTGGCGTCCGTGTCAGCGTGCACTGCGCCCGGCCCGCCACAGGAGTCGCTAATGCGCGATGGGACAGGGACATCCCTGCTGGCCAAACCCTCCCCTAACCCGGGACGACACTGGGCCAGTTGTGCACCGCCCCATGGGTCTCCCAGTCGCGGCCGGCTGCGACAGAGCCCGGACTCAAACCCAGAATCTCTAGTGGCACAGCTGCACCACTTGGGGGCCCAAAACATTTCTTATTCAATACACAATTATACGCCTGTAATTGTAACCAGCCCCCCCCCCCAAAACATCTTCCCGTGGCTATGCKTGTATAGAGWTTGCTCACGTCCGGTATCCAAAGATGCATTCCTTGAGATGCGGTCACCGGTCGAGTGTGTGTGTGTGTAGCAAGCTACCTAGTTTAAATATCAARAGTCCTGCCACAGCAGCATAACATTTGATTAAAACTTGATAACACTTGATTTACATCATAATCAACATTCGGTCTGGTTGGCTGATAGCCTATGCGCTGCAGAGAGAGGCACAAAGACACAGAAATTCTTCTGTTGTGCAAACCCAGTTTCATCAGCTGTCTGGGTGGCTGGTCTCACAGATGTGGAGGTCCTGGGGTGGCGAAGTTACACATAGTCTGTGGTTGTGAGGCCGGTTGGACGTACTGCCAAATTCTCTAAAACAATGTTGGAGGTGGCTTATGGTAGAGAAATCAACATTAAATTATCTGGCAACAGCTCTGGTGGACATTCCTGCAGTCAGCGTGCCAATTGCATGCTTCCTCAAAACTTGAGACATCTGTGGCATTGTCTTGTGTGATAAAACTGTACATTTTAGAGAGGCCTTTTATTGTCCCCAGCACAAGGTGCACCTGGGTAATGATCATGCTGTTTAATCAGCTTCTTGATATGCCACATTGGTGGATGGATTATCTTGGCAGAGGAGAAATTCTCACTAACAGGGATGTAAACAAATTTGTGCACAACATTTGACAAATAAGCTTTATTTCAGCTCATCAAACATGGGACCAACACTTTACATGTAACGTTTATATTTTTGTTCAGTGTAGATTYTCCACACAAGTCACTAGCCAGCCAGCCATATATTATGAGTTTGAAGATTATAAATATTATACTATGAAGTTACTACTTAAGAGCATTGACGATGAATCACAATCAGAATTTTTTAAATAATTTGCTACCTACCTAGCAGAMTTACAGTACATCAATCATCAACATCAATGATCAGCCTACCCTCTTTTCKCGATGTRGATCATGTCTTTAGGAGGCACTGTAACTAGCTTTCTTAAATATTCTGGTGAGTGGTCTGTGCACTGCCCTGCTACAACTAAGGTTTCCTTTTTCATTTAAAACCTTTTGAGTTCTCGCCCCATAGCGCTCACATCTGTAGCCATGAAATGCCTCGAAAYGCTGGTCATGGCTCACATCAACACCATCATCCCAGACAACCTGGACCCACTCTAATTCACATACCGCCCCAACAGATCCACAGATGAAGCAATCTCTCTGTCACTTTATTCCGACTTTATTCCTTTTTTAAGACCGTAACCACGTGTGTGAGGTGTATACTTTTATTTCATTGTATAGATTTGTGTAAGACTACCAAGAAACATCCCTGATTTAGCCCGCTGSAGTAAAAGGTTATGTTTGCTTTTATCACAGGCAGGATGAGCTGTGCATCCATCTGTAAAACAGCGCATTGAACACACCCTGAGTTCTTGACTTTGAGAACTGAATTCCAAGGGTTGTATTTCTGAAGTCAGCCCATGGGGCTCAGTTCTTAAACTTGGATGCTCCCTACTCTTGCAGAGACAGATATACAGTGGGGTCTGAAATGATTGACACCCTTGATAAGGATGAGCAATAATGACTGTATCAAATAAATAATTAAAATACTGAGCTATTTTGTGTGGGAAATTATATTATTTCATACTAATACAATTGCTCAGAGAAAGAGATGTTGTTTAACAAGTAATACTTTTTTGAGTTTAGTCCCATATTCCTAGCATGCAATGAATACATCAAGCTTGTGACTCTACAAATGTGTTGGATGCATTTGCAATTTGTTTTGGTTGTGGATTTTGGTTGTGTATTTTGTGCCCAAGAAAAATGAATGGTAAATAATATGTCATTTTGGAGTCACTTTTATTGCAAATAAGAGTAGAATGTCTCTAAACCCTTTAGTGGTGGTGTAGTGGTGCAGTGGTGTAAAGTAATTAATTAAACATACTTCAAAGTACTACTTAAGTCGTTTTTTGGGGTGAATATACTTTACTATTTATATTTTTGACAACTTTTACTACTTTACTATTTATATTTTTGAAAACTTTWACTTTTACTCCACTAAATTCCTAAAGAAATTAATGTACTTTTTACTCCTTACATTTTCCCTGACGCCCAAAAGTACTCATTACATTTTGAATGCTTAGCAGGACAGGAAAATTGTCTAATTCGCGCACTTATCAAGAGAACATCCCTGGTCATCCCTACTGCCTCTGATCTGGCAGACTCACTAAACACAAATGCTTCGTTTGTAAATGATGTCTGACTGTTGAAGTGTGCCCCTGGCTCTCCGTAAGTAAATTTAATAAACAAGAAAATCGTGCTGTCTGGGTTGCTTAATATAATACATTTTAAATGATTCGTACTTTTACTTACAATGTTGATATATAAGTATATTTTAGCGATTTACATTTACTTTTGATACATATTTAAAACCAAATACTTTTAGTATTTTACTCAAGTAGTATTTTACTGGGTGACTTTCACTTTTACTTCAGTCATTTTCTTTTAATGTATCTTTACTTTTACTCAAATATGACAATTGGGTCCTTTTTCCACCACTGCATTAATGTGGATGCTACCATGATTCCTGAATGAAAGGTGAATCTGTTTTTCTCGCAAGAGGGGCAACAAACATTTTCTTAGGACCCCCAAAAGGCATGTGCGGGTATGGATGTGGGTATGCAGACCCGCAAGCCACTGCGGCTCATCATGACGAGTTCAGATTTTTTGTGGCCCCCACCCCTATCAAAGTTGCCCATCCTGGTGCTAGACTAGTCTCTGTATGAGTTTCTTGGCTCCCTCTAGTGGGTATAGTATATATTGCAGATGAAACATAAATATAGTCTAAATAGACAGATCGCAATTTTGGCCAAACCTGTCTTATCTTTGGTTTCCTCAGAGCTTAAGACCATTGCGGTTAATTCTGCTCAGTGTCAGCTTTTTCTTCTCCATAGAGAGCTAATATGAGAATGTACAAATTAACAAAGAAATAGTAACAGTGTAAAATTAATTTTCATATTATCAATGATTTAAAAAAAATGTTGCACACCTGAAGAGGAAAGGACAACTCATTGTGCAACTTCCTCACCATCCTTTTATGAAACATGTAAAAGTATCCGTTAATTAACCACTACTCACCCAGCATAAAGAAACAAACATCCTAACTGCTGCCCCAACTATCGACTGCATGCACTGTAAATAASAGCTTCTCCATTTTTTAGTYTGTTGACAGAGGCAGAGAGCGGGAGCGGATGATAATGGTATACAGTAGCAGTCAAACGTTTTAGAACACCTCATTCCAAGGTTTTTCTTTATTTTTACTATTTTTTACTTTGTAGAATAATAGTGAAGACATCAAAACTATGAAATAACACATATGGAATCATGTAGTAAGCTAAAAAGTGTTAAACAAATTAAAATATATTTTAAATAAGTAGCCACCCTTTGCCTTGATGACAGCTTTGCACACTCTTGGCATTCTCTCAACCAGCTTCATGAGGTAGTCAGTCACCTGGAATAGTATTTCAATTAACAGGTGTGCCTTGTTAAAAGTGAAGTTGTGGAATTTCTTTCCMTCTTAATGCATTTGAGCCAATCAGTTGTGTTGTGACAAGGTAGGGGTGGTATACAGAAGATAGTCCTATTTGGTAAAATACCAAGTCCATATTATGGCAAGAACAGCTCAAATAACCAGAGAAATGACAGTCCATCATTACTTTAAGACATGAAGGTCAGTCAATACGGACCAGTTCAAGAACTTTGAAAGTTTCTTCAAGTGCAGTCGCAAAAATCATCAAGCGCTATGATGAAACTGGCTCTCATGAGGACCGCCACAGGAAAGGAAGACCCAGAGTTACCTCTGCTGCAGAGGATAGGTTCATTAGAGTTACCAGCCTTAGAAATTGCAGCACAAATAAATGCTTCACAGAGTTCAAGTTACAGACACATTTCAACATCAGCTGTTCAGAGGAGACTGCGTGAATCAGGCCTTCATGGTCGAATTGCTACAAAGAAACCACTACTAAAGGACACCAAAATGAAGAAGAAGGTCAAGAAACATGAGCAATGGACATTAGACCATTGGAAATCTGTCCTTTCGTCTGATGAGTCCAAATTTGAGATTTTTCGTTCCAACCTCTGTGTCTTCGTGAAACACAGAGTAGGTGAACGGWTGATCTCCACATYTGTAGTTCCCACCGTGAAGCATGGAGGAGGAGGTGTGGGGGTGCTTTGCTGGTGACACTGTAAATTATTTATTTAGAATTCAAGGCACACTTAACCACCATGGCTACCACAGCATTTTGCAGRGATACATCATCCCATCTGGTTTGCACTTAGTGGAACTATCATTTGTTTTTCAACAGGACAATGACCCAACACACCTCCAGGCTGTGTAAGGGCTATATGACCAAGAAGGAGAGTGATAGAGTGCTGCATCAGATGACCTGACCTCCACAATCACCCGACCTCAACCCAATTGAGATGGTTTGGGATGAGTTGGACCGCAGAGTGAAGGAAAAACAGCCAAGTGCTCAGCATTTGTAGGAACTCCTTCAAAACTGTTGGAAAAGCATTCCAGGTGAAGCTGGTTGAGAGAATGCCAAGCYTGTGCAAAGCTGTCAAGGCAAAGGGTGGCTACTTTGAAGAATCTAAAATATATTTTGATTTGTTTAACACTTTTTTGGTTACTACATGATTCCATATGTGTTATTTCATAGTTTGTTTTTAATAAAGAAAAACCCTTGAATGAGTAGGTGTGTCCAAACTTTTGACTGGTACTGTACATGAGCAACAGACAGATTCTCCACACCCTGGAGAATAGAAAAAAAAACTGTTATATTAGTAATGATGGGAACTGGATCTGCCTGTTAATCAGTAGGGGAAACCCAGTCCTGAGAGCCTAGTAGATGGATCCCCACCAGGGTGTGTGTGGTGGTGTCAAGCTGCTAATGATGGTGATGACTATTCCTCTCTGAGGAGAGAGTTAATCACCTTATCATATGCTTCGTTGGATTCGATKATTTTCTGTGACCGACAAGATTCTTTGCGTTATGTACACTGGGTGTACCACAGTTATAAATGGATGCAGTTTCCTATGGCGTAATGTTTCAAACAATGATATAGAAGCCTTTCAGAGAATAAAAAGTTGCTCGTTGCATGGTCATTGTTTGTAGGATGTCATTATTCAATACTGCACTCCAATAAAGGACACATCTGAGTGGCTGCCACACACCACACACCTTTAATGACTCAGGAGAGATGCACCCCTGCCACTCTAATGCCTCCAGTAGACAGCCTGCTTGTATAACATCATCAGTAGCTGGCCATATGCTGTGTTTTCAGAGGAGTCCCACGAGAGAGCCGGTCCATCTCTCTTATTATTAAATTCTCCTGAGTGCAGTCTTTTGAGCTTAAAAACAGGATTGTTTGAACGAAATAAACTAAATTGCGTCCACAACAGGATCACAACAACATTTAGTCATTTAAAAAAAAAGGGTTCTTCAAAGAATGCCTTTTTTAATGGATCCTCGAAGTACATTTTTTAACTACCACCCCCCCCCTATTATTATTATTATTGTTAATAATAATACACATAACAACAATAGCACAATATTTTAGTTGTCAGTGTTTCTTATGATTTTAGTGGTAAAGCAGAATTTAAAAATCCAAATATGAGGTAAACTCCCAGCAGAGACCCACATCCAATGGGTATATCCTCTGGTGTGTTGATGTTAATGTGTTGATGTTCTCCTTATCCARAGCCAGAATGATTTTGCAGTGCATGGTGATCGTACAGGTTTCCTGTTATATTCATCAGAGGTGTAGGGAGGGTGAAGTCTGTGAATCCAAAAAAAMWGTAATTATACAGATGATTAACAAAACATGCACACGACAGAATTCATACCTTGGTTTCTGTGGTAAATGTGAATGAAAAAAACGGTATACCTTGTCCATAATGTAGAGGCCTATGGGATATTCATTGAAGAGGTAAGGGAGGATGGTAAATGTGATCTGCATAATATACCAAATACCAATTGACATACCTTTGTATGCCTCCTCGTCTGTATACCTACAGACACAAAAGTGAGCAGTTCAGTCATCTCCACCCAATACAGCTAGCCTTCAACATATTCTTATAGCCTGCAGTACATATTCTTACATCTGTGTTGATTGATATCCATTGAATTGTGTCCATTTTCTGATTTAGAAAGATTTGCACAAATATGAAAAGATAGTTTTCTGATGACACCATCTATCAATGTAGATCTTAAATTGAGGAGATCTTTACATTTTTCAGTTAAGTGCCTGCACCTGCTGTCCTTTCAAATTCATATCCAAATGTTTCAGTTGGGCAGTTAGGTTCCTGCAAGAACCCCCACCAACTAAGGAGATTCCTCGATGAACCCCACCTCCCATGGGGTTCTTGGAAGAACCTTTTGGGGGCAATTTTCAGTGCCAAGAACCTTAAGGTTCTTTGAAGAACTTTGAGGATCTTAGAAGAACCCTTGTTGAACCCACCATTTTTAGAGTGTACCTTAACTTTATCTGGCAAAGACTACATCAAAACTCAACAGGACAGACAACGTATTCTCTGTTTCCCCACTCTCTCCACCGGATCTGCATCGCACCAAACGGCGAGCGTCACAGACACCGGGAATCTTCACTTAACTGATCTTCCTCAACATTTAATGCCACCTCCGTTATCACTCCTTTCAACAGTGCCCTGCTCAGGAGAGGAAAGCAAGTCCCATTTATTGTCCCTAATCGCGTGATCCGGAGTGCCCGCTCKCTTTTGGCTGAAGAAACACAATAAATCATCACTCCTAGTTACTTTCACCAACTCAATAGTCCCCAACCTCTTCTCTACCCAACCTACCACCACATATGGATCAGCAAAAATGCAAGGATCCATTCTCTCCACAAATCTTACTCCCACTGGACCAGAATCCTCCTTTACATCCGCGAACCGAGGCCGACCTCAGCGGTCCTTACTGCAGGAACTTCATCGACACTCTCGTCAGATTACATCTCAGAGCTACTGGAACACGTATCCCTATTTTTGCACTTGACGCCAAACTTCCTCGCCACACTGCTTCCCTCGACACTCAACTTCRTCTCAACAGTCATCACTGCACCTGCCACCACATCTAATTCATCCTCACTCTCGTCACTCTCAATTTCCTCAAGTTCTTCCAAAAGTTCTGTGAAGTCATTCCATATTTCCTCATAACCATTTCCACCGTTCTCTTCTTTTTCTCGTCCATCATCTTCTCCTTCACCAGACCTTTCAGAAGGCCTGTGTAATCCCCCACTCCATGTTTATTCATAATATGCTCCACTGTCTTCCTTAATTTCCTTTTCTGCCATCTTCTCCAATCGCTCCCATTCTCCAAACACTTCTCCCTGTGCAACCCACTATCACCCTTTGTGCGCTACCGACATCTTAATCCCACTCCACCCTTGTACTTGATTGATTAATTATGGTCACTAATTAGTAAGGCACTCCGCTCACTTGGTTGTCTAGGTCAGTGGTTCCCAATCGCTTTGGGTTATTGTACCACCAACTGAAWTTTTCTCKGTCCGAAGAACCCCTGAAGTACCCCCTCATGTGAATTTTACCAGTAGGCCTATGGTCTCATGAGTCTTCTCAAGTACCCRATGTGGATYGGCCAAGTACCCCCAGGGCTCCTAGTATCCCTGGTTGGGAACCATTAGTCCAGGTCTTAATTGTAAGGGAAATGAGTTTGGAATGAGTTAAGTGAACTGAATGACTGTTATGTGGCCTTGGCAGTCCTGATGCTCTGTGAACCAGTTCATTAGGCTACAGACTGGAGATTTCACCAGAGTTATCCAGGGATTCCCAAGAGCACAGACCCAGACACTRCAAGTGCCCTAATGACCCACATAGCGTGGCTTTTACATGGAGAATATGCTTGAAGAAAAGCCACCACAGGCGAATTATTCTATAAACCCATCATCATCAGTATCATTAAATGTCGTCTCGTCTCAAMAAGGAGTGATAACTGATATGGTTACGATAAATAGTCTACATTTATTTATCAGACGCACGTAGGCTATATTCTCTCTTCAAAATGGGCTTCGAAACTTTCCTGCGGATACTAATAGACACTCACAGGCATAACAGTCAATTCTCGAGCGACCAACAGAGGCAGCATGCGGCTATCGACAGACAGAGCAGGTGCTCCCCAGCCTCCCCTGAAATAACCCTGATGCTTCGGTCCTCCTCCCTCCGTCAACACCCTCCCTCCCTCGCAGCCGACTCCAGCAAAATAACATATTGTCGTGTCCTGCTGGCGACTAGGGGAAGAACAATGTTTTACGAGAGCAGCATCGCGCGTGGAGACCTCTCTTCTCTTCCTGCTACTATAGCCCCGAAGGAAGGATTCCCGTTGATATAAACCGAGTAAAAGTGATGCCGAAGACTATGGGCTCTGTCTCCAGCGCTCTGTTTCTTTCCGCTCTGTCAGTGCAGTGGGTGTAGACGATGTGGACTTGATAGTGATGCGCAGCCAACAACAACAAAAAATATGAAATGCTTCTCCCGGTACCTTCCTTACCTCTTCAGACCCTCAAGCACCATCCTCTCCTCCAGCTGTCACACGGAAGGTAGGCTACGGACTTGTGATGTTATTGCGCGCGCGCGACTACGTGTGTGTGTGTGTGTGTGTGTGTGTGCGTGCGCGCGTGTCTGTGTGTGGGCACTGGGCAGCCAGCAGCAGGTTAGGTCGGGTCGGGAGACATCTCTTTATATAGAGAGAGAGGAGTCTTGAGATTGAATGGGACGGAGCAGAACAGCGGACTGGCTTGTCTCACTCATATAACCCTGCTCTCCTCCCGTTTCTCAGGCGAAACAGACAGTCAGGTTTGACATTTAAGACCGTGTGGCTCAACTTGGCTGGGTTTCCTTTGTAGGCCTATTTGCATAATTCATGACTGCACCTGTCGATGTAAATTGTAGGAACTTTCAAGACAGGACATACAACCTTATCCCTCAGCCAAAGCTGAATAGAGTAGACTACTCTGGTGGCAATTATAAGCTGCTTGCAACACTGGATGCTGTTCAAAAAGAAACGAGAGAAATGTGTCAGCCTTTCCGTCAGTCCAACCACGGTGGTCAATTGTTTTAGATTTTTGTTTTACCAGGTAAATTGACTGAGAACACGTTCTCATTTACAGCAACGACCTGGGGAATAAATGAGCCAATTGGAAGCTGGGGATGATTAGGTGGACATGATGGTATGAGAGGTAGATTGGGAATTTAGCCAGGACACCGGGGTTAACACCCCTACTCTTACGATAAGTGCCATGGGATCTTTTACTGACCACGAAGACTCAGGACACCCATTTAACATCCCATCTGAAAGATAGCACTCTACACAGGGCAATGTGCCCAATCACTGTCCTGTGACATTGGGATCTTTTTTTAGACCAGAGGAAAGAGTGCCTCTTACTGGCCCTCCAACACCACTTCCAGCAGCATATGGTCTCCCATCCAGGGACTGACCCTGCTTAGCTTCAGTGATAAGTCAGCAGTGGGATGCAGGGTGGTACGCTGCTGGCCAAGGACATGTCATCTGACCATGACAACCAAAACAACGTTATGTAAGGCTTCATAAGAGCCCATTAGGTTAAGTTTATGATTAACCTAATGTATTATTATTAAGTTGTTATTATTAAGTTATTATGTTTATTGACATAGACCGTCTCAGTAACATCATCAACTCAAACTGTTGTTTTAAGTGCAATTTCACAGGATTATGTCGTCATTGTAACCAACTTTCATCATAGACAAACCTTGTATGAGATGCAGTATGTTGAAMTTGTACCTTTTGAAACCTACATTGGATCTTCAGATAAAACAAACAATGGGCTGGGCAGCACTTCCTGCTGGAGAGTTGATCTACAACTATTTATTTATTAGGTCTCTTGTCCAGGGTTTTGACCAAGCCCTGCTTAGCTTTTATATTTGTCACTGGCTACTACAAATGTGCTATGGTGAGAATTATTATTATAGAGATGTCTTAATAACTAAATATATTCACTGTTGGAGTTGAAGTCATCCTAAAGGGGAGGTTTAACAATGCAAATGGAATGTAACCATACTTTATAAGTCATATATCTTCGATTGTATTATTTAGGCCTACATAGCATTTGCCAAGTCATCCCAGGGTTCAACAAAGCATAGAGAGTACATATASGCCTAGGGTTTCAAGCGTTGGTTGATTTCAAATGTAGTCTTCAAGTTAATCATTAACACCGTATGTTGGATTCACGTCTCCGTCTCAACCAAAAATCTTAGTTAAAGAATAGGAGTAAATCAAAGTAAACTTTATTTAAAGTTTGATAAGATTAGATTTAGTCGTATTCTTTAACTTTTTGGTTGAGATGGAGACGTGAATCCAACATATCGATTATGAATTTGTAGACAAACTGGGATATTGAATTGTGTTTGGTTGTCAATGCAACATTTTAAGGAGATCTTCTGCTTGGATAGTTCCATCTGTGCCACTGACATAGGCTGGCTTTCCAATCGCCAATATTGCAAATAGCTAATTGAAGGGGTGCCTCAGAATGGCAGATGTGTTGTGGTTGGTAACCATGGCTGCGGGCTGGAGGTAGACTAGTAGTCTTGATGTTGATCTATTGAGGGGATCTTTTCATGTGACAACAAAAAAATGTGTTCAGACTCATTATAAACCAGCTCATCACATGTACATCAGGCACCCTACAGGACTATGGGCCATTTGCATTTAATCACTCACCAAATCCTTCAGAATAAGCCTCGTTCAAAGGCTCTCGACAAAGGCTGTCCTGGAAGTATTCTCCATTTTAATTTCAGAAAGGAGATTGTTGTGATTTCCATGGGCATATTGTGTAATAGTGTGGGTCTGGCCTGCCTCTCCCAGGGGGCTGACGTGATCACATCTAGCTTTTGTGGAACCAGGTGGTGATATCAGTTGTGTAACCCCCCCCAAAGGAGGGGGGTGCAGCTGGGTCATTTTGCCCATTTCAGCCTGGCTGGGAGGGAGAAGTGCAGCCCCCCTGAGAATTAACAAGCAACACACACCACACACACACACACACAACACACACACACACACACACACACACACACACACACACACACACACACACACACACACACACACACACACACACACACACACACACACACACACACACACACACACACACACACAACCAACCACACACACACACACACACACACACACACACAGAGAGAGAGACACAGATACACACAGGCACAATGTACCCCCAGGTCTCCATCAGCAGGCAATGAGAAAAGGAGAACACTCTTGCTAAGCTGCAGTTTGCCACATCACACTGTAACTGGACCCTATAGCTTTGAGGGAGGGAAGATTTCTCTTGTGGCCATCACAGCGTATCTGGGGGACGGGGGTAATGGACACATATACCCCTCTAGGGTCGGTCATCAATAGGGCCTGAATTACTGCCAAGGTGGGAGGAATATCAAGGGATACCTGAAGCTCTCTCTCTCGCTCTCTCTGTCTCTCTCTGTCTCTCTCTCTCTCTGTCTCTCTCTCTCTCTCTGTCTCTCTCTGTCTCTCTCTGTCTCTCTCTGTCTCTGTCTCTCTGTCTCTCTCTCTCTCTCTCTCTCTCTGTCTCTCTCTGTCTCTAGGATTGATGTGGTCTGATAAAGGGGGATGGGGTGAATATTTCAGGGCCTTTGTCAATTCAGATTGCCTCAGCAGGGTGCCATCTCTCATCCTTGTTTCTAAACCCCATCTGTAGGCCTCCTCTCCCTCTSTGCCTCTCTCTCCCTCGCCGCCTCTCTTTCCCTCTCCGCCTCTCTCTCTCTCTTTGCCTCATCTCCCTCTATTGACCCCTACCAGTCCCTCTGTTGTCAGCCTGTGTGTTGCGGCCTGCTCCAATGAGCCACGATGAGCCACTCTTCAACCTCTGGCTATTGGGTGACGGTGATTTTGGCAGCCCCTCTGCCCCCTGGGGCCAACGGCACAGTCACCTCAGTTGGACATACTGTAATAGAGGGMTGAACGCCACGTAGGAGAGCTCTGCGTCACAGATTGATCTTTCGATTGGGATTTGGCCGAAGGAGACAGGAACAGGGAGGGCTGGTGCCTGGTGTTGACTGTCCCACAGAGATGAGCTGTGCGGGGCAGCATGAGGAGAAACTGTGTGTACATCCCAAATAGCACTCTATTCCCTACATAATGCACTATTTTTGAGCAGGGCCCATATGGACTCACCCAGTAGAGGACAAACTGAGCTGCCAGGAGGGATCTGATACACAGTATACGGATGTATGATCGTATATATGGTTGATACACAGTATACTGTATGTATGATCGTATATATGGTTGATACACAGTATACGGTGTATGATCGTATATGATGTTTGATACACAGTATACTGTATGTATGATCGTATATATGGTTGATACACAGTATACTGTATGTATGATCGTATATATGGTTGATACACAGTACACTGTATGTATGATCGTATATAGTGTGCTCTACTGTGTACTGTACTGAATTCTACTCCACTCTATTCTAGTCTACAGTACATGAAATGACTGTATTGTACTGAACTATACTTTTCTTTACTGAACTATACTTCACTTTTCTTTAATATTCTGTACTGTACTTTACTGTGCTRTAAAGTACTGTAATGTACTATACTATACTGTACTGTACTGAACTATACTCTACATTTATTTACTGTACTGTGCTGGACGTCCTGTGTCGGTCTGTGCTCAGTTGGTGAGGATGTTGGTTACAGTAAATGGAAAGAGAGGGGCTTATGGGTAGGTGTCACTAAGAGCTGTGAGAGGTGGCATTAATGAGAGAGACAGAGAGTTACAACACTTTATATAGACATAATATGACATTTGAAATGTCTTTATTCTTTTGGAACTTGTGTGAGTGTAATATTTACTGTTAGCTTTTTATTGTTTTATTTATTTGTTTATCCATTTCATTTGATTTGGCATTGTTGCCATTTTAATGCAAGTTTGCTGCTATTCTCCACATTTTTGGCATGGGGTGGAGAGAAGGTTTTGCAATTTTATAACTAATTTCATGCAATTCTACTCATTTTGGCATGGTGCAGAGAGGAAAATGAACTTTTTTACAGCTAATTTTCTGCAATTTTACAATTGTTTTTCATAGAGGGAGAGACATTTTTGCATTAATATGATATCTGAACGAGACTAAGTTACAAAATCAATGGGGGCCCCCCGGCTGGTAATTTGACCATGATAACAAGTTTAGATAGCTGGCCGCTCAACTAACTTAGTATGTTAGCTGACATGGGCTGATTGACTGACTGTTACTGACTGACATAACAAGACAAAAACTGCTGATGCACAACCACATTTTTAAATTTCACCTGCTACTATCCTACTATCCTAACAGTAAAATGAGAACCCCACTGCTAATACAGGCAGCAGCATTCCATTTAGTAGTAATAATAGTAGCATGTTTAGTCTAATATTGTCCATATTATTTATTKTATTTTTCTATTCACTGTTTTACTATCKACTGTTGTCATTCTATTGCTGTTATTTCTATTATATATTTATTTTTATGATTGACTTTTTAATCACTTTTATTTATTATTTTATTACAATGTATATTGTAAACATTGTACTTTGGCAATCTTTACGCAATGTCTTTCAGGCCAATGAAACAATTTGATTTTGAATTTGAAGAGGTAGAAGTAGAGACAGCACCCTACAATCACACTACACTGTGAGAATAAGAGACAGACACACTACACTGTGAGAATAAGAGACAGACACACTACACTGTGAGAATAAGAGACAGACACACTACACTGTGGAGGTAGAAAGTAGAACCAGCACGCCTACAATCACACAACACGTGAGAATAAGAGACAGACACACTACACTGTGGAGTAGAAGAGAAGAGACCACTCCTGTGAGAGAAAGAAGACACACTACACTTGAGTGGAAAGAGGGAGACAGACACACTACACTGTGGAAGAGAGACAGACCACAACACTGTGGAAGAAGAAGAGCAGACACACTACACTGTGAGAATAAGAGACAGACACACTACACTGTGGAAGAAGAAGAGACAGACACACTACACGTGTGAGAATAAGAGACAAGACACACTACACTGTGAGTAGAGTAGAGACAGACACACTAACACTGTGAGAATAAGAGACAGACACACTACACGTGGAAGAAGAGGAGACAGACACCACTACACTGTGGAAGAAGGAACAGACACACTATGCTGTGGAAGAAAAGAGACAGACACACTACACTGTGGAGGTAGAAGTAAGACAGCACACACACACTGTGAGGAATAAGAACAGACACACTACACTGTGGACAGAAGAGGAGACAGACACACACAGCTGTGGAAAAGAGAACAGACACACTACTGCTGGTAGAGAAGAGACAGACACACTACACTGTGGAGGAAAGAAGAGACAGACACACTACACTGTGAGAATAAGGAGACAGACACACTACACTGTGGAGAGAAAGAGGAGACAGAACACACTACACTGTGGAAGAACGATGGAACAGCCACACAAGCTGAGAAGAGAAGACAGACACACTACACTGTGGAGGAAGAAGAGGCAGACACCTACACTGTGGAGGAAGAAAGAGACGCACAACTACATGTGGAAGAAGAAGAAGAGACAGACACACTAGCTGTGGAGGAGAAGAGAGACAACAACACGCTGTGAGAAAGAGACAGCAACTACTGTGAAGAGAAGAGGACAGACCACTAACGTGGAAGAAAGAGAGAAGAGACAGACACTCTACACTAGTGGAAGAATAAGAGACAAACACACACACTGTGAGAAGAAGAGAGACAGACACTCTCACTGTGGAAGGAAGAGAGAGACAGACACACTACACTGTGAATAAGAAGAAGAGACAGACACTCTACACTGTGGAAGAAGAAGACAGACAAACTACACTGTGGAGAGAAGAGAGACAGACACACTACGCTGTGGAAGAAGAAGAGACAGACACACTACACTGTGGGGAAGAAGAAGAGAAGACACACTACACTGTGGAGAAGAAGAAGACAGACACACATGCTGTGGAGGAAGGAAGAAGAGACAGACACACTATGCTGTGAAGAAAGAGAGACAGACACACACACTGTGGAGGAAGAAGAGGCAACCCCTACACTGTGGAGAAGAAGAAGAGACAGACACACACACTGTGAGAGAAGAAGAGACGACACACTAGTTGTGAGGAAGAAGAAGACAGACCACTAAGATAAAACAGACACACTACACTGTGGAAGGAAGAAGAGAACAGACACACTACACTGTGGAAGAAGAAGGAGACAGACACACTACGCTGTGAGGAAGAAGAAGAGACAGAACACACTACACTGTGGAGAAAGAAGAGACAGACCACTAGCACTGTGGAAGAAGAAGAGACAGACACACTATGATGTGGAGAGAAGAAGAGACAGACACACTACTGTGGAGGAAGAAGAGGAGACAACACACTACACTGTGGAGGAAGAAGAAGAGACAGACACACTACACTGTGGAGGAAGAAGAAGAGACAGACACACTATGCTGTGGTGGAAGAAGAAGAGGCAGACACACTACACTGTGGAGGAAGAAGAAGAGACAGACACGCTACACTGTGGAAGAAGAAGAGACAGACACACTATGCTGTGGAAGAAGAAGAGACAGACACACTGTGCTGTGGAAGAAGAAGAGACAGACAGGGGGAAACTGCTGTGGAAGCTTTACAAGAAGTGAGCGTTGGCTTAATGCAGGCTTGTTTACCCTTGCTTTTTTTGTCTCAGCTCCATCCGTCTCTCTCGTCGGCAGCCTGTCTGTTCCAGGTTCAAGCTCTTGTCATTTTTCAGTTGAATTTCATTTGTTTTTTCTACTTCCCATAATGTATTTAGCCTTGAGTGTTTCAGTTATTCTGGGGGAGTGAGTGATAGTCCATATCAGAGTTTTCGAATATTATTACAATACGTTCCGTTCCACAGATGATGAGCATGGGAAATGTTAGTCGGCGTAGCTAGCTATGATCAGAGAAACGTTTAATTGGTTCTCTGTTTTCTATGATAAGTCAGAATCAGACTGTGTAGTCATACATTCTGAACCCTTGTTAGTGAGGGCTACATGTCTATGAAAATGGAGTATGAGTATTTCACCTGTTTGCATCTAAGTCTGAGAAATAAAAGTAGTTAGTTCCTCGGATACAGAAGCACCCRGATCCAATGATTACACTGCCCAAGTTTCTGAAATAACAAKYGACATTTGACAAGGTCAGATATATAGATTTTAGGAAACATAATTGTGGAAGGTTATTATCATACGTGATATAACCAGACTTGTTTTGTGTCTGTGAAAAACACAAATATCAATCAGTTGTGTATCTGGTTGTCACCTGAGCCCCAGCCCACCACTGATCTAGTTCAGCAGGCCATGCGGGCAAGTATGGGTAGCTGCAGCCCAAAATGGCAATCAGAGTATGGGCGAGTGGGTGTGTATAAAGAAGTGGGTGTGTGGAAAGAGAATCAGCTAATTGGGCAGATTTGTTGCCACTCAAAACCATTTTGCGTGGCTGATTGGGCTGTGCGACGAGTTGATAAGCCGGTGGTAATGACTAGTTCAGTTGTGCTGTGTGGAGATGCTTACCGACCTGAGGTGCTTCCCACCGGGCAGCTGTATCATGGTGTCGCCGGCGGTAGCGAACATGGAATTTTTTCCCCACCTCCCTTGATTTGATTTCAAGTAAGTTAGCAGCCTACACAGGAAACAACTAATATTGATTGTCACCTTGATACAGTACATACATACAGTCAATGGGGGAGATCATGAACGGCAGCAACAACAACACAGTGTCCTTGGCTCCCGTTTGCCAAGCACTACTGTCCCTCAACAGCGTGGGAAGTAGCTACCTAGTCGCCAATATCAGGGTCACAGTAAGCACATGCATTTCACACATACAAGTAACAGTACTTTTAGTACTTTAAATYAAAAATAAACAATCGTCAGTTTTATAACTGAAAATGTACATTTGTTTGTGTTAAAATAACAGTGAAATACAACTTAGACTCATCCTCTAACAGAAGTCAAAGTCTTGCGGTATGGTATAGTTACGTGGGAAAAATTGCAGCTCAATCAAAACCGTCTAACCTATAGCAGAGCGCTTTCGACACACCCACTCCTTTCCACACGCCCACTACTTTCCTTTCGACACACCCACTCCTTTCCACACGCCCACTACTTTCCTTTCAACACATCCACTCCTTTCCACACGCCCACTACTTTCCTTTCAACACACCCACTCCTTTCCACACGCCCACTACTTTCCTTCGACACACCCACTTCCTTTCCACACGCCCCACTACTTTCCTTTCAACACACCAACCTTTCCTTTCAAACACCCCTCCTTTCCACACGCCCACTACTTTCCTTTCAACACACCCACTCCTTTCCACACACCCACTACTTTTCCTTTCGATACACCCACTCCTTTCCTCACGCCAATACTTTCTTTCAACACACCCACTCCTTTCCACACGCACATACTTTCCTTTCACACCACCCACTCCTTTCCACACATCCACTATTTTCCTTTCAACACACCCACTCCTTTCCAACGCACACTACTTTCCTTTCAACACACCCACTCCTTTCCACACGTCCACTACTTTACTTTCACACACCCACTCCTTTCACACGCCACTACTTTCCTTTCCACACACCCACTCTTTTCACACGCCCACTACTTTCTTTCAACACACCCACTCGCCCATACTCCGGTCGCCATATTGGGCTGCAGCTACCACTTCTCCATGCGTGCAGGACACTATTCACAGACACCAACACTCTATGGTAGTTGCCTTATATGTAATCTACAGTGCCTTCAGAAAGTATTCACAACCACTTGATTTTCCTAATTTTGTTGTGTTACACAAGTGGGATTAAATGGATTTATTGTCATTTTTTGCAACGATCTAACAAAATGCTCTGTAATGTCAAAGAAAAAATTCTAAGTCTAAGAGCTTTGCACACCTGGTTGTACAATATTTGCCCATTATTCTTGGAAAAATTCTTCAGGCTCTGTCAAGTTAGTTGTTGATCATTGCTAAACAGCCATTTTCAAGTCTTGCCATAGTTTGTCAAGCCGATTTAAGTCAAAACTGTAATTAGGCCAATCAGGAACATTCAATGTCGTCTTGGTAAGCAACTCCATTGTAATATTTTGTCCTTGGTGTTTTAGGTAATGTCCTGCTGAAAGGTGAATTTGTCTGCTGGCGTCTGTTGGAAGCAGACTGACCAAGTTTTTCTCTAGGATATTGCCTATACCATATATTGTATCCTAAAACTCCCTAGTCCTTGCTGATGACAAGCATACCCATAATATGATGCAGCCACCACCATGTTTGAAAATATGAAGAATGGTACTCAGTGATGTGCTGTGTTGCAATGGCCCAATTATAACACTTTGTATTCAGGAAAAGTTTAAAYAAAAATCCATATTCTTTGCAGTTTTACTTTAGTGCATTATTGCAAACAGGATGCATGTTTTGGAATATTTGTATTCTGTACAGGCTTCCTTCTTTTCACTTTGTCAATTAGGTTAGTATTGTGGAGTAACTACAATGTTGTTGATCCATCCTCTGTTATCTCCCATCACAGCGATTAAACTCTGTAACTGTATTAAAATCATCATTGGCCTCATGGTGAAATCCCTGAGCGGCTTCCTTCCTCTCCAGCAACTGKGTTAGGAAGGGCTCCTGTATCTTTATAGTGACTGGGTGTACAGATACACCATCCAAAGTCTAATTCATAACTTCGCCAAGCTCAAAGGGATATTCAATGTCTGCTTTTTTCTTTACCCATCTACCKATAGGTGCCCTTCTTTGCGAACCATTGGAAAACCTCCCTGGTCTTATTGGTTGAATCTGTGCTTGAAATMCACTACTCGACTGAGGAACAGTACAATTATCTGTATGTGTGGGGTACAGAGATGGGGTAGTAATTTAAAATTCCCGTTAAAGACTAWTATTGCACACAGAGTGAGTCCATGCAACTTATTATTTAAATTGTTAAGCACATTTRTACTCCTGAACTTATTTAGGCTTACCATAACAAAAGYGTTGAATACTTATTGAGTCAAGACATTTCAGCMTTTCATTTRMAATTAATTTGTAAACATTTCTAAAAACATAATTCCATTTTGACATTATGTGGTATTGTGTGTAGATCAGTGACAATTTAATTCATTTTAAATTCAGGCTGTAACACAACAACATTTGGAAAGAGTCAAGGGGTATGAATACTTTCTGAAGGCACTGTATGTGCAGAAGCAGCTGTGTGTGAACTTGGTAAATAAGAACACAGACACAGCAGAAGGGCGCTGGAGTTCAGATCCCTGAGGAGATGCTAAACATCAGGAGAAGAGTATTTCATTATATTTGTTTCAATATATATACAGTGCATTCGGAAAGTATTCAGACCCCTTGACTTTTTCCAAATTTTGTTACGRTACCTTCGCCCCAGTCTGAGGTCCTGAGCGGTCTGGAGCAGCTTTTCATCAAGGATCTCTCTGGACTTTGCTCCGTTCATCTTTACCTCGATCCTGACTAGTCTCCCTGTCCCTGCTGCTGAAAAACATCTCCCCAGCAGGATGCTGCCACTGCCATGCTTCACCGTAGGGTTAGTGCCAGGTTTCCTCCAGACGTGACGCTTGGCATTCAGGCCAAAGAGTTTCATCAGACCAGAAAAACATGTTTCTCATGGTCTGAGAGTCCTTTAGGTGCCTTTTGGCACACTCCAAGCCGGCTGGCATGTGCCTTTTATTGAGGAGTGGCTTCCGTCTGGCCACTGTCATCTCCACAGAGGAACTCTGGAGCTCTGTCAGAGTGACCATTGGGTTCTTGGTCACCTCCCTGACCAAGGTCCTTCTACTCCGATTGAAATTTGGAACCATCAAGACTCTTCCTAGATGGCAACCCGGCCAAACTTCTTCAATTTAAGAATGATGGTGGCCACTGTGTTCTTGGGGACCTTCAATGCTGCAGACATTTTTTGGTACCCTTCCCCAGGTCTGTGCCTCGACACAATTCTGTCTCTGAGCTTTACGGACAATTCCTTCGACCTCATGGCTTGCTTTTTGCTCTGACATGCTCTGTCAATTGTGTGACCTTATATAGACAGGTGTGTGCCTTTCCAAATCWTGTCCAATCAATTGAATTTACCACAGGTGGACTCAAATCAAGTTGTAGAAYCATCTCAAGTGTTGGGTTCTAAATATCAGAGTAAGAAAGGATGATCAATGGAAACAGGACACACCTGAGCTCAATTTCGAGTCCCATAGCAAAGGGTCTGAATACTTATGTAAATAATAACGGTTTTTAATTTMATTACATTTGCAAAATGCTATGCCATTATGGGTATTGTGTGTAGATTGATGAGAAAAATAAATAATTTAATCAATTTTAGAGTAAGGCTGTAACGTAACAAAATGTGGAAAATGGGAATGGATCTGAATACACTGAAAGCACTGTATATTTCAAATCAAATCAAATTGTATTTGTCACAAGCGCCGAATACAACAGTGAAATGCTTACAAGCCATTCACCAACAATGCAGTTTTCAGAACAATACCTAAAAAAAGAAATAAAAGTAACAAATAATTAAAGAGCAGCAGTAAAATAACAATAGCGAGGCTATATACAGGGGGTACCGGTACAGAGTCAATGTGCGGGGGCACCGGTTAGTCGAGGTAATTGAGGTAATATGTACATGTAGGTGGAGGTATTAAAGTGACTATGCATAGATAATAACAGAGAGTAGGAGCAGCGTAAAATAGGG
>NC_036860.1:21450272-21452222 GCF_002910315.2 Salvelinus sp. IW2-2015 | reverse complement strand
AGGGCGGGGGGCAATAGTCTGGGTAGCCATTTGATTAGATGTTCAGGAGTCTTAGGTAGAAGCTGGTGGTAGAAGCTTTAGAAGCCTCTTGGACTTGGTGCTCCCCGGTAACGCTTGCCGTGCGGTAGCAGAGAGAATAGTCTATGACTAGGGTAGCTGGAGTCTTTGACAATTTTTATTCTCTCTGACACCGCCTGGTATAGAGTACTGGATGGCAGGAAGCGTGCCCAGTGATGTACTGGCCCTACGCACTACCCTCTGTAGTGCTTTGCGGTCGGAGGCCGAGCAGTTGCCATGCCAGGCAGTGATGCAACCGTCAGATGCTCTCGATGGTGCAGCTGTAGAACCTTTTGAGGATCTGAGGACCCATGCCAAATATTTTCAGTCTCCTGAGGGGGAATAGGGTTTGTCGTGACCTCTTCAGTACTGTCTTGGTGTGCTTGGACCATGTTAGTTTGTTGTGATGTGGACACCAAGGAACTTGAAATTCTCAACCTGCTCCACTACAGCCCCATCGATGAGAATGTGGGCATGCTCTGTCCTCCTGAGGGAGAGGTTGTTGTCCTGGCACCACACGCCAGGTCCTGACCTCCTCCCCTATAGGCTGTCTCATCGTTGTCGGTGTCGGCAAAACTTAATGATGGTGTTGGAGTCATGCCTGGCCGTGCAGTCATAAGTGAACAGGGAGTACAGGAGGGGACTGAGCACGCACCCCTGAGAGGCCCCAGTGTTGATCTGCGTGGCGATGTGTTGGTTACCTTAGTGTTCTTGAGCACAGGGACTATGGTGGTCTGCTTGAAACGTGTTGGTATTACAGACTCAGACAGGGAGAGGTTGAAAATGTCAGTGTATACACTTGCCAGTTGGTCAGCGATTGCTCGGAGTACACGTCCTCAGAATCTGTCTGGGCCTTGTGAATGTTGACCTGTTTAAAGTTCTTACTCACATCGGCTGCGGAGAGCGTGATCACGCAGTCGTCCAGAACAGCTGATGATCTCATGCATGTTTCAGTGTTACTTGCCTCGTAGTGAGCATAGAAGTAATTTAGCTCGTCTGGTAGGCGTGTGTTACTGGGCAGCTCTCGGCTGTGCTTCCCTTTGTAGTCTGTAATAAATTGCTAGCCCTGCCACATCCGACGAGCATCGGAGACGGTGTAGTATGATTCGATCTTAGTCCTGTATTGATGCTTTGCCTGTTTGATGGTTCGTCGGAGGGCATAACGGGATTTCTTATAAGCTTCCGGGTTAGAGTCCCGCTACTTGAAAGCCGCAGCTCTACCCTTTAGCTCAGTGCGGATGTTGCCTGTAATCCATGGCTTCTGGTTGGGGTATGTACATACAGTCGTTGTGGGGACGACGTCATCAATGCACTTATTGATGAAGGCAGTGACTGATGTGGTGTACTCCTCAATGCCATTGGAAGAATCCCGGAACATATTCCAGTCTGTGCTAGCAAAACAGTCCTGTAGTTTAGCATCTGCTTCATCTGACCACTTTTTTATTGATCGAGTCACTGGTGCTTCCTGCTTTAATTTTTGCTTGTAAGCAGGAATCAGGAGGATAGAATTATAGTCAGATTTGCCAAATGGAGGGCGAGGGAGAGATTTGTACGTGTCTCTGTGTGTGGAGTAAAGGTGGTCTAGAGTTTTTTTCCCTCTGGTTGCACATTCAACATGCTGGTAGAAATGAGGTAATGGATGGGTAATGTAAAACATGGAGGCAATTTAAGCTGCTCTCGATAATGGAGAGAGTGCCAAGCAACCAGGCATTGATATGAGCTGCTGTTAGAAGAGCAGGGTTTCAAATGAACACACAGTTCACAGTTCAACCTATGGGCCTTGTTTTTATAGTGGTGTGTTAAAATAACTAAGTGGTTTGTATTGTGGCCAATTTTAGCTGAGTAACACTGTGAACATACACTTTATGCATTGTCCCTTACGAGGGGGAGAAT
>NC_036860.1:21446372-21450202 GCF_002910315.2 Salvelinus sp. IW2-2015 | reverse complement strand
AACAAAGTGGGGGTTTCTAGGACTGTGCTGAACATATCCGTCTCTAAACAGAAATGTAGCCTTCCATAGGGCCTCTGGGAAATAGTGTCTACAAACAGATATTTCACAAGAAAGAGCAGCGTCGCCAATTCGATACAAAACTGCATTCCTGGTAATTAGACTGTCCATAACAACGAGAGATACAGCGATTCTCCAATTTATCTCTTAGTGTGGACAATGTGCATTGGTGGGCGCGCTTCGGTCAACGGCAGACAATTCCGCAGCGTGGACGTGATGGCATGCTCACCGTGACCAGCAGGGCGAGCCGGCCGATGGTGGCTAGCGATGGCTGATGGAAGTGAAATCGGTAGCCATGTTAGAAGTCTCCTATTTGCACTTGACAACGATCTGACAGATGATAGCTCGGGTCGACGGATGGAGTGGAGCGGTGTCGTGTCTTTATCCTCCATCCGTGGGCTATTTAAAATGAACTTGTGTTTTCCATAACTTGACTAGTTCGCGAATGAGCATAGAATTGCAGAGGGTCAAAACTAATTACGCACTGTTAAGCGTACTGTAGGACGTGTGTGTGTGGCGGTGTGTGGTACGTGCTTCGCGATGCGATGTGAGTGCGCCGGGGCGGGGGTACCATACAATTGGTATGACAATGTGATCTAACCATCCCCACCCCACCCCTTTTTTCTCCTATTAAAAAATATATATATTAGCACAGTGGGCCTGATTAGGTGGGGCAGTGTTCAATCTGGCAGGACCATCCTGCCCAGCTGGCCCTGCCAGGCTTCGCCTCTGGCATAGCCACATTTAGATTAGCTCCCACCCCCATGCTTGCCTGGCAGCGTTTGATCCTGTTTGGGCCTTCATGTGTGTTTCTGCTCTGATGAAAGGGAAACACAGCCCAGTCTTTCCCAGGCTTTCTGCTGCACCTCCTGGTGCTCAGCACCACACAGATAGCTGACGGAAGGAAGCYCTCTGATCATCTGACAGAGAAAAGGAGAGGAGGACTCAGCGAAAAGACGATTCACAGAAAAACGTGTTTCCTTCCTCCTCTCTGCATCGCTTCCCACCCACAGAGTTTTTGTTGTTGTTGTTGCTGAGCGACTTATCAAGAAGCTGTTGGAACTGAGGAAGGAGATGTTTTGAATCCTGCTTGAAAGTAACAAAGGTCATTCGTCAGCATTTGTCAACAGATGATAAGCGTGTAATTGGAAGTAAGAGTGCCCTCATGTACAGCACAGCCACGTTTTTTAGTTTCAGGAAGGCTTTRATAAAAGTGCTTTGTGATTTCTGGTGCTCTGCCTCTGACACCAAATGCAGTAATGATTATACGCAGTGTTTCTGCTCGTGTCATGAAGAAGATATCATTTGGCTCCCGCCCAATTATGCAGCCTTCAATTAAATTCATATTCAGCCAGTGAGCAGAACCAGCTTGACTTTTCCCTGCTTAGATCATGTGCTGCTCCTAGCTGTGTGCTGTGCTGCAGACCGGGTTCACTTCTGCAGTAGCTACACTATATGGTGGACAGTGGTGGAGCCTCCCATACACTCAGAAGGGAGGGGCCCTTTGCTCACAGACCTATTTTAGCCTTCTTTCCCTCTGCAAAGGCTTTCTAAAGCGATGACAAGAGACCAGGGCGAGGCTCGGAAAAGCAGAACTACCGTGAGATATCCGTATTATTAACATGTTCTATGTAGACCTATTTTCTGTAAATCTCTCCTGTCCCCTCACTATACCTTGTACACTGAAGAAAGCCCATTTCAATACTAAAGCTATCCTTGCAAGAGGTAGTTAAGTAGGTAGGCTATTCAGCGCCATGGACAGAGGACATTTATCTCCAGTGTAGGAGCGGGGATAAAAGCGCTGCTCTAACCTTTCTTGCTTGGGTGAAGACCCCAGTGGGTGAAAGCGGCCATGTAATTTGCAGGGTGAATGGGCTGAGTGACAGAACAAACAAATGGGTCTGGGAGAGGAGGAGGAGACCCAGTGCTGTAACTTTAGTTTCAGTCTCTCTCTCTCCCTCTCGCTCTCACTCCCTCTCTCTCTCTCTCGCTCTAATTCCTCTTTTTCTGTCTGATTTATTGTGTAATCACCAGGGTGCTTCAGCTCCACAGCCACCGTGGCATGCACCAGGGAGGGCACAGCAACCTCCTCCCTCGGTTCACGGTAGCTCCATTTATCCTGGGGGAGGAGAGGAGCTGGGCTGAGAGAGGAGAGGAGGAGAGCTGTGGCAGGAGAGAGGAGAGAAATCAGGCTGAGGATGAGTACAGGAACATGGAGAGGAGAGAGGAGAGATGTCCCATGGGGCTGAACTGGAGGAAGTTGTTAGTGATATGTGTTGAATCACCAACTTTGTCCCAGTATCCTATCTAGCCTGCTATTTAGTATGCGTGGCCAATACATAATTTAGTAGTGTGCAAATTTAGCCTAGATATTGGGTTACATCGTTCAGCTGTATAACCCTTGACCTTCTGGCCAGTGGCCATCAGTAAAAAATTGGTCAGTGGCACTAGCTCCTTGTACCTGTCCGTCTCAAAGTGGGAGAGCATCAGTGTTTTCTCTGATGTTCTATATTTAGAGCCTCTTCATAGGCTCCTCGTAAAGAGAAGTTGCCCATGTGACGCAGTCAGTCCCAATGGGCTCAGCTAGAGGCTGGGTGAGGGGCCCCTGCCTCCCTTCTCTCACCTTTGTGTCGACTGCTCATTAGTCTTATCAGATAGGCACACTCCCAGTATTTTTCCTGCTCCCTGTTAGAAAGCTAAGCAGAGGTTGGGATTTCCTCGCCGGTTCCTGTGAGATCCGAATTCCTTGATCGCCTCAGTCAGTTTTTATTTGTCATTGTGGACGTTCAAAAGCAGACTTCGTCGCTGGTCTTGTAATTGAGCCGTGGCTCTGCTGAACCCTTAAACCCCTGATCAGACTGAGATACTAAACATTTGGAGTGTTTTTCTTTTTATTCTATTTTGCATATTCTTGACTTCCCTGCTGTGGAGGGGTGGGCTGGGATTAGGCCTGGGATTATCCCTGCATGGCTGGGCAGGAGGCAGGATGGAGGGATGTGGGGATGTAGCCTGTGGGCTGTGGAAGGTCAGGCTGGTGTGGGCATCTAGGACAGGAGGGCCAGACTGAGCAGCAGAGGCTTCTCTTCTCCACACGTCATCCATTTGGGATGAACTCTGAGCTTTCTAGAAAACCACAACACTCTCCATTCACAAACAAGCAATACTAGGATTTCGGTATCCTAATGTCTCACAGCTCAGCTGATCAGGTTAACCTGGTCGGTAAATGTAAGCCTTGAGGGATGTTGGATAGTTGGATTTGTTGCAAGTAGGAGATGCTAGATGCTATCAAGACTCATTGGAAAATAACCGTAACAGTGAGCTCACTTATTAAGATTGAATGTATTGTACTTCACCTAGCCTGCAATTTTCAAATAAATTCCACCCATTGTCTCACATTGTCAGTCTAGATATTGTCAGAACATGCTTAGTCAGGTGTGCATTGAGGCATGTTTGAAGCAGGAGAGGAGTGAAGAGGAGACTTTGGGGCCGGTACGCTCTTGTCGTGTCTTTGACTATGCCAGATTAATTGCTAAGACATGCTATTCTATAAAATAATTTCTCCGTAATTAATATTACCTGATTGAACTAATCATCACCAAATGCCATGCTTTTCAAACCGTTCGCTGCCTGCACCCGCACGCCCGACTAGCATCACCACCCTGGACGGTTCCGACCTAGAATATGTGGACAATCTATAAGTACCTAGGTGTCTGGCTGAGACTGTCAAAACTCTCCTTCCAGACTCATATCAACATCTCCAATCCAAAATCAAT
>NC_036860.1:21430756-21446347 GCF_002910315.2 Salvelinus sp. IW2-2015 | reverse complement strand
GCATTGAGGATGTTTTTGAAGCAGGAGAGGAGTGAAGAGGAGACTTTGGGGCCGGTACGCTCTTGTCGGTGTCTTTGACTATGCCAGATTAATTGCTAAGACATGCTATTCTATAAAAAAATTTCTCCGTAATTAATATTACCTGATTGAAACTAATCATGTAAATAATAATTAACTAGAGAGGGACACCACGAAAGAATATTTATAGAGTGTTATCTTCCGAATAAACTCTTAAAGATTTAGTTTATATTTACATCCATTAACAGTCACATTAAATCGTCATTTTATATCAGTCTCATCTGAAAGTTGTAAATCCTTATTATCTGCAAGAATCCTGGCTAACAAGTTGAATCAGCAATACAAAATTGGGTTTAATTATTTATTTACTAAATACCTAACTAATCACACGATCACACATATTACAATTAAATCATAACTTGATCACAAATTACGTCATACAGAAAACGTCCCTAGGCGGCGGAATAGATATGACAGCTTGTTACACAAAGGGAAGGGGCTGAGTCTTAGTGAAAGAGCGGGAGACTGGAACATAGGCGAGCTTTGCTATCGTAAATACAGTATCTTATGCATTCTAAATTACCGCCCATTTGAAAAGGAAAATGCAATAAATATTTTACTCTGAGCTTGCGCTTCAGTAGTTGGTGGTAAGGATGGAAGACCGTATCGCCAAACCGAGTCTCTGTCCTTTGGAGAATGTTTCTGTAGTCACTGGATACGTTGGAGTAACGTTGTGTTAGTAGACGGGATACTCGGACTGTCCTTCCTAACCTGCGATTGTAGCAGCTGTTGCCCCGCCGCGCCGGGTGGCCCGTCCCAGCGCGCCGCCCGCCTCGGTGCGCCCCCGCGCCCGCGGGGTGGGCAGCCGCCCCGCCCCGCCCGGCTGCGCTCCCGCCCCGCCCCGCCCTGGCCCCCCTAAACTCGCACGGCTAGGATGATATCACTTCTGGTAGTGATACGAGTTCAAAGTTCATAAAACCCAATTCCTTCACAATCAAATCCATGCTGCTGTTGTATAGTTCTGTAGTTATTACTGAACCATTGCTGACACCGGATCGTCATCCTAGCGTCCCCGGAACAGAAAGTTTATATTCTTGTCAATGGCTTTTATAGTGGAGGAGAGGGGTGTTCTGAAAAAAAAGGTTTTTATTTTTTTTAAAACCCATGCCTCTTCACAGGGGCGGGCCACTGTGAGCAGAGAAAAACTTATGAAGGTCGGATCTCTTCATTGGAAGCTTAAAATTACATTCACCTCTTTCACAAATAATTCATATTCAAAACATTTAATTAAAACAACAATGCCATGTGAATCCGATACCTCTGACGTTTAGACTTTCCACAGTAGAGTTTATGTCATTCTTATATGATGAGATGTGTCAGAGGGCAACGAACTGACATAATATACCTTAAGTACGGCATATCCGACATATATGTTCGGAGTTTCACAGTTGAACTGTGTATGTTTAACCATGTACAATAAGAATGTTCATGTATCACTACCTCGCGCAACATTCTTGTATTTGTGTTACCAGAGAGCTGTCTCATCGATAGTTAATTCTCAGATGCCAGAGATTTTCGCATGTGTATGTCCCGGATCACTGTTTACTAGAATAAGGATATTGATATGTACACTTCTAGAAGGTGGACAACAAGTGGCCCGCCCCTGTGAGAGGCAATTGAGGTTGGATTATAACTTATTTCCAGCTGCTCATACAATACCTCTCTCCTCAATCCGCCAACTTCAATTGGAAACACTCTGTTACATAAATACACTGCCTTTGCTGCCTCAGAGAGAAGAGAGACACACAAAACTGCATCGTTGTCTCTCGCCTTTTTGTTCAACATGTCTCCCTCCTCCCCTTTACAAAAAGATAAGATTGGAGTGTAGATAAACCTCGATTTTTCGGGCGGAACCCAGCTAGTACAGATAGTACTGAGCATCGCTACCGCGTCGCATTCAGCCATAACCTATCACTCCGAGATTCAGAAATAAACTATCACACTACCCTACAAACAACTAATATATCTTAGAGGCAACCAAAGCAATGACCTTAGTAGAGACAGGATTTTTACGTATTTGATGCGAAACTCGGAATATAATATCCCATTTTACCCCAAGCATCATCTTACTAATACCACTACAGGAGCTTCTGAGCTACTCACATACCGCAATCCAGCAAGAGAGCTTTTCGCTCGAAGAACACAATGCGCATACCTCTCGAGAATCGCTAGAGACTTAAGACAGCAGGACAGCTAGAGTGACAGGACGTCAGATCGCACTCCGCAGGTTCCGTATATTAGTTACAAGCCACCGTAAGTACGTTTGAGCTCTCGAAAGCCTTATCGAGTGATCGCAGTGGCCCCTACCCAGACAAATGAATCAGGAGTACTCACATGCATTTACCCCCACTCCAACTGCCCAAAAGGACAGAGGACTCGGGTTGGCCTCCTCCCGGAGCCTCACGGTCTGTCCTACCTTGTCCTTGACCCCACCAAACCTACTGAAACTTCAGAGACCAATCCAACTAGCTCAGAGTAATAGGTCATTTATTTGTCATACATATGCATCCTTTTTTAATCTGCCTCCAGAAATAAAAAGGCTTCTCCCAGACGGAATTATGTAGAATGGGTGTCGAACATCCCTACTCACCGAATTGCGATACTGACTTTTTGAGCCCTGCACTGTGCTTGGAGCTACTGCGCAGAAGATCCTAGTCTCAGCCTCTGTCCTGCGCCCTGCTTATGTCTTCCCTGGTTCTCCCCGCTCTTTTCTACCCCCTAAGATATCTCGATCCCTTCCCTTGTCAACCACCACCAGCTCGTACTCCACAAAACTCTCTCTATTCCGCCTCTCGCGCATAGGGACTTCGTTTTTCTTCGCTCAGTGCACGACTGCAATTTTGCACACTGAAAGGCATAATTCATAGATTGTTTTAAATTGTAATGGGTTGTGGATTTCGGTGTGATTCAGATAAGGGTTGAATTTAGCTAAATGAAACTTAATCAAATGGCTTAATTTTAAACCCAATTTTAGCCCTATTGCTGATCTCAAACTTTGTATTATTATTTATGCCTATCTGTGATGTTCGCATTTGCTTATTAGCTAATCAAGGCGTATGTGTTTGCTATTCTGGCCTCATACGAAACTTATCCTCCAGTGATGCGGACATGTGAACTTAAAAATTGTTGTGACTAATTCGGAAACTTTAATCTTGTGACTGTTATGGATTGTTATAAAAAACCATAAACACCGTATGGAGACAAGACTAATTGCTCTTTTTGTTAATGGCTTTCATTCGGCAACATCTATACAGCTTCCTATTTAAAATATTATCTGGTGTCCCTCTCTAGTTAAGTTAATAGTTTTACTACAATGATTAGCTTCAAAGATCAGTAACTTATTTAATTGATGGACCGATAATTTTTCCCTATAGAAATTAGCATGTTCCTTACGCTAATCTAAATTTAATCCTATAGGCACTTAGTCACTCTCGCCAAAGACCACGACAAGATTGGGGTAATCCGTCCCCTCCGCCAAAGTTTTCTCCTTCCATCTCCACTGTGCACATCTTCCTTGGCTAGACAATTCGACTGTGCGCTTCTCCAATGCACACAATCTGACTAAGTCGAATGTTTCTGTACACTCATATATTATATTGACGACCCGTTCGTACCCAATGTTATGCGAAGACCAATTCAAAATGTCAATAAGATCAACACCTGCATGGAGGACTGTCTCGGCCGTGTGCATCTGCGTGCCTTATGTATTGTTAATTTTATTGAATGTTGAATGATATACTAGGAAATTGCAGGCTAGGTGAAGTTACAATAATTCTAATCTTAATAAGTGAGCTCACTTTACGAGTTATTTTCCAAGAGTCTTTGATAGCATCTACTCCTACTTGCAACAAATTCCAACTAATCCACATCCTGTACCCCTGGACACCATCCATTCACTCTCGAATTAGGGCTCACTTTAAGCACACTTCTAATTGCGCTGCTGTAGCCAGAGTTAGCTCATAACTCTGCTTCACTGACATCTGCTTCACTACTTCTGCTCTCCGTGTATACAAGCCAGGAGGTCTTGTAGTCTGCACTCGGTTATTTACGACGTAACGAACCAAAGTTTATTTAACCTAATACATGCATCATATTGAGACCGTGTGGGTTCACAGCTCCAATCCAGGATGTGTGAGTCTATTTACGTGAGACGTGGTTAAGGAACAGTGTTTGGATACCTGATGTATAACCTTTCGGTTATAACCGTTCGGAAGACAGGGAACTGTCCAAAAAGGTGGGGCACAAAATAATGAATGGATGAACGTCCAAAAGCTGTCCTATGGCCAAGTCAATTAAAAGTAGCAAGTGCGCCAGCAACCAGCTTGTAGGCAATCAAAAAGTGCATATGTTATTTACCGACAATCAATTTAGCACCTTTAAGGTTGCCAGAAGTACACATGCTAAACCTGAGCTGGTAACACCAAGATTGCCTCCATACCAGAGAGCGCAGTACTATTAGACACTCAAGAAATGCTATCGGTGCCATCAGTGATTATTGACAAGTTTTTGTTCTTTCCAAGCCACTTATTGATAAACAGGTGCCGCCCAAAATTAGAAATAGGAGTCCTACTATTAACGTCTTAGGATAGTGATCACCCCCTTTAATAAAGCGGGACTCAAACCATAGCGCAAGGGAAGCTCCCCCAAGAGGAGATACAAGTTAAAACTAAACAAAAAGGTCAGATGTTAGGCTTGGCAGATGATAGGTGCAAGCAATCCTGAAAGAAGGAAGTTCTAAACCAACTGACAGATTGTTTTTGTCTTTTTTTTGTTGTTAGTTTCAATGTTTTAAGCTCGTTTCAGCGTTTGCCCATCTTTAACGCACTTCGGGACTCATGGATGCTTTCCGCGCGTTAGGAGAAACTTCTTGTAAGCGCAGGGAAGAGGGGTGTCTATCGTTCAGGAGCACCGGTCGAAGCCTTAGTCTGCATAGCATCAGAAGGCGGCTGTACCCTAGCTGGGTCGCCTGGAGAGCTCTGACTCGCTTGAGCACCACCATTTTTGACGACTATGTCTGAATTTGTCCTGCTAAGGTGACCTAAGCACCTATTTGTCCTGCTAAGGTGCTAAACCGCACGGCAAGGAGCGGTGACCAAGTCCTAAAACCAAATTTGGCATTTGCGCCATCCAAATGAGAATTTAAAGTGCACTCAGGCTAATCCGAAGGCCAAAGTTAGTTACTTCTAGAGCCGGAGCATTTTGATTTGACTCTGTGGGTCTAAGTAACCGCGATTAGGATTAAAAGGGCTTGTGAAGCCATGTTGCTTCTTTGGAGGATTTAATTCCCGGAGACCTGAGGTAGAAAAATAAAACCCTTCCTCCTCCAGTTGCCCATGTCCCATTTATAGTTTGATGATGTGGTTGTTACGGACAATAAGCACATGGCTAAGCCTTTAATCACCACTTCATTAAGTCAAGGAATTCACTATTTGAACTCAGCCTGCCTTCCTTGCACCGTCCAACAATTTCCTCATCTCCCACCCCTTCTATGCATACTAGCCCCATGCCTTCTCCCTCTTTCTTCCCCTGCCCCGCTACAAACGTTTCTCCCTACCAGAGCACGCGATCACCACTTGCTCCGAACGTGTTAAATCAAGGCATAGTACTGCTTAAACTTGACTAAAGGAGAAAACAAAAACATCTGGTCAGATGGTATTGTGGGAGACAAACCGCTGTACGCGTAGTCTTGAAGGTTGAGCGGTTCTTGTTCTCCACCCTATGGTTCACTTCGCCCCACGATTTCCAACTCTTCTATGGCGTCTGACCTTTGACTTTTGTATCTCCTCTCTAGAGCTCTCATGGTGCCATGGTGATCTCTTTATTTAAAGAAAGGGGTGATCAGCCATGATCCTAACGTCTATAGGCCTACTTCTATTATTGCCCGCCTTATCGACAGTCGTTGGACAAGAAAGAAGCAAAACTTGTCCTGCTAATCATTTAAAGCTCTCAAAACAAAACTCTGTTTGGGACCCTGGCTTTCTTGATGTCTATAGTATCCTCCCGGGATTTATGGCCTGTATGCATCTGGTTTGAGTTGATCCCTTGCTTCATGGCACGTTATTATAATATTTCTCATTTTGGGATGGGAATAATCCCTATGTTTGTAGGACTTTGCGTCAGCCGGATTTTAGCAAAGCCTAGGTACCTAAGCAGGGTGGACAAATAGTCTATTGCTTAATAGTGTCCACCTAGCAGGACAAAATTCAGACATTGTGTGGATGTGTCATTTAATTGGGAACAGCCTTAGGCACGAAGGCTCTTAGTGGCAATTCTAATAGCTGGGTGGTACAGGCTGCTAGATGTGCCTGATTTATTGAGGACCCTTTTATTTGACTGGATAAACAGGCCCCTGCCAACAGATCAAACCAACTAGTTTGAAGACGTAGCTGTATACCATCTATTATTTTGTTGTCCGGACTAGGACGGGATGCTATTGGCGTACCGTCTCACAGCTCCAGACAGGTGGGCTGAAAACCGACAAATCTAATTGTTTGGAGACAGACTTGGACGAACAACCGAGCACCGAAGTGATCCTTGGTAAAGATTGCCGCTCCCCCACCTTTTGGAAGATCTGTCTTTCCGAAAACGGTTATAACCAGAAAGGTTAACATCAGTATCCAAAACACTGTTCCTTACCACGTCTCAGTAATGACCAACACATCTGGATTGGAGCTGTGAACCCACACTTTCAATTGATCCATTTAGGTAATAAGCTTCTAGTGTTAACGTGCAGAAAACCCTGGCTTTTACGAGAGCAGAAGTCAGTGAAGCAGATGTCAGTGAAGCAGATATCAGAGCTCAAGTCAGAATTGGGGCTAGCAACAGTAGATGGGCCAGGGTGTACATGCACATTTCCAGATTTCATCAACAATAATACATCAAGGCACGGCAGAGCACAGGGAGATCTCTGCGGTGTTGATTTATGACATTTGAATGTGCATTAGACGGCATAAGATCTATATAACAGCAATTTCATCATGTAACAATGAATACAAAGCTGCGGGAGAGTGTGTAGAATAGATGGGAGGACAAAAGTCTGTGTAACCAAAGAAAGTGGGAACAAACATAGTCTGTCCCACGGTTGGGTAACAAGAAAGTTCATAGTCAACAAAGCATGCAGGAGTCATGAGGCAAATAGCAAAATAGCAAAATGCACAAGAAAAAATATATAACGACTTAGGGCTAGCCATTGTAAGTTCAGTCACTTGCCACAACAATGCCTGTGTGCTGGCAGGCGAGCGAAAGCTCGGAGAGAGAGGTGGAGTGTGGTGGGACAAGGGGAGACAAGACAGGGCAGACAGTGAACAGATCGCCAGTAGAATCCAGCAACATGCAGCAGGCAACGGGAGTAGGTGTCACACCCCTTTGGGAGAAGCTTTTATTTCTGGAGGCAGATATCTTGTAGAAAATGCCAGTGGATGGTCTCTGAACAGCAGGACAGGGCTTCAATGCCTCTGGATTGTGTGTGGGTAGTGCATGTGAGACTCCTGACATTTGTTGGGCTCAAAGGCTTCGACAACACTCACTTTACAACTCAGTGCTAATTGAAGTTGTATCTGGTCTGTCTGTCGGTTGTCTCAATTCCAGTTCGATGGTGTCCTCAGGTCTCTGCTGTTCGTTTGCCAGAGCACCTCTCTTATAGCTGGGAAATGGAATCCTTGGTTGTAGTAATCCTTTCAGGTAATTTTGTCCAAAATTAGGTTGTAGGTTTGGAGTTTTGATCTGGAGTGAAGGTTATGCTGTGGAGGGTAGCATCCATATACTGTATGTCCCTGCCGAAAATCCAGGTTTATCTAACTCCAAATCTATCTTTTTGTAAAGACATTTTGAAAAATGCGAGAGCTCACCATGCATTAGTTGTGTCCTCTCGTAACGATATGTAAGATGCATGATCAGTTGGCAGTGGGGGTAGGTTTATGACAGTCATAAATACCTCTTCTCCCTTTTTCTCTCTTCCCACTACTATAACTGATGTGACATAAGGAAACCCATGGGTTAACATAGAGATTCTGGTAACATCAGAAGTTGGGGGAAATGAACTATATTCTGGTAATCCGACCAACTGAACATAATGCGGGGTGGTAAACTTAGGTTATATTATGTCAGTTCGGTTGCCCTCTGACACATTCTCATCAATGATAGATGACATAACTCTAGCTGTGTGAAAGTCTATCTACAGAAAGATAGTCGGATTAAGCCCATTGGAATGCGTTGTTTAAATTCAACAGGATAAAATAATTTCTCCAGTAAATTTATCACATGGTAATTGTTGATTATACTAATTCTGAAAATGTTTGAACTATATGCGAGAATATTTGGATAATATTATGTGAGTTATGAAAATGTTAAGAGAAAACTATATGAGGTGAATGACTACCATACGGACTTCCAAATGAGGAGATCCGGACTTCATAAATAGATTTTTCTCTATACTGCGATCAGGGCTCATGTAGTCGTTCCCCGCCGACTGTGGAAGAAGTAGACACTGGGGTTTATAAACTCTAATCAGGATCTAGTCACCGTTTCTCCCACTTATCCTTCACCTATCTAATCAGCCATTGACCAAGAACATTAACTAGATACATTTCATTTCTCCTAGAGGTCACGGCCTCATTTTTTAAGTGTGACTCCGAAGTCTCTCCTCCTGAAAGTGTGTAAATCCTTGAGTTTAGTTCTGCTCAGAAATGGGATATCTCTCGGGACTAACAAGTATGATAACTACAGAACTATAATCACCGGTCATACCAAGCAAATTGGCCATGGGGAGTGTGTTGATTTAGATGTTAATATTTAGTGTTTATAATAGATAACTTCCTTTAACTCCTAGTATCACAACAGCAAATCTATCAACCAGTAGTTTAACTTCACATCCTATGACACGATCATATCCAGAGCGGTATGTATTCAACAAAATCTACGTCGATACTCATGCAAATACACAACTGGTCAGGGAAAGCGACCCTGATCCCGAGTATGCCCCGTGGCTTAAACTACATCAGCATAAAACGTGTTACACGTCTCCTATCGGTATATCCCAGAATGGAGTACAAGGGAGAACATTCTCCCAAAGTGAACGATGGACTCGGCGTGTAGTAAAGAGCGGAGTGACGAATCACGTGGTAACCTTCCAATAAGACCGACGCAGACTCACTGAAGTCGCCTCAGATTCCGTAGAAAGTAACAGATTAATTCTTATATTGCGCATTCTTATCTCCTCTATCCGTTCTCCACTCTTTGAAAAAGGAAAATGCAATAAATATTTACTCTGAGACTGCGGCCTTCAGTATAGGTTGTCATGGGTGAGGCGGTAGAGTGGCGAGATATTTTAGATGCATAAAGTACTTGGATTTTACCGGGATTGCAGACAGGACTTCGGGCCCATATGTTAAGCACCCGCTATGTCTCTATCGCCCAACCCGAATCCTCTGTCCTTTCCTCTTTCCGGAGAGGGATTTCTCTAGTTTGGGTAGTCACTGGGTAAAATACCCATAGCTTGTTGCCGATATTTGGCAGACGTTTGAGTATGAGGAAATGTGTGATAGATAGTAATGTATATGATTGTGATCTGTTGATTAGTAAGTAACGTTGTGTGTAGTTAGACGGTGATACTCGGACTGTCCTTCCTAACCTGCCGATTGTTAGCAGCTGTTGCTAACTTCGACGGCTAGGAGATATTCACTTTCTGTAGTGAATACGAGTTCCAAATTCATACCATTCCAATCAAAGTCCATGCTGCTAATGGTATAGTTCTGTAGTTATTATTCTGAAACCATTCTGACACCGGATCGTTCATCCTAGCGTCCCCGGAACAGAAAGTATATTCTTGTTCAATGGCTTTTATAGTGGAGGGAGAGGGGTTGTGTCTGAAAAGTTTATAACCCCATGCCTCTTCACAGGGGCGGGCCACTGTGAGCAGAGGAAAAACTATGAAAGTCAGGATCTCTCATTTGGAAAGCTAAATTAACATTTCACCTTCTTCACAAATAATTTCATATTCAAAACATTTGAAATTTAACAAACAATTCCATGTTGAATCCGATACCTCTGACGTGTAGACTTTCCACCAGTAGAGTTATTCATTCTATCATTGGATGAGAATGTGTCAAGGGGCAACCGAACTGACATAATATACCTTAAGTACCCAACCGCATTATGTTCAGTGGTCGGATTACCCAGAAGTATAGTTCAATTTCCCCCAACTTCTGATGTTACCCAGAATCTCTATGTTAACCCATGGGTTTCCTTATGTCACATCAGTTATAGTAGGGAGAGAGAAAAAGGGGGAAAGAGGTATTTATGACTGTCATAAACCTACCCCCACTGCCAACGTCATGACACTCTGTTACATATAATGCCTGGCTGTAGAGAGAGAGACACACAACTGCATGTGAGCTCTCGCATTTTTCAACATGTCTTTTACAAAAAGATAGATTTGGAGTTAGATAAACCTGGATTTTTCGGCAGGGACATACAGTATATAGGATGCTACCCTCCACAGCATAACCTTCACTCCAGATCAAAACTCCAAACCTACAACCTAATTTTGGACAAAATTACCTGAAAGGATTACTACAACCAAGGATTCCATTTCCCAAGCTATACAGAGGGTGCTCTGGCAAACGAACAGCAGAGACCTGAGGACACCATCGAACCTGGAATTGAGACAGACCAGACAGACCAGATACAACTTCAATTAGCACTGAGTTGTAAAGTGAGTGTTGTCGAAGCCTTTGAGCCCAACAAATGTCAGGAGTCTCACATGCTACCCCACCCAAATCCAGAGGCATTGAAGCCCTGTCCTGCTGTTCAGAGACCATCCACTGGCATTTTCTACAAGATATCTGCCTCCAGAAATAAAAGCTTCTCCCAAATGGGTGTGACACCTACTCCCGTTGCCTGCTGCACTGTTGCTTGGATTCTACTGGCGATCTGTTCACTGTCTGCCCTGTCTTGTCTCCCCTTGTCCCCACCACACTCCCACCTCTCTRCRGAGCTTTCGCTCGCCTGCAGCACACAGGCATTGTTGMGGCAAGTGACTGAACTTACAATGGCTAGCCCTAAGTCGTTATATATTTTTTCTTGTGCATTTTGCTATTTTGCTATTTGCCTCATGACTCCTGCATGCTTTGTTGACTATGAACTTTCTTGTTTACCCAACCGTGGGACAGACTATGTTTGTTCCCACTTTCTATTGGTTACACAGACTTTTGTCCTCCCATCCTATTCTAACCACCTCTCGCCAGCTTTGTATTCATGTTACKTGATGAAATTGCTGTATAATATGATCTTATTGCCGTCTAATGCACATTCAAATGTCATAAATCAACACCGCAGAGATCTCCCTGTGCTCTGCCGTGCCTTGATTGTATTATTGTTGATGATATCTGGAAATGTGCATGTACACCCTGGCCCATCTACTGTTGCTAGCCCCAATTCTGACTTGWGCTCTGATATCTGCTTCACTGACATCTGCTTCACTGACTTCTGCTCTCGTAAAAGCCAGGGTTTTCTGCACGTTAACACTAGAAGCTTATTACCTAAAATGGATCAATTTGTATATGACCATTTGAATGTGCATTAGACGGCAAAAAGATCATATTATACAGCAATTTCATCAGGTAACATGAATACAAAGCTGGCGAGAGGTGGTTAGAATGATGGGAGGACAAAAGTCGTGTAACCAAAGAAATGGGAACAAACATAGTCTGTCCCACGGTTGGGTAAACAAGAAAGTTCATAGTCAACAAAGCATGCAGGAGTCATGAGCAAATAGCAAAATAGCAAAATGCACAAGAAAAAATATATAACGACTGAGTCAGCCATTGTAAGTTCAGTCACTTGCCACAACAATGCCTGTGTGCTGCAGGACGAAAAGCTCGGGAGAGAGTGGGTGTGGTGGGGACAAGGGGAGACAAGACAGGGCAGACAGTGAACAGATCGCCAGTAGAATCCAAGCAACAGTGCAGCAGGCAACGGGAGTAGGTGTCACACCCATTTGGGAGAAGCTTTTATTTCTGGAGGCAGATATCTTGTAGAAAATGCCAGTGGATGGTCTCTGAACAGCAGGACAGGGCTCAATGCCTCTGGATTTGGGGGGTAGCATGTGAGACTCCTGACATTTGTGGGCTCAAAGGCTTCGACACACTCACTTTACAACTCAGTGCTAAATGAAGTTGTATTGGTCTGTCTGGTCTGTCTCAATTCCAGGTTCGATGGTTGTCCTCAGGTCTCTGCTGTTCGTTTGCCAGAGCACCCTCTGTATAGCTTGGGAAATGGAATCCTTGGTTGTAGTAATCCTTTCAGGTAATTTTGTCCAAAATTAGGTTGTAGGTTTGGAGTTTTGATCTGGAGTGAAGGTTATGCTGTGGAGGGTAGCATCCTATATACTGTATGTCCCTGCCGAAAAATCCAGGTTTATCTAACTCCAAATCTATCTTTTTGTAAAAGACATGTTGAAAATGCGAGAGCTCACATGCAGTTGTGTGTCTCTCTCTACAGCCAGGCATTATATGTAACAGAGTGTCATGACGTGTGCAGTGGGGGTAGGTTTATGACAGTCATAAATACCTCTTTCCCCTTTTTCTCTCTCCCTACTATAACTGATGTGACATAAGGAAACCCATGGGTTAACATAGAGATTCTGGGTAACATCAGAAGTTGGGGGAAATTAACTATATTCTGGTAATCCGACCAACTGAACATATGCGGTGGTACTTAAGGTATATTATGTCAGTTCGGTTGCCCTCTGACACATTCTCATCAATGATAGAATGACATAAACTCTACTGTGGAAAGTCTAAACGTCGAGGTATCGGATTCACATGGAATTGTTGTTTAATTCAAATGTTTGAATATGAAATTATTTGTGAAGAGGTGAAATGTAATTTTAGCTTCCAAATGAGAGATCCGGACTTTCATAAGTTTTCCTCTGCTCACAAGTGGCCCGCCCCTGTGAAGAGGCATGGGTTATAAACTTTTCAGACACACCCCTCTCCCTCCACTATAAAAGCCATTGACAAGAATATAACTTTCTTTCCGGGGACGCTAGGATGACGATCCGGTGTCAGAATGGTTCAGATAATAACTACAGAACTATACCAACAGCAGCATGGACTTTGATTTTGAATGGTATGAACTTGAACTCGTATTCACTACAGAATGATATCTCCTAGCCGTCGAGTTAGCAACAGCTGCTACAATCGCAGGTTAGGAAGGACAGTCGAGTATCCCGTCTACTACACACAACGTTACTCCAACGTATCCAGTGACTACCAGAAACATTCTCCAAGGACAGAGGACTCGGGTTGGCGATACGGTCTTCCATCTACCACCAACCTACTGAAGCGCAGCTCAGAGTATAATATTTTATTGCATTTTCCTTTTCAAATGCGGTAATTTAGAATGCATAAGTACTGTATTTACGATAGCACAGCTCGCCTATGTTCCAGTCTCCCGCTCTTTCACTAAGACTCAGCCCCTTCCCTTTGTGTAACAAGCTGTCATATCTATTCCGCCCGCTAGGGACGTTTTTCTGTATGACGTAATTTTTGATCAAGTTATGATTTAATTGTATATGTGTGATTCTGTGTGATTAGTTAGGTATTTAGTAAAATAAATTATTAAACCCAATTTTGTATTGCTGATTCAACTTGTTAGCCAGGATTCTTGCAGATAATCAAGGATTTACAACTTTCAGATGAGACGAATAAAAATGACGATTAATGTGACTGTTATGGATGTAAAATATAACTAAATCTTTAAGAGTTTATTCGGAAGATAACAGCTCTATAAATATTATTCGTGGTGTCCCTCTCAGTTAATTAATATTTACATTGATTAGTTCAATCAGGTAATATTAATTACGGAGAATTATTTTATAGAATAGCATGTCTTTAGCAATTAATCTGGCTAGTCAAAGACACGACAAAGAGCGTACCGCCCACAAGTCTCCGTCTTCACTCCTCTCCTGTTCAAACATGCCTCAATGCACACCTGACTAAGCATGTTCTGACATATCTAGACTGACAATGTGAGGACAATGGGTGGAATTTATTTGAAAATTGCAGGCTAGGTTGAAGTAACAATACATTCAATCTTAATAAGTGAGCTCACTGTTACGGTTATTTTCCAATGAGTCTTGATAGCATTCCTACTTGCAAACAAATCCAACTACCAACATCCCTCAAGGCTTACATTTACGACAGGTTAACCTGATCAGCTGAGCTGTTGAGACACCAATAATCCTTAGCCGGCACAAAAATAATAGAATGGTATAACGTCTCAAAAGCTTAGGCCAAGTCAATAAAATAGCAGTAGCAGCACAACAGCTTAGATCAAGGGCAATGTTGACATCATTTAGCACCTTTAAGGTTGCAAGTGACACATCCATACCTGAGCGGGAAACCAGATAGTGCATACCAGAGAGGATACTATACTAACATCAAGAAAGGCAGTCAGTTGATTTTGACAAGTTTTTCAACACTTTTGATAAACAGGGCAAAATAGAAATAGGCCTATAACAGTTAGGATCAGCTTGATCACCCCCTTTTAAATAAAGGATCAACCATGGCAATGGGAAGCTCCCAGAGAGGAGATACAAGTTAAAAAGGTCAGAGATAGGCTTGGCGATGATAGGGGCAGCAACCTTAAAGAAGGAAGGTTCTAAACCATCTGACCCAGATGTTTTTTTTTAGTCAAGTTTAAGCAGCTCCTTTAACACTTCGGACTCAGTGACCGCCTTGTAGAAAACTTTGTAGCGGCGGGCAGGGGAAAAAGAGGGAGGAGCATCGGGGCTAGTTGCATTAGAAGGGGTGGGAGATGAGGAAATGTGGACGGGCAAGGAGGCATGGCTGAGTCAAATAGGAATCCTGACTTAAATGAAGTGGTGATTAAAAGGCTTAGCCATGTGCTTATTGTCAGTAACAACCACATTCATCAACTATAAAGGGACTATGGCAACTGTGAGGAGGAGGGTTTATTCTCCAGGTCTCCGTTTCCAGAATTCTTTGGGTTTAGACCCACAGAGAGGCAAACTGCTCTTAAAGTAACTAACTTTGGCCTTCCGGATAGCCTGAGTGCACTTAATTCTCATTTTGGGAATCCCCATTGTTTTTAGGACTTGGTCAGGCGGTTTAAGCACCTAGCAGGACAAATAGGTGCTTAGGTCACCTAGCAGGACAAATTCAGACATAGTGTAAGGGGCCAGGAGAGAGCTTAGGGCAGCTAGGGTACAGGCCGATGCTGATTGAGGACGATAACACCAGCAACAGTCAACAAAGAGCTGAAACGACAAATCTTAATTGTTTGGAGACAGACTTGGACGAGAACAACCGAGCACCGAGAGGTGATCCTGTGGTAAAAGATTGCGCCTCTCCCCCCTTTGGAGATCTGTCTTCGAAAACGCGTTTATAACCAGAAAGGTAACATCAGTATCCCAAAACACTGTTCCTTAACCACGTCTCAGTAATGACCAACACATCTGGATTGAAGCTGTGAACCACACTTTCAATTGAT
>NC_036860.1:21417481-21418571 GCF_002910315.2 Salvelinus sp. IW2-2015 | reverse complement strand
CACAGAGATACACATGGAGTGTAACAAACATACAGTCAATAATACAGTAGAAAAATAAGTCTATATACAATGTGAGCAAATGAGGTGAGATAAGGGAGGTAAAGGCAAAAAAAGGCCATCGTGGCGAAGTAAATACAATATACCAAGTAAGACACTGGAATGGTAGATTTGCAGTGGAAGAATGTGCAAAGTAGAAATAGAAATAAAGGGGTGCAAAGGAGCAAAATAAATAAATACAGTAGGGGAAGAGGTAGTTGGATGGGCTGTGTACAGCTGCAGCGACCGGTAAACTGCTCAGATAGCTGATGCTTAAAGTTAGTGAGGGAGAGTCTCCAGCTTCAGTGATTTTTGCAATTCGTTCCAGTCATTGGCAGCAGAGAACTGGAAGGAAAAGAGGCCAAAGTAGGTGTTGGCTTTGGGGATGACCAGTGAGATATACTTCCTGGAGCGCGTGCTATGGGTGTGTGTTGCTATGGTGACCAGTGAGCTGAGTTAAGGCGGCCTAGCAAAGACTTAAAGATGACCTGGAGCCAGTGGTTTGGCGACGAATATGTAGCGAGGGCCAGCCGACGAGAGCAGTGGTATATGGGGCTTTGGTGACAAAATATAGAACATATTGTATGATCTAGAACAGAGTACGAGGCCGTTTCATTTGGGCACGATTTTTTCCAAAGTGAAAACAGCGCCCCCCTATTGACAAGAAGTTTAATGCTAAATTGTAATTACTTTGCTACTACGGCCTATTTATTACCTTATTGCCTTTATTGCCTCTGTACTCCATTTGCACACTGTATATATATTTTTCTATTGTGTTATTGACAGTACTTTTGTTTATCCCAACTCTGTTGGTATTGTCACACTGCTTTGCTTTATCTTGGCCATGTTGCATTTGTAAATTATAGTTCTCAACTGGTTAAATAAAGGTGAAAAAAAGTATGATTTGTTCATGACGTCCTCCAGTGATTTAAAAAAAATATATATACAAAAAAAAATACAAAAAAAACTTTTCCTGTTGAAAAGTGATATATAAATACAGTAAAGTATAAACACACTAAAGGGAAACAAATAAATGTTTTGAGCAAAATAGTGT
>NC_036860.1:21410259-21416881 GCF_002910315.2 Salvelinus sp. IW2-2015 | reverse complement strand
GGTTTCCTCATTAGCAGCTATACTACATCCATAACTAGTGGTTTCCTCATTACCAGATATACTACATCCATAACTAGTGGTTTCCTCATTACCAGATATACTACATCCATTACTATCGGTTTCCTCATTAGCAGGGAGGAGTTTCTACAACCAAATTGCATTTGCATCGCCCTCGTGCCGCAATTTTACACAGAAAGGGGCCTATATTGGAGACCAAAAGTCGTCTGGCACACTGCTTAGAGTTTCAACAACATGAATAACGTATTTCAAGTTTACAAGCTTAGATGTTACTACTAATGTGAAAACAAGACAAAATATGACTGTTCTTGCTCGTTTTAAGACAAATGTCAAATATTCATTACATTCATTACAGACGTCAATTGTTGTACAACTTCATGATTACGCTGTTGGCATCACTTTTTACAGTGGATTTCCGCTGTTGTGGGCCTTCAACCATCTGTCTGACTTTGTTGTTCACACAGGAGAGAGACGGGACTACCGTGGGTCCTCTGGGGAGCCTCAACAACCTCATGATGCTGACAGGGCAGAGAAGAGTCTCTCCAGATCAGAACACCTCAAGAAACACCCGCAGAGATCCACAGGGAAGAAACCTCACTGCTGCTCTGACGGTGGGAAGAGATTCACCTCCTCAGCAGGCATTCAAATTAATCAGAGAATCCACACAGTGGAGAAACCTTATAGCTGTACTCAATGTGGGAAGAGTTTTACTCATTCAACCAGCCTGGTATCACACCAGAGAACACACACAGGAAAGACATCTTATATCTGTAGCTGTGGTATATGTGGGAAGAGTTTTACTCGGATAAGCACCCTGATATCACACCAGAGAACACACACAGGAGAGAAACGAGAGAAACCGTATAGCTGTGATGAATGTGGGAAGAGTTTTTATTCATCTAGCCATCTTATTGTACACCAAAGGACACACACAGGAGAGAAATCATATAGTTGTACTCAGTGTGGGAAGAGTTTTTTTACATCTAGCTATCTGAAGAGGCACCAGAGAACACACACAGGAGAGAAACCTTTTAGCTGTACTCAATGTGGTAAGAGTTTTACTCAGCTAAGCAACCTGATATCACACCAGAGAACACACTCAGGAGAGAAACCGTATAGCTGTAATGAATGTTGGAAGAGTTTTACTCACCTAAGCAGCCTGACATCACACCAGAGAACACACACAAGAGATAAACCATATAGCTGTCATGAATGTGACAAGAAGTTTTTTAGCCTAAGCAGCCTGATGTCAACCCAGAGAACACACACAGGAGAGAAACTTTATAGCTGTGATCAATGTGGGAGGAGTTTTAATACATCCAGCATTCTGACTAGACACCAGAGAAACACACAAGGAGAGAAACCTTATATTGTGATCAATGTGGGAAGAGTTTTGCTACATCTGGCCAGCTGACTTCACACCAGAGAAACAACACAGGAGAGAAACCTTATAACTGTGATCAATGTGGGAAGAGTTTTGCTACATCTGGCCAGCTGACTTCACACCAGAGAACACACACGGGAGAGAATCTTATTGCTGTAATCAATGTGACAAGAGATACTCTAATAAAATTGTGTCTGATCAAACATCCAGAAAATACATGAAGGAGTTGTTTCATGATATCAATGAAACAATGTCACAATGTAGAATGTTTTAACATTGTAGTAGAGTATTTAATGATGTCACAATGTAGAATGTTTTAACATTGTAGTAGGAGTATTTTAATAATTTCACAATGTAGAATGTTTTAACATTGTAGTAGAAGTATTTTAATGATGTTCTACCTTATCCTTTGCCCTGTTCAATTGATTGCAGCATATAATGGATATTAGCCTCAGGGAAAAATCCAGGCTCTGAATTGAAAGAGTATTATTTAACAAAAAGTGACAAACAAAAAAAGAGCTGTGTTACACTTACTGCGTTGGTGACCACTTTAATCAAAATGCAGCACTTCAAAATGTAGCTAGCTGTTTTCTATAAGTTGAAAAAGCTGCTTGTTTAAAAAAATACATGTAATATGATAATTGTTGCAGATGTTTGTGTATATACACACATGAAAGCAGTATAATAAATTGGTCTATAATCAATTTTATTACAATCTGACATCACTCCAGTATTTCTTCACAATATTCAAATGCTAATTGTCTTTATTCCACTACTGAAGAAGCATGACTCAAATCACCTCATATTTCAAACATCCAGCCTGAGAAAAGATACATGTTTTATTATTCCATGCTCATCTTTAAGTGAAGTATTGCCAATGCATATTAACAAAGGGTGTACATTTGGTTTTGATTTTCATGTTACAATTTATGTAACATTTAGTATTCATAATTATTATGCAACCAGCTGACCATTTTTGGGTACAATTATATTGACAATGTTCCTGCTTTTAGAATATAAGGGTTCATTCTCAGATGTGCTAACCCAAATGCATGACATTGGGGACTGGGCCCGATCCAACAACATGCCTATCGAGTGAACCCTGAAAAGAGAGAGAGAAGTAAGGTGGAAAGTTACTACGGATATTGCAGGAGTTGGTTGCTGATTGTCTAAGGGTGGGCAGTCACAACAAGTTTTGCGTTTAGCCAGTGCGTTGCCATGGATCACAATTTATTTTGACTGCACGTTTTTCCGTATGGAGACGTGTTTTTGGGGGCTCGTTCCAAGGGACGAGAGTTCTAGAAGCTAGTTAGTTTTGGATTCTATTGAAAGAAAAGGATTTAAAAATAATACGATTGTATATTTTATTTAGAAATACGTGTTTTTTCTTGATTTTAATTGTTGACAGCCAGTAGACACTGTTTATATTGTAGAAGCATTGTAGTTGATTATGTGATGAAGTTGTTTTCTGTCGTGTAGTGAAATGCTTGTGTTCCTAGCTCCAATAGTGCAGTAATATCTAAATTTCACAACAAATACCTAAACACACAAATCTAAGTAATGGAATAAGAATATATATAATGGACGAGCGATGTCAGAGCGGCATAGACTGATACAATAGTATAGAATACAGTATATACATATGAGATGAGTAATACATAGACAGATACAGTAGAATAGGATAGAATACAGTAATATACATATGAGATGAGAGTAATGCATAGACTAAGATACAGTAGAATATGAATAATACAGTATATGAGATGATAATACATAGACTAAGATCAGTAGATAGGATAGAATAAGTATGTACATATGAGATGAGTAATACATAGACTGAGATACAGTAGAATAGGATAGAATACAGTATATACATATGGGATGAGTAATACATAGACTAAGATAAGTAGAATAGGATGAATACAGTATATACATATGAGATGAGTAATACATAGACTAAGATACAGTAGAATAGAGATAGAATACAGTAATATACATATGAGATGAGTAATACATAGACAGATACAGTAGAATAGGACAGAATACAGTATATACATATGGGATGAGTAATGTCAGATATGGAAACATTATTTAATGTTAAAAACAGTATCACTTTTCCAGCTTGCTGAAGGCGTGGTGGAGTGGTAAACACCACCCCGGTCTACCAGGTCTTGAGTTGGTTCCCACAGCTCTGCTTATGTCATGTTCTGTGCCTGCCGTTCCATTTTTGACTGCCCCTGCAACACAGAAACACATTTGGTCATATTTATAAAACACTCAAAGTATTTGAGGATATACAGTGGGAGAGTATTTGATACACTGCCTATTTTGCAGGTTTCCTACTTACAAAGCATGTAGAGGTCTGTAATTTTATCAATAGGTACACTTCAACTGTGAGAGACGGAATCTAAAACAAAAATCCAGAAAATCACATTGTATGATTTTTAAGTAATTAATTTGCATTTTATTGCATGACATAAGTATTTGATACATCAGAAAAGCAGAACTTAATATTTGGTACAGAAACCTTTGTTTGCAATTACAGAGATCATACGTTTCCTGTAGTTCTTGACCAGGTTTGCACACACTGCAGGAGGGATTTTGGCCCACTCCTCCTCCATACAGACCTTCTCCAGATCCTTCAGGTTTCCGGGCTGTCGCTGGGCAATACCTCCAAAGATTCCAAATTACCTTCATAATATCAAAGAACAAATGTGTGTGCCTGAGGGGAAATTAACTTTCATACAGCCAAAAGGGGGTGAGAAATTACACCAATATCAGTGGACATATTGCACTAATGTAAATAAACATGGATTATGGAACATACTCCCTTTAGCTTACGTGATGAACCGCTAAGGGGACATAAATATTTACCATCTAAACCATGTGTGACCTCTCACCTCTGTGGATCAGTCAGTCAAAGTGTAGAGCTGCTGTCTGACAAAATCACTATTTTAGTCGTTCATTAAAGTAAATAAGGCTTTATGACTGCTGATTACCAACTATCAATCACTTAGGTCATGTATTTTCAGGTAGAGATACATCCTTGGGACGTCCCTAGCCCATTGAAGTTGACATTTAAAATGGTTAAGGTAGGGGTTAAGGTTAGGGTTTAGGGTAGGGTTTAGGGTAGGGATGTCCCAAGGACCCCAAATAGCATTGACCATCATGCATTATTCTGTCTCTTTTACATAGCATGTGTAAAAGAAACACAGACAAGACAAGTAGACATGCAGTGCATTATGGTCATTGTAGTTTTAAAAATAGCGTCTAATTTTGCCAATCTGTGTGGGGGGTTGTTAGAGAAGAATGTGATTGTCAGCCCTAACAATCCATTCTAGCACCTCATCAGGCTCTGTAAAAGTCTTCATTGATGACGTGTTCCTTCTATTCCAGGGGACAGCAGAGGAACTTCATCGATTCCACTCCTTCATCAATACAAGCAGTGAACATCTGAAATTCACCCTCACCTTTGATGGCATGAAATGATGCCATCATTGATGATGAAGGAGTGGAAGGAGTGGATGGCCCGGCAGGGATCTGTAGACCTCTGAAGAATGAATACGTTGGAGTAACCTTATGTCTGAGTGTTGGTATTCACTCTACCACCAGACATTCTTCAGAGGTCAACAGATCCCTGCCGGGCTACCCGGCCTTCCATCTACGACCAACCTATTGAAGCGCAGATGAGTAAATATTTCTTGCATTTTCCTTTTCCAAATGGGCGGTTATTTAGAATGGATAAGATTCTCTATGTACGATAGCATAGCTGCGTTGCAGTCCGATAGAGGCTGTAATCCCTTTGTTCCCCAGTCTTCCAGCGCTTTCATTCAAACCCCATCCCCCTTTCTTTGTGTAACCAGCCTTCATATTGGTTCCGTCCACCAGGGACGTTTTCTTGTATGACATAATTAGTAATCAACGTATGATCCATCCAAAGTTACATTTTCGTAAAGGGGCTTATATAGTGGTGAAGAGAAGGGCGTGTTTCATAGTTTACAACCAATGTCTGTTCACTTGGGGGCGCCACTGAGTGAGCCGAGTTTTTACTTTACTTTACTTAATGTAGCCTGTTATCCATATATAGTCTAATGTAGCCTGTTATCCATATATAGTCTAATGTAGCCTGTTATCCATATATAGTCTAATGTAGCCTGTTATCCATATATGTCTATGTAGCCTGTTATCCAAATAATGTATGTACATAATAGTCTAATGTAGCTGTTATCCATATATAGTCTAATGTAGCCTGTTATCCATATATAGTCTAATGTAGCCTGTTATCCATATATAGTCTAATGTAGCCTGTTATCCACATATAATATGTCTTAATGTAGCCTGTTATCCATTATATAGTCTAATGGAGCCTGTTAGTCCATATATAGTCTAATGTAGCCTGTTATCCATATATAGTCTAATGTACCTGTTATCCATATATAGTCTAATGTACCTGTTATCCATACTATCTAGTCTAATGTAAGCCAATGTTATCCATATATAGTCTAATGTAGCCTGTTATCCATATATAGTCTTAATGTGAGCCTGTTATCCATATATTAGTCTAATGTAGAATGTTATCCATATATAGTCTAATGTAGCCTGTTATCCATATAATAGTCTAATGTAGCCTGTTATCCATTATACTAGTCTAATGTACCTGTTATCCATATATAGTCTAATGTACCTGTTATCCATATATAGTCTAATGTACCTGTTATCCTATTATAGTCAATGTAGCCTGTTATCCATTATATAGTCTAATGTAGCCTGTTATCCATATATAGTCTAATGTAGCCTGTTATCCATATATAGGTATTAATGTAGCCTGTTATCCATATATAGTCGTTAATGTAGCCTGTTATCCATATATAGTCTAATGTAGCCTGTATCCATATATAGTCTAATGTACCTGTTAATCCATATATAGTCTAATGTAGCCTGTTATCCATATATAGGTCTAATTTAGCCTGTTATCCATATATAGTCTAATGTAGCCTGTTATCCCATATATAGTCTAATGTAGCCTGTTATCCATATATAGTCTAATGTAGCCTGTTATCCATATATAGTCTAATGTAGCCGTGTATCCATTATATTAGTCTAATGTAAGCCTGTTATCCATATATAGTCTAATGTAGCCTGTTGATCCATATATTAGTCTAAATGTAGCCGTGTTACCATATAATAGTCTTAATGTAGCCTGTTATCCATATATAGTCT
>NC_036860.1:21380856-21410159 GCF_002910315.2 Salvelinus sp. IW2-2015 | reverse complement strand
CACACACACACACACACACACACACACAGAGAGTTGGGTAGGTTACTTTCTAAATGTAATCTGTTCCAGTTACTAGGTACCTGTCCAAAATGTTAATCAGTGACGTTACTTTTGGATAACTTTCCCTTTAAGAGGCATTAGAAGAAGACAAATAGGATCCATCAAACCCATTTGGTGTGTCATCATAGTGGTCTCTGATTGGTTGGCAATCATTTGGTGTGTCATCATAGTGGTCAGACTCGCTCAGGCGGAACAAACTTAAACTTGCACCTTTTTTCAATGCTAAATTGAACATCATTGAGAAAACAGAAAGGTGTCCCCGAAAACATCCTCCCCGAATGTAAAAGTAATCTAAGAGGTAATCATCTAGTCTTTGTCATCTGATTACATTGTTTTTGCTGGTAAGGTAACGGTCACAGTTTTTCCCCCTGTAATCTGATTACATGTAGCTGATTACCGATTAAATGTAATCAGTTGCTCCCCAACCCTGCACATACACCGACACACATCCTCTCTCTCTCTCTCTGAAATCCCGTGTGTGTCCTCTCTTTTCTCTTTTCCTCTCGCCTCTTAAGCCCTCTTCAAAGGTGGCGACGGGCCTTAAGAAGAAAAAGCCTCGGCTGAGAGCTCCTTTCAAGCTACCCGCTGTCTCATTAAGGCGTGTTTTGCAGCTTCCAACCCTCTTAATTCAATTAATTTCCCCTCATAGGAAGCTCAACTTCCCTGCATAATTCTTTTATTATACAGTGTCACAAGTACAGAACAGTTACAATCCTATAGCCAAAGGTTACGGCACAGTTGGAACAACATAAGTGTTTTCCCCACAATGTGTTAATCCATTTTTGAGGGTGCTTTGGACAAGGCTTATGATCTTGTCCTTGTTTGAAAAGAGACTCCGTACATGTCCCATGATTAAGTCATTGGCAAAAGCCTTTATTTTTTCAATTTAACCAGGCAAGTCAGTTTAAGAACAAATTCTTACTTAGAATGACGGCCGACCGGGGAACAGTTGGTTAGCTGCCTTGTTCAGGGGCAGAACACCAGATTTTTACCTTGTCAGCTCAGGGATTCGATCCAGCAACCTTTCGGTTACTGGTCCAACGCTCAAACCACTAGGCTACCTGCCGCGCTAGGTTTACAGAAGCTACGCTATTTTATTTCATCCATGTGTGTGTGTGTTTGTATGTGTGTGTGTGTGTTTATGTATATGTCTGTGGATGTGTGTGTGTATATGTCTGTGTATGTGTGTGTGTGTGTGTGTTGTCTGTGGTTGTTCTGTGTTGGTGTGTGTGTGTGTTGTGTTTGTGTGTTGTTACTAGTGCATCTTCTTTTGATATCACTGTTATTATGCTATCAAAGTGCGTGATTGTTCGTTTAATGTTGTGTGTGTGTGTTGTTGTGTGTGTGTGTGTGTGTGTGTGTGTGTGTGTGTGTGTGTGTGTGTGTGTGTGTGTGGTTGTGTGTGTGGGGTGTGTGTTGTGTGTATTTGATGCTGTTATGTGTGTGCTCCAGATGCCTCATCTCGGCTCTCATTCTTTCATGTCGTCTCCTCACCCATCTTGTCTTCATTAGGGCCTCCAAAGGCTATTCTAACACCTCTCTTGTCTACAAGAGCAGCACAATATCCTTTGTAAACCAACAGCACAAAAAGTGCCTGCAGGTAGCACTTCAGCGCTTGGCGGCCCATAGGACTCAATTATTTACCCTCACAATGCTGCTAACACACAGAGTGGGCGTGGAGCCATTTTTGAACCTGCCTCTGTCTGTCTGTGAATTAACTCGTCTCTCTCTCACTCTGCCTTACTCAAAAAGCTCCCTCGCAACTTATGGTTTCATCACTTTAGATCTCCCTACCTTCCCTTGATAGACCCAAACAGCGTGATTGACATGATAATAACTACATCAAACTCAAATTACTACTCTAACAAGGCTATTCTCCCGATAGTGTTTTAATGGCAGAGATGGGTGTGGTCCCTGTTCCAGGCAACCGACACACTCAAACAGCGTACAGTATGAGGTATGAGGGTCGAGCAGGGGAGAGGGAGAGGAGAGGTAGAGGAGAGGAGAGGAGAGGAGAGGGGAGGGAGGGGAGGAGAGGAGAGGAGAGGAGAGAGAGAGGAGAGGAGAGGGGAGGAGAGAGAGGAGAGAGATGAGAAGGAGAGGAGAGGAGGAAGGAGGGGAGAGGAGAGGCAGAGGGGGGGGAGAGAGAAGGTGAAGGAAAGGGAAGGGAAGGAAGGGAAGAGGACGAGAGAGGAGAGGAGAGGAGAGGAGAGGAGAGCGAGAGGAGAGGAGCAGGAGAGGAGAGGAGAGGAGGAGTGAGATGGAGATGTGAGGGAGAGAGAGGAGAGAGAGAAGGGAAGGAAGGGAAGGGGAAGGAAGGGAAGGGGGGGTGAGAGGGATTGAGGGGAGATAGTGAGAAGGAAGGAAGGGAACGGGAAGGGGAGGGGAGGGAGGGAGGGGATTGAGGAGAGTGCTAGAGAGGAGAGGAGAGGATGGTGGTGAGAGGAGAGGAGAGGAGAGGAGTGAGGAGAGGAGAGGAGGAGTGAGAGGAGAGGAGGAGGAGAGGAGTATGAGAGGAGATTGGAGTGACGTGAGAGGAGAGGAGAGGAGAGGGTGGTTAAGGGAAGGGAAGGGCAAAGGGAGGGGAGAGGAGTATTCGGAGCTCGGAAGGGAGGGGAGGGAGGAGGGAAGGAAGGAAGGGAAGGGAAGGGAAGAGGAGGGAGAGGAAGGAGAGGAGAGAGTAGGAGAGGAGAGGAGAGGAGAGGAGAGGAGAGGAGAGGAGAGGAGAGGAGAGGAGAGGAGAGGAGAGAACTTTCAAATGGATCTAAGAGGACAGGAAACGGAATAACCCTCCTCCCCTTCTCCAGCCCAATCACAACGTGCTTAATGCATCTATAGAAATGATAGTGGGATCCAGGATTCCAAATAATTGTTTCGTTGTCCTCGACCGCGACTCTTTTTTTAACGGACTGACTCAAAGCCAAGTTCCTTTGTCCCGTTAAATAAGAGAACTATCACGTTCTGACAAGGAACTGTTCCTGAGTTTACTACGTGATGGAGAGGAAATGGGAGAGTTTTCATTCACCTAACAACCACAGCCTGTGACGTTACACTTGATCCAGTGCTGTACCATCAAATTGTGACCCGTTAACTGTAACTACCACGGTGGAGGATGCCATTCATATTGTTGATCTACAATCTAGATAGACACATTAGAGCCGTGATGAAGCCAGGTCCACTAGATTGACTGAGGGGGCATGAATACGAGCCACAGTACGGAGGTGTGTTGGGCGGGGTCATCTCCTCACTGCACGGTGCGTGTCTCTCAGAGGGACGGAGATAGAAAGCAGGAAAACATAATCGTCCATTAAAATGCAGCATCACGTCCTCCATTACCACTGTGCTTCAGAGGCACTTCCTCATAAACCAGGAAGAGAGAGGAGAGACGGGAGAGGCATAATGCTTTCTATAGACAGCTATATACGGCTCTGGCCCGGGCTCTGCCTCACCACTGAATGGAAGAGGTGGCTTCGCTTATACTTTATTTTTTATTTTTTTAAGTGTAATTTGCCAGCCTTATTGTTCTGTCAAGCGGTGGGAGTGGGGGGGGACTTCTCAGCTATGAATACTGCCAGAGCCTTGATGGCAGAGCCTAACAGGACCACTGGCAGGCAGGGAGTGAGGGAGGCAGGTCTGGATTGATGACACAGAGGCCAGGGTGTCAGCGAGCACCGCTGATTATAACAACATGCACACACAGCCCACACCTACAAGCCCCGGTCGCATCGCACGCCAAAACAACAAGCAAAATCTCATTAGCTCACACGCTCACCCTTGAGTGTGTGTGTCTCGTCTCTCTCTCTCTCTCTCTCTTAGTGTCTCTCTCTCTTTTTTATCACTCTCTCTCTCTGGATGTGTGTAACCTGATTTTATCCCTTGTCCCGTACCAAGTATAAACCCCTGTTCTGGGTGTGCTGTGCTGCCTCACAAGTCACTTGAATTCAGTTCAGCACGGAGAAGAAAGAGGAAGAGGTCCACCAGTTAATTGAACGAAAACTTTAACACACACAGTTCACTGGGTACAGGACTGATTTACTATGAATGCTTGTGTCCCACACCCCTGTGCTCTGAAACCCTCAGCAACACAATGCCCATACTGTAAATCCAACGGCAAAGCAGCACAAGGGCCTTTGTTGCAGAGCAAGTCAGTTCTGTCCTAAATAAAAGCAGTCCAAAGGGAAGATCACGCTTGGCAGAAGTATGACATGTTTGTCATCTGCAAACAATTTCAGTGGAGCCAAGAAAACAAACGTTTCAGGACTCAATTTAACTGTGTGCCATTAGTGAGGGCAAGAGAGGGAAAGAGAAAGAGAGAGAGAGAGAAAAAGACACAGAGATGAGAGGGGAGCAGCGAGACCAAACGGTTATTTAAACCGGTCCACCGCAAAACAGTACAATAAATAATACCATTGTTGTTTTGTCTGTAGCCCAAATGCAAGTGCACAGAGAGAACAGCACCGAGGCTGGGGAGGATGGGCTCGTTTGTGGTGTGCAGAGAGAACAGCACCGAGACGAGAGAAAGAGAGGGAGATGGTGCTCGTTTGTGGGATGCGCAGAGAAGATGAGAGAGAGAGAGAGAGAGAGAGAGAGAAGAGAGAGAGAGTGAGAGAGAGAGAGAGAGAGAGGAGAGAGAGAGAGGGAGAGAGAGAGAGAAGGAGAGAATGACATCTCCTCTTTGTTTGACTCTGGAGATATCCAGGGTGTCTACTCTTTTTTCTTTCCTGTCCCCTCTAATTAAAGTTAGCAGTTTGAACACACACACACACACACACACACCACCACACACACACACACACACACAACACACCAACACACCACAACACACACACACACACACACACACACACACACACACACAACACACACACCACGCACAGACCACAGACACGAACACAACACACACACACACACACGCGACCCTTTCTCCCACTCAGCAGAAAGCAAGGGAGGAAAACGTTGACTTAGCACTGCTGCACCAGCCCAACATGTTGATGAGGGAAAATTAGTATGCTACGCAAGGAAGCTTTTCTTTTCAATGAACCCATAAAAACAACTGTCCCTTCCTGTAAAACCTTAATAAGCTATAAAAAACGGTTATACATTTATATTCTGAGGAGTCAATAAAAAAAAAACACTTCCCATCGAGCGGTACTGGGGGGTGAAGTGTGCGGGTGAAGATTGTTCTGTTAGCAACGGCGGTGGCTATACGTAGCCAAGTCATTTCTTTTTCCTATAAAAAGATATACATAGTTGTACCTTACTGAATTAATATGCGTTAGTTGGAGGTGCGGGACTCGAGCTGTCAAGAAGACCAACGGAGAACAAAGCAAACGCTCCAGAATCAGCTCGTCGCGGTTCCCTCTGCCTTCAGTTGTCGTCTTGGTCTCTGCAATCCCCGTGGAGATGAGAGCGGATCAGTCTGTAGCGTGTACAAGTTCACCGTCACCTCGCACTTCACACAGCACTACAAAGACATGTTGAATTATGACACCGAGTAATGTTTCCTTTACTGACTCCTTTGTTTGTGTGTCTGTTTGTCTGTTTCCTCGTCTCTGATGCCGTTTTGATCTCTAACTGGATTTAGCCGAAAAGTGTTGTTTGTGCTTCAGCTCTAGGTTCTGTGACAGGCCTGCCATTATAATACATATGTGGGCTACCAGAACCCCCCCCCCCACTGCCTGCCGAGGAGGGCTAGACCCGGGATTAACCACGCACTGGCTGCTATGGCACACCACACGCACACACGCACGCATACACACACACCAGGCACGCACACACGCACGCACGCACACACACACGCAGCACATACACGCACGCACACACGCGCACAACACCCACAGCACGCACACACACGCACACACGTGCACGCACACACACGCACGCACACACACGCACACACGTGCACGACACACACACACACGCACCCACACACGCACATACACACACAACACACACACACACACACACACACACACACACACACACACACCACACACACACCACAACACCACACCCACCCACCACAGACCAAACACACACACACACACTGCACTGGGCTCCATAGATCAGGGGGGTAAATTCGGTCCTCCTCTATCTGAGACAAGTGGTAATAAAAGCTCCACCTGCAGGTCTGTCTAAAGCTATCAGATTAGGGGCTCCACACTCCCGTCCCATAGAGGCCCTTATGGAAAAAACACCTGAATTCACGTGATTTCACGTGATCACATGGGATCTTATGTGAAGTTAACGTGATAATATGTGACCAAATGCAAAGCAACATGTGATACCATGAAACTACACATGTGAAAACATGTTAGCACATGTGATACCATGAAACGACACGTGAAAACATGTTAGCACATGTGATACCATGAAACTACACATGTGAAAACATGTAAAGCAACATGTGATACCATGAAACTACACATGTGAAAACATGTTGGCACATGTGAAGTGTTCCAGCAACAAGTTTTCACATGATTTCACATGTTCTTTGCAGGGAGGACGTAGATAGGCTTTCAGACACAGAGAGGGTTGAGCTATCTGTCCCATTGTGCTGAGGACTGGGTTTGGGACTTGGGTTGTGGGCAGTTAGTCACAGACGACGTCACTTCCTGCTTAGTGATAAGAGCAGGGTGAGTGGCATTCTGGGTAATTGATGGGCCGGGCCCGCTTCCTAAAAGCTTGATAACTGCTCCCCTTGTGAGAGGGGTGAGGTAAGAGGGGAGCCGGGGGATGAGGAGGGATGAGGAGGAGGGGTTGGCTATTTGGCCAAGCACTGAAGGCTATGGTTCACCAGGTTTTGTGTAAGTTCATGGAATTTTGGGATCCTTAAGACTTCCAAGTTATGTTTTTCATCTCCTCTAAGGTTTAGTGAAATCGTAAAAGCCGCATGCGGTAAAGTGGGTTTTAAAACAGTTAGAATTTATTGACTACACAGTCGACGAGAGCTATGCTCAGGAGGAGGTTATACATTGGAGAGAGAGGGACATGGAGAAAGAAAGGGGCTGATAGGGGTGGGGAGACGGAGAGAGATAGAGAGAGAGATTTCAGCTAACAAACCATACCGACTCATTCCAGTCCGAGGCGTTCGTGCACGCGTGTGTGTTTCTCCTCTTCAAACAAACAGCAGCCAGCAGAAAAACACAGCGATAAGCAGAAATATATTTTTCTTCATCTCACCCTGACTCTACCCATTTTTCCCCCCAAAGCTTTCTTAAAATACACATTTTCACAAATAATGACATTTCTGCATATCTGTATAATCGATTTTCTAAGTAAATGATTCATCATGAAAAGCCAACACAACAACAACATTCCCCGACCATGGTTCGACCGCGGCCATGACTGTTGGTGGTGTCTACTGGGATTGAAGCAACAACACACAGGCTGTAGCCAGAGCTGCTGACAGAGCCATGGGGAGTAGCAGTGAACAGTGAGTGTGTGTGTGTGTGTGTGTGTGCGTGTGGGGACCAGAAGTCCCCACAAGAACAGTAAACGAACAAAAAGTTGAACAACTGGGGACATTTTGCAAGTCCACACAAGGAAAAAGGCTATTTCAAGAAGGTTTAGGGTTAGGGTTAGAATTAGGGTTAAGGTTTAAAGGGTTAAGGTTTGGAGTTAGGGTTAGGTTTAGGTTTAGGGTTAAAGTTAGGTTTTGGGATTAAGGTTAGGGTTAGGGGTTAGGGAAAACAGGATTTTGAATGGGAATCAATGGTGTGTCCCCACAAGGTTAGTGGTTAGGAGACCCTGGTTCCTTGGATGGCTGTAGTGTAGCAGGCTGATGGACTCTGGGCCTGAGGGTGGGAGCCTGTCTGTGTACCTCTGTTTGTGGTGGGTCCCGTCCCATCCTGTGGCTTCTGGAGCAACATCTTCCCACTACATAAATAAACCCCCCCCAGGGGGGGATGGGGGAGCCCCCCCCCCCCCCCCACCACCACCACCACCACCACACTGTCACACACACAGTAAACAGTTGATTTGGGAGCTGACAGGCTAGTGAAAGTGAGTGAAGTTATGTTTAACTCTTCTCTCCTTAACTGTGGAAATGAAAGGCCTACTCAGCAGCATCCATCCATGACCCAGAACACATGACCCAGAACACATGACCCAGAAAACATGACCCAGAACACAACAGACACACAGCACCGCACAGCACAGCACAGCGTTCTTCTGACTGTCCCCAGTGGTTTATGTAACCGGACCGTCATAGCTGTCTCTCTTTGTGTCTCCCCGTCACTGTCTGTCTGTCTGTCTGTCCGTCTGTCCGTCTGTCCGTCTGTCCGTCTGTCCGTCTGTCCGTCTGTCCGTCTGTCCGTCTGTCCGTCTGTCCGTCTGTCCGTCTGTCCGTCTGTCCGTCTGTCTGCTATTGTCTACCTCTCTACACGTCTTTGTAAAGACAGTTAAACGCTCATACAATTTTTTTCTAGTCTTACATGCACACACCTACCGTGGAATGCAAAGTGAAGGTCAATGTGGTGGTTTGGGAGGAAATGCCGTCTGTCCAGGCCGACACACAGCACACTCTTTCCTAGTATTGTCATTCAGGAGATTGATAACGACGCTCATTACAGCCAGCCGATTGTCGGCTTTTCCGGGACAAATTATAAAAAGAAACAAAAGAAATCCACACGCCCTGCTTTCAGTAACTCCGCAAAATGAGCTGTTGTTTTCTAAGTTTTTTTTCTTTCTCTTTTTTTTTTCCAAAGAGAGGAATGTTTGGCATAGAAAAATAACTAATCTTTGAACGAAGACTGAACAAAAATCCAAATTCTTTCCCAATTCCCTTTTTTTGTGCAATTTTGTGACATTTCTTTTCAACACGCCATGTTTTCTTCATACCCCTCTCATTTCTTCCAACTGGCTAATTGAACCCTATCCATGTCCCTATGACATCATCTCTCCAGCAGAATTCCTTCATCCATCATAGAGAGAGGCCCTGTCGGTCTGTCTGTCTGTCCTCCAGTCTATTTGACATGATGAAGAGGGAGGGAGCAGCTTGAGACACACTGGGATATTCAACCTGACTACAGTCAGATATACCCTGGATATCACTGTACAGCAGGCCCAAAGATACAGCTCCAGCTTGGTCCTATCACGCTAACCTGAGCTTGTCCAGAACTCTCTCTTGTCATTACCAGCAGTTCCTAGCACCCCCTCTCCCCCTTACTCTCCTTGTCCCACTTTAGAGCCACGGGGGCTGGCGTCGTGCCAGGGGGGCAGGGGTGCGATTGTGTCCTGATGGGGTGGAATGGGGGGGAGGGGTAGACTGGGGCTGGTAGGCATATGATAACTTAAGTCGATCTCAGATCGGTGGGAAAACGTTTCGAAATTCAACGGAGGGCCACCCAGATTTTTTGTAAACTGACTTGTTAGTGAAAATCGATGCGCGCCAGAAAAAGGGCAGCTATGTGAACGTACAGCATATTCCGTAGGTCCATCATCATTTCTCCATACTTTCTATCTAGTTTAAGACGTTCAAAACCTGGAGTATTGTTTTACCCAAAATATTAATTCCCCCCGGAAAAATTTGAATATGTATTGTATATTTTTTTTTACTCAAACCTCGTGCGTCATCCATATGACGGAAATACGTCGCAGTGACAGAGAACTGTCACCCCTGGGTTAGTGGGTCTATTGACAGGTCCGGCGTACATCACTTCTCTCCTGCTCACATGCTAGCTAGCTAACACACTGACGACCTAATCCCTCCCACTCTGCATCCTGGACATATCAGATCCCTCCCTGCGCTTAGCGAGTTCCTTGTCCTGGCTTTGCGGAAGGGGATAGCACTTCATATGTCATGTGTGTGTGTGTGCGCCGTAGAGGAATTGCGATGGGTGTTTTAGTGACCGTCCAAAATTGTCACTGTATGATCTGAAGGTAAAACACGGTGCATGTACGTTAGTGTTTCAAGACAGCATTCCTCCATAGCACTGAGTCTAGACAGATCCCTCTCCGTGGCCTTGGTGCAGGACTGGAGGTATACAGCCGTCGCCCCAGGGCCCTTTCACTGTAATACACAACAGCCCCTCTCCCCTCTACCACCAACCAACCAACCACACTCTGATTCCTCTGTTTATTTCTGCCTCTCTAATTCCGTCTCTCAAGAGGGCCCTGGAACACAAACTCTACAACCCCCTCCTCCCCCCTCCTCCATACACCCCTCACCCCCACCTCGAAGAGAAGCCCAGTGTGTTTGGTTGGGAGGTTGGGACCCCCGCCTCTCCACTCCTCCACCCCTCCACCCCCAGGCCCCGGGGACCTACATTCCTGTCCATTAGCTGATGGGAGGACGATGGGAGCCTGCTTCCTGTGGGCCCTGGCCCCTGTGCTCTGCTGTGCTGGGATGTGTGGCCAGCGGCAGCCTGGCGAGCTACGGCCCTCCAACGGCCCTCCAGAACAGGAAGCAATCCACAGACTGACTGACTGACTGGCGGACTGGGGGAATTCATCATCCCTCTACGAGCAGCCCTCTCCTGTCTGCTGCTGCCTCTCACACACCACCCACCCGCCCCACCCGCCGACCCACCGCCTGGCATCCATCCAACCTTTACCTCCACCCTCCACACCTCCATCCTTCACACCCCACTCCCCTGAGCACAGACACACACCCCCTAGTCCCCTCTCCCCTGTCCAGGCAGTATAAACACACTATGTGTTATCTGACTATGGGCCTGACCCCTGACCCCTGCTCCCAGACAGCTACTACTCGCCCACAGAGGCAGTCGTGACAGGAGTGAAACACTGAGAAGGAAAAAGCAATGAGACAAGCTTGTATTTGTCCACCTAATCCCCCCCATTGTCCTTCTCCACTGGCTCTACATTACAGGAAACATTATATAACTTCTCCACACATATAGGTATGTGTGTGAGTGTGAGTGTATGTAATGCTGGAAGTGACTGAATAGGTGGGTGGGTGTAGGAGTGTGTAAGCTATAAATGGCATGGTGGGTGGAAGGTGGAAGACTTGTGTTTTGCACAGGAAGTGGCAGGAGAATCAGCTTCCTGCCCAAGTGGAAAACTCATCTGTGAGGCAGGCGAGCTGGCCAGGGGGCAAGAGGCAGGGGTGCGAGAGAAGAGAGGGGCCCGGTCACACGCAGTCTGACCCTGCTGGTGGGAATCATATGACCCCCCTCAATACACACACACACACACACCAACAACGACCCACCCGTCCACTCCCACATGGCCCCTCTACCAGGCTGCATCCTGTGATAGTGTTTGTGTTAGAGGAGTGTGTGCTGAAGCCCTCTGTCACTCTGCGTCTACGTGTGTATGTTTTTTTATATATCATCCTGCGATGACAGTCCCATCAAGCTGTTTACTCAGGGCTTGCTAGGGATGATGGGTGTGTGGCAGACCCCTTTTATCACATCAACGTACCTGCTGCTGGGTCCCACCCTGTCGCCCTCCCTCTCTCTCCAAGCCTATTTCTGTCCGCCATCTATTGTCACCTGCAACAAGCATACGTACGGCTTCTTTGTCCGAGGGCCCTGTTTCTGTTCTGTCCGAGGGGGCTTTTTCCTCTCTCTATGCCGTGATTTCACAATGACTTGTATTAATAGGACGTTTGTTATTGAACTGTGCAAAGAACAGAGACTCACCATGGGCTGAACACACAAACAGCACTTCAGAGATGGGCCTGGTTATTTTTAAACATGGGCGGCGTGAGCCTCTGGCCCCGTCAGCCAGCGCAAACTAATTCTCCTTTTCTCTCTCTCTCTCTCTCTCTCTCTCTCTCTCTGCGCTCTGCTCTGACTAGACAGTGTGGACTCCTCTTCTCTCCGCCACAGATTCTTCGACTGCTAAATTACAGGTTGTCTGTGCGAGGAGACGGAGGAGAGAGAGAGAGAGAGAACAAGGGAGAGGGCGAGGGAGAGAAAAAAGAACGAGTGTCTATATTCGTGTGGAGACACTGATTTGACTACATAATTACCGACTGGAGCACCTACAGTTGGAGGCGATGCGTTCTCGGAGAAACCGTCCAAACAAATCAGGGGCTTGTGTGAAAACAGAATGCTGTTGTGACTGAAACCATGTACGTCTCTCTTCTCCTCCGCCTCATTAGGGAGGCAAACCGAGGACATCTCTCCACGGGGCAAACAACCTCCGGTTCGGATCAACCGCTCTCTACAGTCTCCAGGCTCACAGCTCCTCACTGCTCTCTCCTTGATCTGACTCCTCACAGCCCAAAGCCCAATCACACTACCTTTCCACAGGGCCTATGTAAAGGGGGAGGAGGGGGAGAAGGGGGAGGGACTGAGGGTCAGGCTACAAACTCCATGATGTGCTAGTAGGGATGGATGGGGGTGGTTAGATGGCGGGGGGGAAAACTCCGATACATGAGCTAAATTTATGATCTAGCTCCGGAGGAGATCCAGCATTTGTAACCCTGCGCCGGGACGTCAGGCCATAAATCACCCAGCCCAGCTCTGTCGCTAGCTGGGTTCCTCCCCATGATGCTCACTTCCTCGCTCCTCTCCTCCGTTCTAGTTTTTATTTTATTTATTGTGCCGCATTTGGGGAGCGAGCGAACCAGCCTGATACCCCAGTGCTCATTAGGTAAGCATAAATCCTGTGTGCTCACATAGTAATTTAGCCAATTAGCATCTCAGTGTTGGGTGGCACCTAAATTACAGCACGGCAAATAGAACTGGGGAAAATAAGACGGGGAATTTACAGCCGCTCATTTGCAATTCCGTAAGCGTAAATCAGTTAGTCCCAGTCGACAGACAGGCCACATTATGGATAGATATGGCCTCCCTCCGCTGGGCTCAACACGTGTGGATTATTTATACACAGTGAAACTAGGCTTCCATAACCTAGACAAATAAACCAACATAAACAAAGGGTAACAACAATGAGCGCATTAACCGCCATTGTATTATATCGCTCTCTCTCTCTCTCTCTCTCTCTCTCTCTCTCTTTCCTTTTTCCCTTCCGTCGCTCCTCTCGCTCTCTTTCGTCTTCATCTCTCAGTGTGGCTTGTGTAAAGAGCATGCCTTTCAGTTGATTGAGCATACGAGGAGGCGGCTTCTCCTGTTCTGCACTTATCTTTAACAGGGCGGCACGTAGTGCAGAGCGGAGACCTGAGCGACAGTGGTGCGATAATGACTATAACCGTGACCATGATTACTGTACCCCCGTAAAGGCCTGGACGGACTGGCCCCTGCAACTGGCATCTCCACATGTGACCCGTGTGACAGTCAGCGATGCGACGGCTCTGTGTCAGAACATTGGTCGCGCCAGTACCTCAGCCTTAAGTACAGTGCGTCTGAACTGAGCAATCTGGTTTAGCCGCCGGTTAGATACCTTGCCCGCGGGGCTCGCGGAACAACCGCCACTGCTCCTCATGCCACCGACACTACCATTGCCCTCTGTGCCTGTGTGGTGTGTGTGTGTGGTGTGTGTGTGTGTGGTGATGTGTGTGTGGTGTGTGCCTGATTGGTGTGTGTTGTGTGTGTGCGTGCGTGCGTGCGTGCGTGCGTGCGTGCGTGCGTGCGTGCGTGCGTGCGTGCGTGCGTGCGTGCGTGCGTGCGTGCGTGCGTGTAAGACTATTGTTGGTCAGTCACTTCCTGAGGCCCCCGTCCCTACCCCCATGTCTGCCATGGAGGTTCATATAGAAGGGAAATGGATTTTGATACGATTTAATTCCTAAAGGGCAATACACTCAAATCCTCAGGAAACCTAAAGACCACGAGCAGAATGTTCCAAGTCTATTGATTTCAATTAAAGATGAAAATACACCAACCAGGGAAATGGGCCCTCTATGAGCTCTCGTTTCCTTTCACATTCAAATAGTTCTAGTCAATTTGGTGCACCATCTTCAGAAATCTACCAGACAGATGGATCTACCAGACAGATGGATCTACCAGACAGATGTCTGCTCCTCTAAATGTGAAATAACGAGAGCCATCAGTAGCCCCCCGTCATAAAACAGAGCCTGCTGAAATCAAGGGCCAACGAAAACAACGGTGCAGTTAACTTTTAACTGCCAGTGTATTAAAATGGTTGAACCTGTAATGCAGTGGGCGGGGGTAACAAGGGGTTACAATAAAGTGGCCTAAAATAGAGGCAGGAATGACAATAAATTATGTTATGAGTAGAATTCCATTCCATCTACTATCCACACAATGAAAGGGGAAGGAGAGAGAGAGAGAGAGAGAGGGAGAGAGAGGGGAAAAAAGAGAGTGTGTTTGGTTTGGAGAGAGAGGGGAAGGTTGGTTAATAACCCATACCTCCTCCACTTGCCAGTTGCCATTAGTAATCACGCATACATCAATGTAAGATAAGGGGTCAGGGGTCAAAATGCAACGATTCCCAATTGGACTGAAATGAATCGCCTCCTCAACAGAGGGGGAGGGCCCCAGCTAGGTTCACAGTGCATTAAACAGCAGACACCTAGCTAGCGTATAACGAGGTGTCCAGCCTCGTTCTGCATCCCCTCCCTCCCCTCCCCCTCCCAGTCCACTGGTCACTGGCGCTTCAGCCCAAGCTTCCTGGAGCTAATGATGGACGCACACAATCAAAGCAGCAGCACTGGGGAAAATCCTCTCCAGTCTCTCACCCATGTCAGACCAGACCAGTTTCAAAGCCCAGCCCAGCAAAGATGGGTAGGGAGATGTGTGTTGTTGGGTTCACATCAACTTCCTCATATTATCTCTGAGGGTCCTGGCTTGTGTCAGAAGGGGAAATGTAGCTGTTTCCTGCCCCCGACCCCAGACAGAGACACACGTGGGTTATGAGGCTCTTTGAACTGTCTCATTGTTTGGATTGGGGGCTTATCTTCTTATGCTAATCCTCAGTACTTGTAGAAGATGAGGAGACCGAGTGGGAACTAAGCAGATATGGAGAGCATAGTTCACTGTACTGTACGTACTGCATCTAGTGTGTACTGTACGTACTGCATGTAGTGTGTACTGTACGTACTGCATGTAGCGTGTACTGTACGTACTGCATGTAGTGTGTACTGTACGTACTACTTGCATGTCAGTGTGTACTGTACGATGCATGTAGGCTGGACTATAACGTACTGCATGAGCGTGTTCTGTAACATACGGCATAGTAGCGGTGTACTTACGTACTTGCATGTAGCGTGTACAGTACGTTTACTGCATGTAGTGTGACTGTCGTACTGAATTTAGTGTGTACTGTACGTACTGCATGTAGTGTGTACTGTACGTACTGCATGTAGTGTCTACTGTATGTACTGCATGTAGTGTGTACTGTACGTACTGCATGTAGTGCAGCACGAAGGATTCAATAGAAAGCATTGGTGTTTGGTCGTATAACGACGTCTTTCTTCACCTACAGTACTACAGTACTACAGTACTACAGTACGTGTGCTGGAGGTGCAGTTGGAACAACGTGAACAACGGCAGAGCAGACAGAGTGCAGCACAAGGTTCAAGTGGTTCCGTTTGACTCTCCGAGCCGGCTGGCTGTGCCCTGGCTTACAGAGAGACCACGGACTAAATGAGGCCTCGCTCACAGAGTCAGAGAGTGTATGAGATGCTCAAGGCGATGTGCTTAACCTCTCCAGGGTCTCACGATAAATTCAGACTAAATTATTTCACCCGCACCGGCTAATCGATACAGTCCGGCAATACATGCACCCACACAGCCCCGCTCCGGCAGCAGGGTGGGGGTGGTTCACTTTCATTACGTCCCCCCCCCCTCTCTCAGAGCCACCTCCCTGCTCCCCTGCTCCTTCCCCATGGAGGAGGAGGTGCCACACACACACACACCGAGGAGGCAAGCAATTATTGAGATGGGACCCAGGTGGCCCTCCATCGCTCTTCCCACTTGAGGCGGCGCCTTGACGGCTAATCGATTAGCGCTCTCATGAAAGCAGCAGCATGCCCCCTGACCCTGACGGTAAGCTCCCTGTCTGACAGCTGACAGGGGGAGTGCTTTATTTGACTGAATTACAAAAATGCAGTGCTCCGGGCTTTTCTCTCTGCTCTGCCACCCACACCACGACAAAAAAGGAAGGAGAAAGAGAAGGAGAGGTGTGTGTCGGAGGGATTATTTGTTGATTTTCACAATGTCAAGAGGACACCGAGAAGTGGCCGGTGTAGGACGAAGGTGGCAGTGGCATTGCATCTTAATTGATGGCTGGCGTTTGAATCGGCCCGCCCGCCCGCCCACCCGGCCAATCGGTCGCTGTGACTTATGGGTTGTTGTAACACATGTGAGTGTTTGCAGTGGCCTGAACTCCTCGGGGACGATAGAGGCAGATACGTTTTGCATGTTGTTTTAGTTTTCATACAAGACTGATGGAATAGACAGAAGGTCAGAGAGAACAGAGAGAAACAGCCATTTCTCCTTTGTGTTTCAGCTGTTCTTCTCGGGCCCCGGGTAAAGAGCAGGGGCCGCGTTGACAATGCCACACAGCTGTAGAAAGCACAACCTGGTGTTTTCAAATTGGTTTAAGGCATCTAATCTAATCTAATCTTTAATCTGTCATGTTGATTTGCATAAGCTCCTTTTGGGGATTTATCAAATTTCAGCGTAAACTGTCCACAAAAAACGGATTTGACAAATATCCCCTAAACACAAGACGATGTTCGAGCAAGCATAGGGAGAGGGAGAGAGAGAGAGAGAGAGAGAGAGAGAGAGAGAGAGAGAGAGAGAGAGAGAGAGAGAGAGGGGGAGAGAGGGGTCACTACCATCTCTACATTGTCTGAAGAAGGAGGGAGCAGAGTGATAGAGGGAGAGCAGAGATGTATTTCACTGACGCCTATAAGCCTACAGGTCCTGAAACAAACAGAACAATATCGCTGTCATCGTTGTTCCAGTAAGATCGCTGAAAGATCGATTCCACCCTCATTTCCATATGTAATTAGGAACAGATCATCACAGAAATAATAATGTAATTGGCTTATGGCAATGATTTAATTCTGAGAAGGAACTGTGTATTAAATCACTGCTAAGACGTGCATAATAAGTGTCCGGATTATATTAGCAGCAGAGGAATAAGGTCGGAGGTCAGGCGTTGTGTTCCACACCCTGAGTCAGTCTGAGGAGGATTAGCCTGAGGCTAACGCTAACACAGCCAGCCAGATGGATCTGCTCGGCTACGCTAGCTAGCTAGACTCCCGGGAGGCCCTAACCATGCTCCTCTTTTAAATGGCTGAGAGGGCAGTCTCAAGTCCATAAACACATCATCTCATACATACAACACGCTGAACACACACACTCACACATCGTCGCACCCTTCTGAGACTAGACATGCATGTTTATCACACATGTGTATCACCTAGTGTGACAGACTGACAGGGAAGCCGAAGATGCAATTACAGTGTGTTAGTCTCCTACTGTCTGCAACAAAGACACACACACACACACAGGCACAAAGCATCTAGACTTGTAACTATTTTTCTTGTCGGGGTAGGTAGGGTAACACCTCCCAAACTGTAGAGAAACATCTCAGCGCAGTGCTCTCCCTTCACTGGGACTACAGCTCTCATTTATAGAGAACCACTGAGTGCAGTCACAACACTCACACATCTGGTGTTAATTTGCTTTGGTTTCCTGAAAACACAAACGTTGGTTTCCTTTCTTTAATACCACCGCAATGCATTTTTCAAGGGCCATGCCCTGCTTTGCTTTGTGTACCGTAGGCTCTGCTTGCTTTGTGTAGCGTTGTCTCTGCTAGCTTTGTGTAACGTAGGCTCTGCTAGCTTTGTGTAGCGTTGTCTCTGCTAGCTTTGTGTAATGTAGGCTCTGCTAGCTTTGTGTAGCATAGGCTCTGCTAGCTTTGTGTAATGTAGGCTCTGCTAGCTTTGTGTAGCATAGGCTCTGCCAGCTTTGTGTAATGTAGGCTCTGCTAGCTTTGTGTAGCATATGCTCTGCTAGCTTTGGTTGTTGTGGTTGTACGGCTGCTGCTGTAGCATTGTGTATTTGTGTGTGTTGTTCTTATGTTTTTCTGTGCCCTCTATAAGCAGGCGTGCATGAAGCAGCGCCGGACCTTGTTTGTTGTTGTTTGGGCGTCTGCTGTGTGTTGCCGGGGGCGACACAGACGGTGTGTGGGGCCATCGATCAGGCCGGCCAGGCAGGTTGGAGGGCGGATAACAATACCCCTCTCGGCGGGACGCTGGCGCTCTCTTCCTGGAGCGTTGGGGGGAAGGGGGGGAGGGGGGCACGGGAAGTGGCCCAAGCCCCTCTGAGGCCTTTACCGCCTGTTCTGTTACTGTTCTCCATGTCCCCCGTATACCCCATCCCCATCCCCGTCCCCCCTCAGATCTGTCCAACAGGAACTCCCAGCTGCTCCCTCCACACACACAGACACAGCCAACCTCACAAAGATTACATCAATCCCAACCATGATGTCACCACCAAATTACAGGACCACAAACAGGGTCTTCTGAAATCCTACGTCTGTACCTGTGCCGTTTAATGTGAGAGAGGTAAGGAGACTGTAGGACTGTTGAAAAGGTGGTGACTCGCTCTTCAGTTGATTGTGGTGACTCTCTTTTCAGTTGATTTGCCCTGTGGGTGAGTATAGTTACATCTGTATAACAACACTGGCAGATCATTTGTACATAAATACTTAGCACCATGTTAGCAGAATGCAGGGACATGGAGCAAGGGACCACTCAGGGCTTTCTTCCTCTTATTGTGACCTGTAGAGGCCCTGGAAGACAGGCTATCCTGACATTGGGCCCTGGAAGACAGGCTATCCTGACATTGGGCCCTGGAAGACAGGCTATCCTGACATTGGGCCCTGGTAAGACAGGCTTACTCCTGACATTGGCCCTGGAGGACAGGGCTATCCTTACATTGGGCCCTGGAGGACAGGCTATCCTGACATTGGGCCCTGAGAGACAGGCTATCCTGACATTTGGCCCTGGAGAACAGGCTATCCTGACATTGGCCCTGGAAGACAGGCTATCCTGACATTGGGCCGTCTTGGAGGGCAGGGGCTATTGTCATTATTGACAGAGACACCCAGCCACAGGCTGTCTATTATCCCTGCCTATATCTCCAGAAATACCTCCAAAACAGTAGACTAGCCAAAACCCACGGATTGGGTGGCTGCTAGTCATTGGCGTTCCACTGTGGCTCCCGTGGTATGCTTGCACCTCCCCTAGCCAAACCCAGAGCAAAACAAAAGGCATATAACACGAAGGGAAATGAAAGAGTGTTTCTTGGGTTGCTCTCTCCCTAGCGTGGCTGGCTGCTGGCTGGCTGGCTGGCTGGTGCTGCTTCTCTTTATAGCCTGTCATCACAGAGAAGCTGCTGTCGAGCTGGAGAGAAGGGGGAGAGAGGGACAGGGCGAAAGAGAAAAGAGGAGAGAGATGAGGAGAGAGGAGAGAGAGAGAGAGAGAAATGAGAGAGAGAGAGAGAGAGAGAGAGGACGAGACGAGAAAGGAGAGAGAGAAGAAGGATAGCGAGAGAGAGAGGAGAAGAGAAGAGAGAGAGAGGAGAGAGAGTAGAGAGAGAGAGAGAGAGAGAGAGAGAGAGAGGCTAGCTCTAGGCCCTGTTACACAGCAGCTGGCTGTCCAACAGCCAGACCTGTTAAAGAGCTGCCTAGCTGCCGAAGGAAATTAGTGTTGTGAACGTTAGAGCCATACAGCCCATAACACAGCCCACAGCAGCCTGGGAGCGGGGCCGCTAGGCAGGCGGGGCCTGGAACCCCTTTTTGGTTCCAGGTAGAACTCTTTTGGGTTCCATGTAGAACCCTCTGTGTAAAGGGTTCTACATGAAACTTAAAAGGGTTATACCTGGAACCAAAAGAGTACTTACTACCTGGAACCAAAAAGTGTTCTTCAAAGGGTTCTCCTATGGGGACAGCCATAGAACCCTTTCAGGTTCTAGATAGCAACTTTTTTTTTCTAAGAGTGTACAGGTCAAATTAACACTCAATAAATACACAGATGCAGATATCCAGATGTTCAAATATCAAGGTTTGGCATAATTAATTGAAAAGAAAATTGAAAAGCTGGAGGGAGGCTAAGAATGAGTAACATAAATAGAACGGAGATGTTGTTGTGTAGCCACAAGCACATCTCTAGTGAGAGATGTCTTAGAGAGCATTGCCTCCCCCTGGTCCCAGTGCCTTACCCCCAACCGCAAGCCTCAAGCACCTCCCCCCAGTCCCACACACACACACACACCCTCGTTGCCCCTAGAGGATAAGGCCTCTGCTGTGAACCTGAACGGCAGGAGAGGAGAGGAGAAAGGAATCATTCAAAACGGTAAGAGACTGTTAAAGCCTCTGAACATTTTACAGGCTGGCTGGAGGCCTGAAATACACTAACATCCATCCCACCTCAGGAATCCCAGCTACGCACCGGGAAGAATATGAATGTACAACTGTCTGGAGGTGTTGCTTCCAGTGAGATTTGTGTACATCTCAGGGATATGTAATAACAGAACAGATTCATATTGTTGTCATTCCTGGCTTGTTCGGTCAACTCTTCCATCATCTGCCTCTTGGTCCAAAGTATTTTGAAAACGACAGTACTAACAGACTAAATTGGTCACACTTGTGTTGCAACTGGAGAAAGAGCACAGTGACAGGGGCCTTCAGGTGCTTTTTAACAGGCCCTTTACCGGGCTCAGATGTGCCGCACGGTGCTCAGACAACAAAAAACAAAACAGGACACATCACTCTGCCTGTGTACCGAGGGTGAAATTCATGCCCCCTAACACACACGCACACACCCACACACCCCAGGAAGCGAAACCAGGCCTTGCGTGGAGTGTTCAGTGTAGCGGCGTGGCGGCACCCACTCCTCCAGCGCCCGCGGCTCCCTGGGATGTGGTGTGGTCGGGCGGGCGGCGTGGACGCAGCCATCCATTAAATCAGACAAGGTTTGCATTTTTATTTGGACGCCGCTATTAATAATGAAGTGATGCACGGCTGGCATATTTCCCTCCCTGTCCTTTCACCCCTCCTCCCTCCCTCCTCACTCACACAGATGCTTTTAGCTCTCTCTACTGGGTCCAGCTGAGTACTAACGTGATACCTAGCTCAACACGCTCCATTCGACACAGCCATACGTTGAGTCAACAGCAGGTTCACACTGCCCCCTCCTCTTCTCTCAGGCAGCCAGCCTGCCAGCCTACCTAGCACTGCAGGAGGGAATGAGAGCCAGCAGCTATATTATACAAACAGTCAAAGTCAGTATGTTCCATGACTAACGTGGTGGCCCGTGGATCTAGACACACTTAGAGCCATTTGAGGGACATGGAGTGCTCTGTTCGCTCACTAGTGCGGTGCATGCTGGGTAGCTAGATGAGTGACTGAGTGCCCACTGAGGTATATATGAACTGGAGACAACGCCCAAGATGGCCGACCGATGTTTCCAATGTAATCTGGTCACGTTCGCATGCACCGTTTCGTGGTTGCTGTCATCTGCTTTTACAGAGCTGATAACAGTGGAAAAGCGTGCTTCTAGACTGGAACCCTGGGCCCATGTGAGTGCCAAGTCCAGGGCATTATTAAGACGCCTGCTTGCGTTCGTAAAAGACGGTGACAAAGCGTGATCAACTGTGTCATTTGAATAATACTTCACAACTGTTCCCAATTAGCTGTCAATGTCACTGCCAATAGGCTCGCTTCGATGGTATTTGTCTACATGCCAAATAGGTGGGGGACAGGCGGGCGGGTGGATTTTCAACATAAAACCAGTGAATTATATGTCAGACTAAAACCTTTAGGTTTACACACCACACCACAACGAAACTATACTTTTACATTGAGGCTAGACAAAAAGTTTGCATCTGTTAGTTAGACAAATCTGCATCGAACCACAGGAGGCATGGGCCCTGTACTCGGCATAAGGGTAGAAGGAGAGAAGACTGGCACAGAGAGAGAGAAAGATAGGGGGAGAGAAAGAGAGAGAGAGAGAGAGAGAGAGAGAGAGAGAGAGAGAGAGAGAGAGAGAGAGAGAGAGAGAAAGTGAGGGAAGACTGGCAGTTTTAAACCAACCAAATGTTTAGTTAGTCAATCATAGTTACCCACAACCCCTAGGGCATTCCCTCCTCCAGAAAAGTGAGGGAACGAAAAGAGAGAGAGAGGTAGCTGGCTCCAGGCCCCTGTTCTGATGCTCTATACTCAGCAGTGGTGTGTATTCATGGATACCAAGGGAAGCCAGGCTTCCCCAAAAAATAGATAAATGAAAAAAATATAATTTATCTTTTGTCTCTCTGTGTTCCGTAATTTTCCTTCAATTCACAAGAGGCTAGATGTATCTCACAGCAGAATGCATCCGAGCGAGCGAAACAGCGCCCCTCTGTCTCTCTACGTGTAGGCCATCTATCTGATGCTGTCTGGTCCAAAAGAGTATGACATGGTTGCCACACGTAGCATAGAAGGCAAGGGAAGCCAGCGAGCATCTGGCCTACCTTGACAAAAAAAGTATAACCAATTTGCCAATCAGCGTTGAGCGAAACTGAGCGAGCTCATCTGTGAAAAGTGTCAAGGGAAGTCAGCTTGGATTTGGCGTCACTCCTGTCAAATCCCATTGAGAGCATTTGTCATTGACAGAAAAAATTGAATTGTTGCATTTCGTTTTGGTGTTGTCCTCCAGTGGCTAGCCAGCTAGCTAAAATTGTCCCTTCCCTAAATTAGCCATGGATGGGGAATTAATTCTCTGTACTGGCCAATGATTACAATGGCGATTCTGATCCAACCATAAATTCATACATTGTGCCCCTGGCCTGAGAGGATGGAAGTTCAATATGTAGCTAGATGTAGAAGGCTAATGTTAACTAGCGTTGCCCATGAAGGAAATTTAGGGGGGAGGTTGGCTTCCCCAGTGATTTTCCCCACGCACCGCTACTGATGCTCAGTAACACCTGAGCCCTGACTGTGGCATAACACCGCCATCAGGGCCACGTCAGCAGCCCTGCACACTGGCTTCCTACCCAGGCTCCAACTATCCTGTTTTTCTTTGTCTGTTTATTTTCCATATTCCTTTCCAGGAGTGATATGTGGGCCTCTGTTGTGTGGTGTGGATGGGGTGTGAGGTGGTGAGTGGCAGACAGTGACAGCCCTCAAACCCCCGTGCCCCCGTCCCCCCCCCCGTCCCCTCCCTGTCACACTCTGTCCGCTCCGTCACAGACAGGCCAGGCAGACCGCCCGTCCCCTGGCCCACGCTGTCACTCACCGCCCGGTCGCTCATTTAGGCCAGGCCATGTGACCAGACTGACCCTGTGACTAGTGGACCAGGACAGGACAGTACAGGACAGTACAGGACCCCGGCAACGGTCTGTTCAGCCAAAACACAGAGACTGAGACTGTCAACACGGTGTGGGTGGTGAGCTGACTGGCTGCTCCTCCCTAGCCGGGCCTGGTTTAATGTGCCTGTGGCTGTTCCGGTTTAAAACCTGGGGCCTGAGAGGCTAAGAGGCTGAGAGCCTGAGAGGCAGGCAGGCAGGGAGGATATAAACAGCACATTGATGGACAGTAGCCATCTGAACATGCCTCCAAAGGGCTTTTGAAGCCCGGGCTGCATGTAAAGGCGCCCTTGAAAAAAAAACGAGCAATGTTTCAAAGCCTAGGTTTCAAACAGTGCTTCCCGCAATGTCAGAGTACCAGCAGAATGTGTGTATGCAGAGAGCAACATGACGTTAGGCTTGGGGTAAGAAGAAACAGCGTGGTATATTAAGTTCCTCTCTTAATAAAACGATACATACACACGCATACACAAACACACTCAATGCTCTCGCAAGCACACCCAAATTATGGGCATATTTACATTGGTCAGGAGAAAAAAACGACTGAATCTTTCTATTGAGTGCCTGTGGGAGTTTCCAGGTGAACAGCGTCTGTTTGCTTTTTAATGACAGAGCTAATGCAACACACACTCTGCACAGCGCTGTTTCTGGCTGGGTGGGTGGGGGGCAGTGTTTGTGTGTGTGTGTGTGGGTGGGTGTGCGTGCGTGTGTGTGTCCAGGCTGCAGGCAGTGTGGCACACAGCGGCTCATTCATGGCAAGCAGGCTCTGGGGTCAGGCCTGTTGAGGTAGGGGGTGCGGCTGGGACACACTAATGGCCCGTGGAGTGAGAGGGCCTCTGTGTTACAGGCACCCAGGGGCCAGAGGCCTCCCAAAACCACAGCTCCATCACGGACCAAGAGGCTACTCTACCCACCGCCACCAGCTGACTGCAGGGAGGCCAGCCTGGGGAGGCTGGGGGGTGGTAGGCTGGTCTGGGGGTGGGGCACAATGCCCTGGACCCCTCTTTGTAAACATGATGAGAAGAAAACGGCCCCTGCCTCATGACATCACATCCTGTCATCTTTGAGCACGTTTCTTGCTGAGACTGTACTTGAATGTTAATTTGAGGAGAATGTTTGAAGTCGCCCTTGACTTATTGAAAGAGAGAGAGCTGGTGTGTGTGTGTGTGTGTGTGTGTGTGTGTGTGTGTGTGTGTGTGGAAGGTGTCGGGGGTGGGGTTTGTGTGTGGTGTTTGTGTGTGTGTGTGTGTGTGTGTGTGTGTGTGTGTGTGTGTGTGTGTGTGTGTGTGTGTGTGTGTGTGTGTGTGTGGTGTGTGTGTGTGTGTGTGTGTGTGTGTGTGTGTGTGTGTGTGCGTGCGTGCGCGTGCGTGTGTGTGATGGGGGCTAGTCAATATGAACTGCAGGAATATGAAACTGCAGGAAGGGCTCGGAATGACACATCCGCTGATAAAGCTGCATGTGAGTCGTCAGTCCGGCCGTCCGATCTGAGGGACAATGGGGGACAGGGAGTTATCCATGGCCTGGCACTGTTTGTTGCTTTTAGGTAAGGGGATCCCTGCCGGAAGGCTGTGGGAGGGAGGGGGGGGGGGGGCACATCTGTCTGGACATGCCCTGAGGCAATGTCGTTTCACCCCAACATTCACCCCTCTTGCCTCCATCCCGGGCCCCATCCTGATCCTTGTGTAATAAACCAAGCCAATGGGAGTTACGGTCATCTCTGCTCCTAAACTGACTCTAACCGTCATATTATAGCCTGCAGGACTCCACCTCAGGCACTGGACCACACAAACCAGCTCAACTTTTCAAACAGCAGACAGCCAGAGATATCTGGCGGGGAGAAAGGAAAAGGCTCTCTATTGAGACAAGAATTAACATGAAGCGATGTGGGTGTCACAGTTAAACTGAATTAGCATTGAATGTAAATGTCTGGCTACTTAATGGCAGAACAGGTGCAGTCGGAGACCCTAAATGAGATAATGAATAAAAACATCTCTCTCCTCTGCCCCCTCTCTCTCTCTCTTCTCTCTCTTCTCTTTCTCCCTCCCTCCCTCTCTCTCTTTCTCTTTCTCCATCTCTCAATCTCACTCTTGCTGTCTCTCTCTGCGCGCTCTCTCACACACACACACACACACACACACACACACACACACACACACACACACACACACACACACACACACACACACACACACACCACACACACACACACACACACACAACCACACACACACACCACACACACACACACACACAGCACACACACACACACACACACACACACCACACCACACACAGAGAGAGAGAAGAGCGCGTGAAGCTGACACAAACGTCAATGGCATGAATAATTCACAAGCACATCTCCTTCTCCGAGCCACGGCTGACCTTTCCCCGCAGAAGTGGAATCGAAACACAACAATGCGGCCTGGAGCTGAAGCGCACCAAGCGAGGGAGGGGGTGGGGGGGGGGGTACTTCCCATAAAACACCACACCACCACCAAGACATTAAGAGGGTCAGAATAAGGAACGATTAAACAGAATGATAAATCATGGCTAAAGCTCATATACCTCACCTACAGCTGTCTGTCTGTAAACCTCAACTATAACTAAGCCCTCAGAATGAATAGACAAACAGATCTGTAATCAACAACCACACTGTGTTATTATGTGTTCCACCGTGTAGGAATTCAACACATGCTTGTTACTCATCATTTTCATTTATATCTCATAATGTCACCAAAACGTCACCCCTTCCCACAGAAATAAGTGCATGAATTCGCCTGTCAACGTCCCATGTCATCCCATACACTAGTATTATATAGCTGTCATTAGTGATCCATTCTATCAGTGTAGTCAGTAGATGAGTGTACTGTAATGTGTTCAGGCAGTAACAGTTTGTGTGTGTGAAGTGAGTGAGTGAGTGATAGTGAGTGAGTGAGTGAGTGAGTGAGTGAGTGAGTGAGTGAGTGAGTGAGTGAGTGAGTGAGTGAGTGAGTGAGTGAGTGAGTGAGTGAGTAGGTGTAGGTTGAGTGAGCGAGCGCAGCGAAGCGTGCGTGCGTGTGTGCGTGTATATTTTGGGAAGGTAGGACAGACAGGGAGTAGGGCTGATGGCTGATGTATGCGGTTGAGGCGCCAAGGCTCTGTGATCTCAGCCTGCTGATGAGAGCTAATGAGATTAGTGAGACCCCAGGTGTTGTGCGTGTGTATGTATGTTTGTAGTGTGTGTGTGTGTGTGTGTGTGTGTGTGTGTGTGTGTGGTTGTGTGTGTGTGTGTGTGTTGTGTGTGTGTGTGTGTGTGTGTGTGTGTGTGCTGTGTGTGTTGTGTGTGTGTGTGTGTGTGTGTGTGTGTGTGTGTGTGTGTGTGTGTGAATTGTGTGTGTGTGTGTGTGCTGGCGTCTATTTCTACTTGAATTTATTACACACTATTTGAATCTAATAAGTCAGCCCATCATTCAAGACAAATTAGGTAGTGGCCTACATAGAAAAACATGGGATACTTCCTTCGATTTTCTAGTCTGACATTTTCCTATTTATGTGCCAAGAGAAATAAGAGTTAAAATGGCAGAATGTGCACTTTAAGCAGGGTGGCCTGAAACTTGCTTGCCCCCCTGTTAGACTTTCACTTCCTCCATCTCTACAGCACAGCTTCCCTACTTGTAGGTTAGAACTCCTGATGGATGTAAATCTGAGCTCAGAATTTGAATAAGTCTCACATTAGTCACAGTGAGTTGAAAGACAAAACAATAAGAGGACATTTTGGATGTCTCACAAAGTTGGAATTTCTTCATCATTTCAACACATTTTTATAAGCTTAAACTTTTTTTCCTTAAAGAAAGCCTTTGGTGAACATAAGTCAGATGAAACGCATGAACTGTGCGACCTGCACATCTGTCAGGGCATGGCTGTGTCACCTCTGTGAGGCGCCCACAAAACGGGCCAGGGCTGAACAGGAAGTGACATCAGCTCCCAGAGAGGTGCGCTTCCTGTCTGCCATTCTTCGCTGGAGACAAAAAAAAACACAGCGATCAGCAGGAAACCCTGAACATCAGCTCAGAGCCCAGATCACTTCCAACATCCTTTCCACACCTAACCACACTGCAGCGCAAACACGCACACACACACTGACATACAGACACACACACTTTCAGATGGACACTTATAGAAGAAACCACCAACCACCACCAGCTATTTCAAAAGACAAAACTCTATCCCAACCATTTAGACACAACACTATGAATGGAGGTCTGTGTTCTGCAGATGTCTGGCCCAGAGAGAGACCCATCAGAAGACAATAAACACTTGGGGAAAACAGGAGGGAGATAGATGAATGACTGTCATCAATTTTTCATGACCCTCTCCATTTCAAATGAACCCCTTGTCTGTGTGTACCTTGGGGGGGCATCTTGAACATTCATTCCTAGAGGAGGAGGGGCTTGTTCGAGGGTGTAACGGTAGGTGAAATCCTGCTCAACGTTCACAACCCATCTACACTGAAACGTCAAAGGCCACTAGAACCCAGGCTGCCGCACACAACATGCTGGGTCTGTTTTTAAAGAGAAAACAACACTCAAACCCCCAGTCAATGTATGATTGGAAAGTCGTTCATCTCTAGGAGACAGAACGGGTCTCCTTCCTGAGCGGTATGACGGCTGCGCGGGTCCCATGGTGTTTAGACTTGCGTACTACTGTTGTGTACAGATGAACGTGGTACTTCAGGCATTTGGGAAATTTGCTCCAAGGATGAACCAGCAGTTGTGGAGGTCTACAATTTTTTTTCTGAGGTCTTGGCTGATTTTTAATTTTCCCATGATGTCAAGCAAAGAGGCACTGAGTTTGAAGTGTATAGACCTTGAAATACTGCACAGGTACACCTCCAATTGATTCAAATGATGTCAAGTTAGCCTATCAGAAGCTTCTAATCGATGACATAATTTTCTGGAATTTTCCACGTTGTTTAAAGCACAGTCAACTTAGTGTATGTAAATTCTGACTCACTGGAATGGTAAACAGTGAATTATAATTGAAAATACTTTGTCTGTAAACAATTGTTGGAAAAATGACTTGTGTCAGCGCCAAAGTAGATGTCCTAACCGACTTGCAAACTATAGTTGTTAACAAGAAATTTTGTGGGTGGTTGAAAAACAGTATAAATGAATCCAACCTAAGTGTATGTAAACTTCAACTTAACTGTATATGTTTTGCTGTTTGTTCTTTGTTCTTTGTAATGGAACTAAAAGATTGGAGAAGTGGTTTATCCATACATCGTCGTTTTGGACAGATATTCATGTTGTTTGTTTAAAGTTTTCCAATTTTCCCAAAAGTGGTTCGATTCTATGGATTTTCAATTAACATTGAGCTGATTCTGACGTGCTGTTCCTCTTATTTTTTCCGTAGTGTATTTCTGTATTGTTTTAAGTGATTCACCATAGTGAAGGGTAGGCTCAGGTTCTCTCTTCTCTCTCTCTCTCTCTCTTCTCTCTCTCTTCTCTCTCTCTCCTCTCTCTCTCTCTCTCTCTTCTCTCTCTTCTCTCTCTCCTCTCTCTCTTCTCTCTCTCTCTCTCTTCTCTCTCTCTCCTCTCTCCTCTCTCTTCTGTCTCAGCAGTTGTTTGATTTCTCTCGTCTTCCCCCTTCTTCCTTCTTCCCATGGCCCTGAGGTACCTTACCACAAGCTCAGCTCAGGCTCCGCTCGCTGCTAGGCTGCTAGGCTGCTAGGCTGAGGGGGCTCAGTGGCTCAGTGTGTCTTGAGGGTCAGTGCTAAGAGTGTTGCTTGGTGCGCGCTCATTCTGTGTCCTCCTGGGGGTGGGGGTCACCCCTAGGCCATCCACAGGAAAAGCCGCGGGAGACCTTCTTACGGCATTCTCGCGTGACCTGTGGGCTGTGGGCTTTAAGAAGGGGTATACGTGGGGGTAGGGGGGGGGATAAGGGCCAGTGACAAGGAGACAGTGAGTCCCCCGTCTGGTTACAGAATCATAAGTCATGAGTTTCAGGTGGACCGAAGGGGGTGGGGGAGGGGGGGGGGGGGGGGGGGGGGGGGGGGGACTCGGGCTGCCAATA
>NC_036860.1:21375212-21380831 GCF_002910315.2 Salvelinus sp. IW2-2015 | reverse complement strand
ACAAATGTCTATAGGATTGAGGTCAGGGCTTTGTGATGGCCACTCAATACCTTGACTTTGTTGTCCTTAAATCATTTTGCCACAACTTTTGGAAGTATGCTTTTGGGGGGTCATTGTCCATTTTGGAAGACCCCATTTGCGACCAAGCTTTTAACTTCTCTGGACTGATGTCTTGAGATGTTGCTTCAATATATCTCCACATCATTTTTCCTTACCTCATGATGCCATCTTTTTGTTGAAAGTGCACCTAGTCCCTCCTGCAGCAAAGCACCCCACAAAAGGATGCTGCCACCGCCACGTGCTTCACGAATTTGGAGTGTGTGTTCTTCGGGGTTCGCCAACAACTCCCCTTTTTCCCCAAACATAACGCATGGAATCATTACAAGCCAAACAGTTATCATATTTTGCTTTCATTTCAGACCATGAGGACATTTCTCCAAAAAGTACGTATCTTTGTCCCATATGTTGCAGATTGCCAAACTCCTAGTCTGGCTTTGTGTACTATGGGCGCGTTTGGAGTCAGTGCTTCTTCCCTTGCTGTCACGTGCCCTTTCGAGGTGTATTATGCCGATATATGACTTCGTTTTATATGGATTATCAGAACACTATGTGTTGTACCTTATCTTTCCAGCATCTTACAAGGTCTTGTTCTGTGTTTCTTGGCGATTGATTTTGCACTTTGTTTGCACCGAAAGTACGTTCATCTCTAGGAGACAGAACGCGGTCTCCTTCCTGACGTGTATGACGGCTGCGTCGGGTCCCATGGTGTTTAGACTTGCGTACTACTGTTTGTACAGATGAACGTGGTACTTCAGGCATTTGGGAAATTGCTCCCAAGGATGAACCAGGAGTTGTGGAGGTCTACAATTTTTTTTCTGAGGTCTTGGCTATTCTTTAGATTTTCCCATGATGTCAAGCAAAGAGGCACTTGAGTTTTGAAGGTATAGACCTTGAAATACATGCACAGGTAACACCTCCAATTGATTCAAATGATGTCAATTAGCCTATCAGAAGCTTCTAATCGCATGACATAATTTTCTGGAATTTTCCACGTTGTTTAAAGCACAGTCAACTTAGTGTATGAAACTTCTGACTCACTGGAATGGTAAACAGTGAATTATAATTGAAAAATACTTTGTCTGTAAACAATTGTTGGAAAAATGACTTGTGTCACGCACCAAAGTAGATGTCCTAACCGACTTGCAACTATAGTTTGTTAACAAGAAATTTGTGGCAGTGGGTTGAAAAACAAGTATAAATGACTCCAACCTAAGTGTATGTAAACTTCAACTTAACTGTATATGTTTTGCTGTTTGTTTCTTTGTTCTTTGTAATGGAACTAAAAGATTGAGAGAAGTGGTTTATCCATACATCTCCGTTTTGGACAGAAATTCATTCATGTTGTTTGTTTAAAAGTTTTCCAAATTTTCCCAAAAGTGGTTCGATTCTATGGATTCTTCAATTACATTTGAGCTGATTCTGACGTGCTTGTTCCTTTATTTTTTCCGTAGTGTATTTCTGTATTGTTTTTAGTTGATTCACCATAGTGAAGCGTAGGCTCAGGTTCTCTCTCTCTCTCTCTCTCTCTCTTCTCTCTCTCTTCTCTCTCTCTCTCTCTCTCTCTCTCTCTCTTCTCTCTCTTCTCTCTCTCCTCCTCTCTTCTCTCTCTCTCTCTCTTCTCTCTCTCTCCTCTCCCTCTCTCTTCTGTCTCAGCATTGTTTGATTTCTCTCGTCTCGCCCTTCTTCTTCTCCCATGGCCCTGAGGTACCTCACACAGCTCAGCTCAGGCTTCCGCTCGGCTGCTAGGGCTGCTAGGCTGCTAGGCTGAGCGGGCTCAGTGGCTCAGTGTGTCTTGAGCTCAAGTGGCTAAGAGGTTGCTTGGTGCCGCTCATTCTGTGTCCTCCTGGGGGGGGGGTCAACCCCTAGGCCATCCACAGGAATGCCGCGGGGAGACCTTCTTAGGCATTCGTCCGTGGGCTGGTGGGCTATCTCTCTCTTTGGGCAGAACTGAAAAAGCGTGTGCGAGCAAGGAGGCCTACAAACCTGACTCAGTTACACCAGCTATGTCAGGAGGAATGGGACAAAATTCACCCAACTTATTGTGGGAAGCTTGTGGAAGGCTACCCAAAATGTTTTACCCAAGTTAAACAATTTAAAGGCAATGCTACCAAATACTAATTGGGTGTATGTAAACTTCTGACCCACTGGAAACGTGATGAAAGAAATAAAAGCTGAAATAAATCATTATCTCTACTATTATTCTGACATTTCTGACATAAAATAAAGTGGTGATCCTAACTGACCTAAGACAGGGAATTTTTACTAGAATTAAATGTCAGGAATTGTGAAAAACTGAGTTTAAATGTATTTGCCTAAGATGTATGTAAACTTCCCACTTCAACTCTACATGTTCAAACACACATCTTAGAATCAACTATTAAAGACTACCCACTGGATTCTTCAACTACATTGAATGAACTACAGGACAAAATACAAACCCTCCAACCCACAAAGGCCTGTGGGGTTGATGTTATACTAAAATAAATGATACAATTTACAGACCACAAATTCCAATTGGCTATACTTAAACTCTTTAACATCATCTTCAGCTCTGGCATATTCCCCAATATTTGAAACCAAGGACTGATCACTCCAATCAACAAAAGTGGAGACAAATTTGATCTCGATTACTACCGTGGGATATGCGTCAACATCATGTATTCACCCTGCACACCCGAATTGACAAACAAACAAACCAAAACAAAGTCTTCTCATGCTTTGTTGATTTAAAAAAAGCTTTCAACTCAATTTGGCGTGAGGGTCTGCTATACAAATTGATGTAAAGTGGTGTTGGGGGAGAAACATATACAACATTGTAAAATCCATGTACTCAAACAACAAGTGTGCAGTTAAAATTGGCAAAAAACACACACATTTCTTTCCACATGGCCGGGGGAGGTGAGACAGGGATGCAGCTTAAGACCCACCCTCTTCAACATATATATCAACGAATTGGCGAGGGCACTAGAACAGTCTGCAGTACCCGGCCTCACCCTACTAGAATCTGGAGTCAAATATCTACTGTTTGCTGATCATCTGGTGCTTCTGTCCCCAACCAATGAGGGCCTACAGCAGCATCTAGATCTTCTGCACAGATTCTGTCAGATCTGGGCCCTGGCAGTAAATCTCAGTAAGGCAAAAAATAATGGTGTTCCAAAAAAGATCCAGTTGCCAGGACCACGAATACAAATTCCATCTGGACACCATTGCCCTAGAGCACACAAAAAACTATACATACCTCGGCCTAAACATCAGTGCTACAAGTAACTTCCACAAAGCTGTGAACGATCTGAGAGACAAGGCAAGAAGGGCCTTCAATGCCATCAAAAGGAACATCAAATCCGTCATACCAATTAAGATCTGGCTAAAAATACTTGAATCAGTTACATAAACCATTATGGTTGTGAGGTCTGGGTTCCACTCACCAACCAAGAATTCACAAAATGGGACAAACACCAAATTGAGACTCAGCATGCAGAATTCTGCAAAAAGAGTAGAATTAGGCCGATACCCGCTAATTATCCAAATCCAGAAAAGAACCGTTAAATTCTACAGCCACCTAAAAGGAAGCGATTCCCAAATAAAGCCATCACCTACAGAGACATTAACCTGGAGAAGAGCCCCCTAAGCAAGCGGGTCCTGGGGCTCTGTTCACAACCCACAAACAGACCCCACAGAACCCTAGGACAGCAACACAATTACACCCAAACAAATCATGAGAAAACAAAAAGATAATTACCTGACACATTGGAAATAATTTACAAAACAACTGAGCAAACTAGAATGCTATTTGGCCCTAAACAGAGAGTACACAGTGGCAGAATACCTGACCACAGTGACTGACCCAAAATTAAGCAAATCTTTGACTATGTACAGACTCAGTGAGCATAGCCTTGATATTGAGAAAGGCTGCCGAAGGCAGACCTGGCTCTCAAGAGAAGACAGGCTATGTGCACACTGCCCACAAAATTAGGTGGAAACTGATCTGCACTTCCTAACCTCCTGCCAAATGTATGACCATATTAGAGACACATATTTCCCTCAGATTACACAGACCTACAAAGAATTCGAAAAACAAATCCAAACTTTGTTTTATAAACGTCCCATATCTATTGGTTGAAATACCAGTGTGCAATCAACAAGTAGCAAGATGTGTGGACTGTTGGCCAACAAGAAAAGGGCAACGCAGTGAAGAACAAACACACCATTTTAAATACAACCTATATTTAATGTTTATTTTAATTTCCCTTTTGGTACTTTAAACTATTTGCAGCGATCATTACAACACTCTATAATAGACGATAGATCATGAATTTGAAAATGTGTAATTTTGTTTGCTTTGGAACTTTTGTTGAAGTGTAAGTGTGTTTTGCTGTTATTTTATTGTGAATTGTCATTTCGCTATTTCACTTGCTTTGGCAATTGTAACATGTTTCCCTTGCCAATAATCCAAATTAAATTGAAAATTGGCCCGACGGAGAGGAGAGAACGAGAAGAGAGAGGGGAGAGAGAGATTAAGAGAGAGAGAGAGAGAGAGGACAGAGAGACAGAAGAGAGAGTTTCGATTGTCGTCTTTCTTTTCCCTTTGCTGTTCGTTGTTCCTCTCTCGTTTCCACTCTCGCCCTCTTTCTTTCCTGTCTCTTCCCTGCGAGAGTGTCGTGTGTGGTGGAGAGAGAGAGAAGAACGAGAGAGAGAAGAGAAGAGAGAGAGAGAGAGAGCAGAGAGAGGGAAGGGATAGGAGGTAGTGAGTGCGAGTCTGGGAGGGAGGAGGATGGACATGACGAGTGTCGCTGTGAGGGAGAGGGGGTGGTACTGGTCAGCTGTAGATAACGTCGATAAGTCCAGGTCGATGACTCGCTCACAGACCATGATCCAGAGCTCAGAGGAGACAACTCGCAGGTAGAGACCGGAGCAGGCTGCCAGCTCTGCACAACCACAGACAGTAGACGTCAGAGTATCGAGCAGTCGACGCGAGCTAGCAGAGGAGCAGAAGGAGACCAAGTCGAGTCGGTTTCGCCACGCAGACGGCATCGAATGACCGCGGGGAGCACTTCGCACACCCGGCCTCGCCGAGAGAGGATAAAAGAGAAGAGAGCGGGGCCGGAGCAACGAGACGACGAGAAGCGGGGCAGGCGTCCACACCAGAGAGTAGGAGGACGAGAGAGAGAGAGACTAGAGAGAGAGAGTCAGTCACAATGAGGAGAGATGATCGCAGAAGAAGGAGGAGAAGATGGAGATGCGAAGGAGAGGGGGACGGTCGGAAGAGAGGTCATCTGCGGTCACGGAGAGAGAGAGAGAGAGAAGGTCACTCAGCAGTCGAGATCGAGCAGAGAAGAGAGAGAGAAAGTGAAAGAAACGAAAGGAACCTCATCCAGTCAGTCAAACCTCGTCTCGTCCTCCCGTAGCAGAAGTGATGGAGAGTGAGAGCGTTTGAGTGAGAGACTGAGAAAATTAGGGCGTGCAGAGGCAGGCGGGAGAGGGGAGAGGCTTACACAAACCCACACACACTATGCAGCACTGGCCACGATATATCGAGTACAACCCTTTAGGAGCCTCAAC
>NC_036860.1:21373721-21374898 GCF_002910315.2 Salvelinus sp. IW2-2015 | reverse complement strand
ACACACATACACATATATAAACACACACACACACACACACACACACACACACATACAGGGACGTGCACACACACACACACAGACACACATACACATTTATAAACACACAATCAGCAAGACTTGAAAAAACATTTCAGTTTGCAGGTCTTCTCTACTAATAATAAAGAGCCAGTGGAGGCTCCTCAGAAAAAGTTATCCTTTTAAGATAAAACTAGAATAAATATATTCACATAAACAAGTAACTGATTAAAACACAATGAAGGTCAACAGTACCCTCAACAGCACTCTGTAGGGTAGCACCATGGTGTCGTCGGAGGACAGCTAGTTTCCGTCCTCCTCTGGGTACATTGACTTCAATACAAAACCTAGGCTCATGGTTCTCACCCTCTTCCATAGACTTACACAGTATTTAAGACAACTTCCGGAGGAAGTATGAACTGACATGTTGTCGACCCAATCAAAGGATCAGGTAGCACTGCAGTGCATAAAATGTGGAGAGTAGTTGACTCAAAGAGAAAGAAAGACAATAGTTGAACAGTTAAAAAATACAAAAAAATGAATGAGAAGCAAGAGAGAGAGAGAGAGAGAAAGAGAGCTATCTATATTTTGTAGTATTTATTTTCACTTTTACTTAACTAGCTAGCGAATGCAGCTAGCTGGTTTAGCTTACTCAAACACCCGCCTCAAACAGAGAGGATCCTATGTTAGCTATCTGGCTATGGCTATCCAACACTGGAACATCCCACCTATCTCTGCTATGGCCAGCAGAGATAGGTGGGATGGGCTGAGGGCAGCTGAGGGTTGGGATGTGGAATTGGAGACAAGTGGGAGTGGAGTTGCTGGGCAGGAGACAGAATGATGGTCAAAGATAAAGCATAAAAAATATAGTCAAATTAAAACATACTAAAAAGTACGTTTGAATGACACCGAGGGGCAGTGTTTTTACAGCTAATGCCGGTTTGCCTGAGGCGGATGCCGTGCAGGTGTTTGTACACATGCATATGCACACACTCTCATTCAAATACACGCATACACGGACACACACACATGTAATAGTGCCAGACATGCACTCAAATATATACAGTTGGCCATGCTGTTATGATTTTAGTTGTCCTTGATGTCCTTAGTTTTTTTTGCATTGTTGTTTTCTGTTTTCTTTTGTCTTTTCTTTTTTCTC
>NC_036860.1:21364260-21373444 GCF_002910315.2 Salvelinus sp. IW2-2015 | reverse complement strand
GATGACCCTGGATGCTTCTGTTTGTTACTCCGAATGGCAGTCTGTTGGATGGCTGGTGTTGTGTAGTTGTTGAGCAGCTTCACTGCAAGTATATTGTATGTTTTGGATATTCAATAAAAAAAAAATTTAAAAAATGTTTTAATAAAAAATGTTAAACACTGGAACTCTTCCAAGTCAAGGTAAGTTTTTGGTTTATTAATTTATTGCCACTGAGGCAATAAACTACTTGCTGTACACTGTACTGCATGATTGTAGAGGGTTTATTAACGCGTTAGTTCAAGTAGCTAGCTATGTTGACTATGGAGTTAGCTAATATGCTGGCAACGATGTAGCGTTTAGCGGTTATGGCATGAAGGTTTGGCTTGGAAAGGTTTTTTCACTTGGTGACAGACAGCTGTTGTATTGTGCACTGAAGTCCACAAGCGAAGGGAAAAGGTGAGAGGAGGAGAACGCATAGATGCGAGAAGTGATGATGCTGTTTGTATGTTGCTACTATGAAAGTGAACTGTGTTTGAGGTGATCAGGGGTGTATTCATTCCGCCAATTCTGTTGAAAAACGTTTCTTAAATGAAGCAAACGGAACAAAACGTGGATAAACGGATAAACATATCTGAATTTGTCCTATAGAAACTTCCGTTTGCAACTGTTGGACTAACGATCACACCCTAGATCAGCAAGATGCATGCAAGAATATGCAAGACATTAATGAACGTGTCACTGTGTGTCACCTTGATTACTCAGATGTTTCTCTCGACCTGTGCACATATGTTGTAAACTTTAATTCATAGGCTAGATAGCAACCGTATGATGTGTAAAGGTAAAAATGTGAGTATCATGTCGTAGCCTAAACCTATCAATGTTACATTGAACTGGGTGAATGGAATATGAATGACAGTCATCCATTATGCTGTAATGGAAGAACTGCAACGCCGCTGGGTTTTTCACACTCAACACTTTCCTGTGTTTATCAAGAATGGTCCACCACCCAAAGGAGTCAACATGGGCCAGCATTGGAGTCAACATGGGCCAGCATCCCTGTGGAACTCTTCCGACACCTTGTAGAGTCCATGCCCCGACAAATTAAGGCTGTTCTGAGGGCCAAGGGTGGGTGGGGACTCACTATAAGGAAGGTGTTCTTAATGTTTTGTACACTCAGTGTATACTATCTACAGGAATCATCATAATCCCAAACTAATGATTGACAATCACAACTTTCTCTTTTCTGTTTGGATTGGCCTTCCCCAGACCACTGCAGCCTGTAGCTATAGGTAACGCTCTGCATTCTATTAAACATTCAACTGGAGGGCAAAGCAACCTAGTTTTAATTATCCTATTGACTGGTTATGGAGTCTCTCGCTCTCTCTCTCCCTCTCTCTCTCTCTCTTTCTCATTCTCTCTCTCTCTCTTTCTCATTCTCTCTCTCTCTCTCTCTCCACTCTATCTGTCTGTCTCTCTCCCTCTCTCTCTCTCTTTCTCATTCTCTCTCTCTCCACTCTATCTGTCTGTCTCTCTCCCTCTCTCTCTCTCTCTCTCTTTGTTGTTTTGGTTAGAGAGCACAAATCCAGATGTTGGTCTGTGAGTGGATATCAGGCCAGCCAGAGGGGCTGAGAACGCCTCTGGATGGGGTTGGAGGGGGGCGGGGTGGAGGGGGAGGTGACAGGAAGTCCCACGGTATCCACGGGAACTCTCACATTCCATCTCCCGCGGGCTCCCTGACATCCTTGACATCTCCCAGCATGCTAGCTGAGCTACACAGAGCGGAGTAAAGCGGAGCAGAGTGGTGTAGAGCGGAGTGGAGTAGACCGGAGCAGAGCGCAATGGAGCAGAGGGGAGCAGAGCGGAGTAGAGCGCTGGTCCCGGGAGGACAGAGCAGAGCAGCACTCCCTCCTTTGGAGCTGGAGCTACATGGGGCTGGAGCTGGGGTTCCCAGAGACAAAACAAAGCCAAGGACACACTCAGGGGCCCTGCCCTGCCCAGAACACTGCTTTGTTAAGGGAAATGCATAGCTCGGATCTAGCTTATGACGTACGCATTTCTCGCCTATTCTGCTTGTAACTAGACCTAGGTGAAAAGGCGATGGTAGAGGTACATCGACAGGGATCAGTCGAGAGAGTCACACACACACACACACACACACAAATAGACACACGTACACCACACCCTGCTGCTGGAGGATCTCCAGGCCAGGGAATAATGGAGTGTGTGTAAACTGAGACGTCTCAAATGAGCCGACGGGAACGGGAACAGGGCTTGTGATGTACCGATACCATGCCGTTCTTCAGACCAGCCAACACAATCACCTATGCAGTACACACACACACACACACACACACACACACACACACACACACACACACACACACACACACACACACACACACTTACACTCACACACCACACACACTACACACACACACACACCACACACCACAAACACCACACTACACACACCACACACACACACACACACAATCACACACACCACCACACACCACACACACACACCAACACACACCCACACACACACTACACCACACACACACCACCCTATCATCTATCTATCTACGCACGCACACACACACGCCACACACACAAATAAATTGCTCGTACTCTTTTAAACTTCCATTTTCAAAGCCCACTTTGGACACAATGTTATCCAACATCTAAGGCTTTCTCCAAGCAGAAAACAAAAGTAGAGGTATGTTCATTATAGTTGATGACGAGGCAGAAGACTAATTAGTGGTCTCTCTTAGTTGGATAGTCTAGAGAGGGTGGATGGTGTGAGGGAGAAAATGGCGCGATAAGCGATTATCAGTGATCTCTGCTCGTTCTAGCCTCTGACTCCTTCGCTCACGGCTGCTTCTATGCTGTGAATGGAGGAGAAAGAGTACCAACATGAGAATCGTGTATGGAGCGCCCAAAAGCTGCAATCAAGGTCAAGAACCCTTGTCGGAACAACGTGCACCGCATCGATTGAAGTTATTAATAATTCAAACTGAAATTAAATCAATACCAACACTGTAGGATTACTTAAAAGACAACCTTGTGTTAATATTGCATAATAACTTCAATGTCATTAATAAGATAAAGGGTAATGGTATATCCCTTTTCTTTAAACAAAAGGTATGCCATACCCTCAACTACAGTACTCTTATCAAATTCTGTATGCCCGACTAGCGTTGCACCGTTGAGCATTCTCGCTGAAGTTATTGAGTAGCCAATCGAATCCCTAGGCCTACCCTCATGATGCAATATTGCAACAATAAGAGAATCAAAATCAAGCATGCGCACATACATTGAATTACCGCAAAGGCCAATTCACCCACATGAATGTGAGCGCTAGCAAGAGCAGGAGGTATACCGACCAGATCACGATTGCTACCTAATGACTTATGTCGAACCCCCCAGTAGCTTGGCTGCCATCACTGCTTGCCGTAGTTGCCGTGTGATTGAGAGAGATCAGAACTGAACAGCGAGGAGTTGCGTCGTGAATAAATATTTCTATCACGTCGACACATTAATAGCTACTATCGACGTGAAAAAGTCAACCACGAAAAATAAAGAGCATATTTATATGCGTTTTATAAAAACATTCTTTATCACAATCTTCATAAGCAAAGAAAATACGAAGCCGTGAACACTCCTCTTACTTCACACATTCGAGAGAGAACGGAAAGATGGCGGAACCAAATTGTAACAAGAAACCGAGAGAAAAAAAAAAAAAAACATGTTGTCAACCACTAGAGAGACAAGAAACCTCAAATATCTCTCACATTTGCCGCCGTTTACTAATGTCCTACAAATATAGAGGGCAGACCAAACACAAGAACTCACAGATCGCAGAATTCATTAAGACTGATGTTCAGTGCCTGCATTTATAATATCAAATGCCTGTATATGCCCCAAATCAAAATAAATGACGCTGAATACTATTATAGTAGTGGAATATCATTCCGATGACCTTATTGAGTTTATGTGCATACTATATATAACCTAAAAACAGTTCTCCATAAATTATAAAAGTGATCAAGTCGTGAGCATTAATATTAACTCGGTGGAAGTAACACGTACTCTGCTCCTGATCTTCATATCTCTACATATCTACGTGCCTCGTGCCTTCTCATGTCGCTCCTTCCACCCAGTATCTATCTATCGCTAGTCTCTCTCACGTTCATCCTCACTCGCTCCTAGCTTAATCTCTCCCGTCCCGCAATCTCATCCTACTCTCCATCTCGCTCCACTACCATACTTACACATCCTCTCTCTACCTCTACTACGTACTCTCTACGTCTACTCATCTCTACGTTCTCTGCTTCTTCTCTCTCTCATCTACTTCCTCCTCATCCTACTCTACTATACTCTTACCCTCATCTCTCGTCTCCAACCTCTCATCTCCCATACTTCATCCTCCCTCTCTCTGCTCTCTCTCTCGCTCCTCTCGCTCTCTCCGCTCATCTCTCTCTCTCATCGCTCTCCTCTCTCTGTCTCTCTCTCTCTGCCTCTCCACAGGGAATATAACGCTCAGCTGCTAATCTGCGTATGAGCCGCCTACATTTAGCCAAAGCACACAACATCTAATACTATCTGCCCAACAATAGCACACCTAAGATATATAGCCCGCATCCAAATGTGACTTGTATTTAACATTAGAATAAACAGACATCGTGCAAGTTAAAATGTATAGAATGTCTTAAGCTTGTATGTATAATATGAGATTCCCGAAGACAAAAGAGAGCGTTATATTAATTAATTACAACTATGCTCTAATGTTATATCTATCTCTATCTAATATGAATATCTAGGGTACTTCATATGCTATGACAAATGTCGCTTCTAGAGTTTCGGTAATCACCCCACACCTCTCACAACCCACCCCTACAAAAAGCACAAGATATACGAGAACTCTGCCGTAACAATAAATCAAAAATACTGTCCTCCGATGCACAACATGTCAGCTATTTATCCAGCACTATTTATAAATGTACCAATGGATCTCTCTATTGTCATAGTATATATTCTCTGCGCCGTCAGTTCTTGTTGTTACTATCTATGAACCCATTTGCCACTTTGCACGCGATTTTTTTGCCTTCCCATGACTTCTCCCTAAGATCCCCCACGCCGATAGCCCTCAGCCAATGCGATAGTGCCCCAGCTATTTATAGTCATGAATTTGTCTGGACCCCTTTATATTCAATTGTGAACCTTCATCACAACATAATGCCTTCAGCTGGCACCCAATGTACTCTCGAGCCCGAGACTATCGCGAGCACAATCTATCTATTAAGAGGGATATGATCCATCTACATTTTCGACATCCTACAGAGGAGACGCCAGCCCAACTACTATGTCCATCACAGAATGACACATATGCATATCACTTTTATCTAGTCAGATTTCTATCCTGGGTAGTAACGTGCCTGTAGTACTGTGATATATATTCTGAAAGTACCTCTTTAAAGGAACTATATAGCTAACATCAACACATAGCCTATTGTCTCCTCTTGTCGTCCCCTCTCTCCTTCCACAAACCCTTCACATGCCATGTTATATTATACAAATGTCCAATACTTGGTTACAGCCTGCTGCTGACCGTAGACATTGACACATCTCTCAATAGCAACAACTCATTACTCTTTAAGCTTCTGTAGCAGTCGCATTGACCAAGGGCAACCAAAAACCATACTGTTGCGATATCCTTCTATTTATCTTGGATGTACGGTCCTTATAAATCAGCGTACTCAGCACAACCAAGGACTGACCCAACATGTCACACCAACACGAACAGCAACAGCAGTTGTCGCCTCTACTACTAATCTTTTTCACTACAAGTAACTGAGAGAAAAGGAGCTATCGATCTGGTCAAAAAGACCCCTCAAAGCAGTAGCGTCTGGTTTCAACAATGACCCATTCAGCTCAATTCTGTGAGCGCCAACCTCTCGAGGATCCATCTTAGAACATCCTAGCAACATGTGTACGTGTCCATGATACTACCGAGAGAGGTGCACGCAGTGTTCCACACACGCTGCAGAGTCTAGATGGCCCCGCCATTGCTTTGAACCCCGGCATGGAATTGTCCCCCCCCCCCCCAAGAAGCCGTCCCGCCCTTTGATGACCCGCTATGCTAGGCCCATCATCCGAAGCTAGATACCGATTGCTCCGCAACCAAGTTTAATATGAGTGTGAAAGCTACTGCAGGGCTCAAAAAAGTGTGAAATCCCCGAGGGCTTCATATAAAACACACTCGAATTGGTGTGTATCGCATCAAAATAATGCCCTCTGCGTCATGGACAAATCCAGCATCTTCATTTAACACCGATATGACAAGAGACCTGCAACTCTCTGTTTGAGTGCACATCTACAGCCCCTCTGGCTCTCACTGCTGTGTCACATATCTGGTTGTCTCGCTGCATTCCTAAAGTCACAGTCATCGAATTTTACAAAGGAAACTTACCTATCCTAACACCATCAACCTACACCAGTACATGTTCCATATCTCTATGCTCACGTCTCCTATCCTCTTACCTTTCAACAACCGAGCATCTCAGATACATTCAACACATCAGTCTAAACAGTGTCCCTGAATGTATGCAATCCATAGCCGACACAATGCTCAGTTGCATGCGTCTCTTACATCTTTGCCCTCAACCCCACCCTAGAGTAATGAGCGCTAATACCTGTGTGCGTGTGAGAGCGAGTGCTTTCATTGACTACACTCCGACGTTGCTTTGATCAAGAGACAACGCCATTTTCCGCTCCCTACAAGTCTTCGTTACCACCACACTTCATGCACCTAAGAGAGAACCTGAACACTTCCCTCTCAAATTACATAGATCCTCGGAAATCTTGTACTACCTGAACGAGGAAGCCTCTCCCAAGTGTATTATGTACATATAATCAGTGTACATAGCATATCAGGGCAACTTTCAACCCTACCATCGCACACCGTCATTGTTTGAGTACCTCTCGAGACTACCGCGGTCGTTCGATATTTCAAGTACCACCAACAAGGTCTGACTTTTTCAATTTCAGTTTCAATTATTTGGTTGAGTGCGTGCGTGTAACCATACACCGTACACTAGATATAACTACGACGTCAATAATAGAGACTCACTATCCAACTAACCTAATCAAGTATTCTGGCCCCGGACAGTTCTAGTCTTACAATCACTAGGTGTATAACTCTATATCCACTTAGAATCTCAATATCCAAAGACGACCGATAAATTACTATCACTCTTTATACCAAAGTATTTCAGTTGGGAGCGTATATTACTTTATTGTATCATATCCATGACGTTTATTAATTCACTTCCATGATGGTCATCATCTCATCCTGCGTCGTGAGTAGAACTGCTGTCTTACAAATCACTATTTTGGAGTTTTTCAAAGTAAAAAGCTAACAACCACGTGCCCTCAACGTCCATACAGTTTTATGAATGAGCCTCTTAAAATAACCCAAGAATCTCTAAGTATAACTAGCTAGTGAAACTGCATGTATTTTCAGTAAAGATAACCTTGAGCAGGGGCGACACTCCCCCATCCACATCCCCTGGGGACTCACACAAGTGGAGCTGCCTTGTCTCTAGCAACCGCGCGCTTTCCAGCTTCTTCCCAGTTAGCGATCATGTCATCATCACGTCAAAAACCTCCTTCTCCACAACTAACAATCTAGCGACTGACCGAACAAAAAACCACAGATCTCCGGAGCACACAATATCATAGTAGTGAGACAATGAGAGCATTGGACGGGATTCTATCTTCGCTCACCTTCTAGAGAGAGTCTAGCTGAAAGAGTTCCTATTTGTACCCAAATTAGGCCCTACCCAAAGACTATCTCAGATATTTCTGTAAACAAGCACACACCCCACTCCACTAGCAAGATCTCCAAATCATTCGTTGACTGGCCTGGATGCCTGCACTTCGTTCTATCTCAAGGCAACGCGATGACCGCCCTGCTGCACATTCTCAACATCAGAGCAAGAATATATATACGTCAAATAGCAGGAGTGTGCAGTATAGTCGAGTGTGAACCACGACGATGATTCAACATACTTTATCTTTAGATATCATTCAAACGCGTTGAAAAAACTAATACATCATGGTCTGTGTTGTGAGTCATACAAGCCAAGCGAGCGAGCGGAGTGAGCGAGCGAGAGCACCCGAAACTATCCCGGTGTATTCAAGACTTCCCAGCCCAAACCCCACGCCTACATAACGCACTCCTCCATCCCCTCCTCATCACCATTCTCTCCCGTCAGCCGGCCAGCCATAGGGTTTAATCTTCACAAATAGCCCCGAAGTCCATTTGACAAAAGCGACAAATCAGATCGGCCCTCGGCGCACTTGACAATTAACTCGTGTTAACCAATCAGCTCTGGGTACCTGTTCTGCATCAAGTAACTAGGACCAAACCAACAGAGCTCCTCGTATACCGTCCTTCTCGCTTTCTCGCCTATTAAGCACAAATAAGAACGTACATTAAGCATAGCTAAGCATCTCCATCAACACAGGACTCGTAAACCACGAACGAATCACCAACGCAACAAAAGCTTCTATGTTTCATCACACACAACTATCCAACACACAACACTTGACTAAGCCGGACTCTATGCTTACCTCACAAGACATATCCTCAACCATATAATTATCTAGCTTTCCTATGTATAGAACTCATATTTCTCTGAACAAATGACATTAGTATCATCACTATACTAATCTCTCTGCGCCACTAACACCCCTACTAGCTAACAGATCTATGATATATACTCATCAATAATACCAGATAAACTCCAATGCAACATACTAAGTAAAGCTAATATATTGGCGTAATTAGGCTAAAGATGTCATCTAATCTCCGTCTACTAAGCATACCCTGAGAGCATTCGATATGGTATCTCATATCATTACTAACCTCTCGATGTTATATGATAGCACTACATTCTCCGTTTTATTGTGCTAACTGCCCTTTGAATATTATTACTAGGATGGAGCAGGAGTCATGGTTGAAGCGGTGGTAGCAATATACCTAGCCATATGTTAGGACCACAGTCTGATCTTACGTTTATCTCTTACGTGAGCACTGCGCTATGACATTAAACCATGAAGATATCTTTACTGCAGCAGTTGTAATCGTGACCATAGGTTAGAAGAACAGAGACAGTACTCCCACATATAACCTGCACCA
>NC_036860.1:21238682-21364235 GCF_002910315.2 Salvelinus sp. IW2-2015 | reverse complement strand
TCTCTCCTCTCTCTCTCTCTCCTCTCTCTCTCATCTCTCCGTCTCTCTCTCTCTTCTTCTCTCTCTCTCTCTCTCTCATCCTCCTCTCTTCTCTTCTCTCTCTTCTTCTCTCAATCTCTCTCTCTCTCTCCTTCTCTCTTCATCCTCTCTCTTCTCGCTCTCTCTCTCGCTCGCTCTCGCTCTCTCTCGCTCTCTCTCTCTCTCTCGCTCTCCTCCCTCTGTCTCTCTCTCTCTGCTCTCTTCAGCAGGAGAATTAGCTAACGCTAGCCCTGCTACATTACAGCGCCACAATCGAATCTGTTCTCTGAAAAAGAGCACACTAATGCAGGCCATTAATTTATCGAATTAAACAACTTCAAGGAAATATAGAATTAGAGTTTTTTTATGATGATTCGGAGGGAGGGGGGATATAAGGTCCTAATTGAAGATGGTATCTATCAGCAAAGGCAGAGCCTGCTTTGTTATGTGTAACCACCCCACCCCCCACCCCCAAGAAGAAGAGAGCGGGTAAAAAAAAAACTGCAGAACATCAGAGCATAACATGGGTTCTGTTCTGCATTCATTTTACTCATCTCATCCATTTTCTTTCCTTTTTTCTGTTTTCACATGACCCATTTTCCGGTGCTGCAGGAGCGCGTGACAGGGAGGAGAATAATTGTGTGTGATGGTATGATAACCTCACAACTAAGCCGTGGACTGTGCCTGCCTGGCTACCTGGCAAAGCACAGGGAGAGGAGACAGTCACACCACAAGGGACCAGCCACAGCATCACAGGACACATGGTTATTTTTCAGTAGATTCACCTGGGTCCTCTTTGGATATCTTAATAGTCTATGAACATCAATACATTCCCTTTCCCCCACAAACCTCAGCAAATAATAGTATTTTACAGGCGCTGGGAGAGCAATATGAATTGTGCTGAGGCCAGTGCACCTCTTTGTTTTGATGTATCTCCTGWAAGCGTAAGGCACTGAGCAGTCACAAACACAACAGCAGTGTGCTGGCAGTGAGAGAGGATGAGCTCAACAGACGTTTCTGGGTTCATCTGGCCATTCTCATCTGAGCCCCTGTTTGTTCACTGAAGTCTGAAGGTGTGTGACGGTAGAGAGGGGAGCAGGGGGTGCTGGGTGGGAGTTTCAGCTGCCCCCCCCCCCCCCAAGAGCGCTGACCCTTTCTGGCCCAGCGAAGCGGAACGTTGGGCAGTGAGGGTAAGAGGAGTGGAGGGGGCAGAACACGTGTCCCAGGTATGGGGCCCGCTTCTCTCCTCTCCTGGCACTGAGAGAGCTGCGTGTGCCACAGCTGATGTGCATCTGTGTCCTTCCTCTAGCGCAGGTCAGTGAATACATTACCACAGCACACACACACTACTGCCATCCCTCTTTACAAGGGCATGAAGTGTGTGTGTGTGCGCGTGTGCGCGTGCGCGTGTGCGTGTGTGTGTGTCGGCGTGTTGCTTGAGAGAAGCATTTGGCTCATGTGTTTGACCTGAAAAGACATGAATATCTTGGACTACTGAAATCCACCAATATATGTACATATTCATCATAGCATATCAGAGCAATCAGTTATTTTTGAGGTTGGTTCGGTTTCGTTCGATTATTCAAAAATATTCACGTTTTTCAATTTCGGTTTCGATTATTTGGGTTGAGGGCTGTAACACAGAATAAAACAATTAATAAAAGTCACATGATGGTAGTGACTGCCCATTAGTGCTTATCACTTATTAACCATCATTTATTCAATTAATTTACTTTAATAAAATATTTCAGTTGTTGTGTATATTACATTTGTTTTATTTGATGACTTTATTAATTCATTCCAAGTCATCATCTCATCTCTATAGAGCTGCTGTCTGACAAATCACTATTTTGTAGTTTTTCAAAGTAAATAAGGCATACTTTTATGACTGCTTTAATACCAACTATAAATCACTTAGATCATGTATTTTCAGGTAAAGATACCTTGCGAAGCAACAGCTGCTTTCTAGATCCCCTCGCGATAGCACATTCTTCTCTGCCTCTCCACACTAGCAGCAGGCGTAAAAGAAACACAGACCGGACAAATAGATGTGCAATGGATTATGGTCATTGTAGTTAATTACTAAGTTCCATGTGCCAAACTATGTCAAATATTGGTCTGTTGGAAACTACAACTACCTACTACATCTCAAGGTTCCGGCTGGATCTGGTTTATCTCAAGAGAAACTGTGCAGTGTGCACATGGAGCTCACAGAAGAAGAAAAAATGAAATGGGATTCAAATCATTGAACCGACGTTAGTCAATTAGTTGTTTAAAAAATGAAAAATAACTAACATTTTGGTTAATCACTCTGCACGACCATACACACACATACATCGTGTACATACATACCTCACCCCCCACACACATCCTCTGCTTCAGTAGGGTTTAATCTTCACAAATGAGCCCCGAAGTCCATTTGACAAAAGCGACAAATCAGATCGGCCTCGTCGCACTGAACAATAACTCTGGTGTGAACCAATGCAGCTCTGTGTGGTTTAAATCAAAAGCTTCCTCCCGTGGTTATAAATGAGACATTAGCATCAGCTCATACAGCCGCTGAGATACAGGCATTGTGGAGGTCCCACCAACAGAGCCGGGTTCACCAGGGCTATTGTGTTAGATAGACGTCTAACAAGTAAAACTCCAATACTCTGGGACTAACACCCCTACGAGCACGACTGGTAATATTACAACAAATGAATACAGTAAAGCTATATGGGAGGCTGAGGTCTAATGGCTCCTGTCTAGCTGAGAGAGACAAATGCACTGTGTAAGATAGAAGGCCCGTGTTTGAGTGCCCTGGAGGAATGATGGGAGGGAGGGAGGGAGGGGGGAGGGGGGGGCTCCAAGCACTTTGGCAGCTATTGTTTCACAGTCCATTATCCATGTGGGTTTTATTAAGGGGAGCGGAGAGGAAAGGAAAGGAGAGGACAGACTCCTCATTCTGCCTCCCCTCGTCTTCCCTCCCTGACTGCGGAGGAGCACACACTGTACGCACTGACCACTCCGCGTAGAGCACAGTACACTTGCACACACACTGTAGTAGTCACTGTAAACTCTACAGATAGAACCACAAGGTACACTCTGACCAAACCATACCAGATACATAGATTGTACTGATTGTGTGCCCCGCTTTCCCTCATGGCATCAGCAGCCTCAAAGGGGGTAATACACAGACACACGCACACAGACACGCAGGCACTCACACACACACACGCACACGCACACGCACACGCACACGCACACGCACACGCACACGCACACGCACACGCACACACACACACACACACACACACACACACACACACACACACACACACACACACACACACACACACACACACACACACACACACACACACACACACACACACACACACTAGGAGTAGCAGAGCCAGTGGAGGACTGTGTTACGGTACCTGTCGATGATGACTGGGTCAGACGGGGTCTCGTTGCGGTTGCCACAGCTCTTCTTGTCACAGCAGCGGCTGAGGGGCACAGAGGGAGAGAAGGGGGGGGGGTTAAAGAGAGAAAGAAAAACAGAGCCGTGTTTCAGAGAGAGCTGCTTCAGCCAGGCCCAGACCTCCACAGGATAAAGGGGAAGGTACCAATTACCCAACAGCCTGGCCCTGTTCTGAGGCCTGAACTAAGCCCTGCCCAGCCCACCCAGCCCTTTGTCACCTGTAGAACAGACTGCCTCTGTGTGTCTGGGTACATTATTTATCTCTACATATGGCTTGATTACAGCAGCCCACAAAGACAAGTCATTCAGGGGCCAGCTTGGTTAAGGGATGACAGGTGTGCTAGGGGAGAGGAGTTAGGGGGGGGGGGGGGGGGGGGGGGGGGTGGGGGGGGTGGGGGGGGGGGGGGGGGGGGGGGGGGTGAGAGCACCCCTTGTATCACCTGAGGCAGGTAGCTGGTAATCACCCCCCTCCCTCTCTCTCCCAGTCTCTCCCCCTTTCCCTTCACCCTCCTGGGTCAAACACTCTCTGTTCACTGCTAACCTGACACCTCCTCCCCTGCCTCACTCTGACAAAGGTGAGCATCATGGGGGGCTGGAGGGTGGCTGGGCTGGGCTGGGTTCGAGGGAATAGGGGTGCGGTGGTAGGGAGCTGGAGGGAGGGAGGCTGCGGGGAAAGTGGAGCAGCTTGGAGAGACCCCCAGCTCATGTTTCCAGTGCACAGATGGCAGTGGGGTGTAGAATGGGGCAGGGGACAGGCCTGTCACATAAAACCCAAGGCATTGTCTCCCTCCTACGGGGCTGCTCTCTGCACTGAGTCAACCTACACCCCCCTCCCCCCCCATCCATCCCTCCTCTCTCTGTTACTTCATCCCCCTCTCTATTCCTCCCTCCCTCTTCTCTCTCAGCCTTCTGCCTCATCCATTTGGCAGGACTGATCGATCAGCTCCATTAATGATTCATATTGTGTCTCTCATGCCTCAGAGATATTGTAATGCAGGAGTGTAAAGCAGCGTATCTGACTGAATCACATGTGGAGAGTGCAGTGCACAACAGAAAGACAGGCCAACTGGGTGCAGAACAGTCTCTGCAGAGAGCAGGAGTATATTGTGACTGTAAAAGCTGCGGGTACAGCTATATGTGAAAATGCATCGCTGGTGTAGTGAGAACAAGTGAGAGTCAACCAAAGGATTTCAGGAGGACGTCCCAGGTCTTTGAAACATCTCGTTCTTTCTTTCTTTGGCCTCTCTCCTCTGTCTTCCCTGTGCCTCATTTCTGTGCGACTCTCTGAAGTGGGTCACATTGGAATCAGAATAGAGCGAGGCTTGGGGGGGGCGGGGGGGGACTAGAGCACTGATTCGTGGCTTCCCTGCAATCCAATCATCAGGCAGCACCATGGGAGACAGGATTCTTTCTATTACCCTCCCCGCACACACACACTCACTGTCACACAACGCCCACCACCCTCCCCCCCTCCCCTTCCTCCAACCAAAATTTATGCTAATTAGTACATGCCTCCACCAGCTTTGTTGAGGGATTATTTCTTTCCTTGTTAACTTCCATTCGTTCCCGCAGGACATCCAAAGGAAATCACATCTTTATCTCAACGCTTCCTTCCTGCCGCAGCTTTTGAAGAAATGAAATCTAAATCGGCCTCATGTAATTAACAGGATGTAGTGATGTCTGTTCCTGTGAGGACAATGCTACCGTACCAGACCCTCTAACCCTTGTTTATTTTTAATTTACTCAAAACCATGACAATTATTTCAGTCCACCGACTCTTGCCTAAAACCAAAACATTAAATCCCAATTTGTTTAATTAGTGGATCTCATCATTTGGAAATTACTTTTTTGTTGGTCCACGTAAAATGTAATATGACCTTAAATATGTTCCTCCTTTGTGAAGCGTTGAAAGATCATTGTGCCCGTATTATGAGTTTGTAAAATGAAAGGACTAAGCACTTAATGTATGTCCCACGGTTGCAAGCAGCTTGGCACCATATGGCTAATGGTGGTGCCCAGCAATTAGCAGTACTGATTATGGTGAGCAGACTCATTTTCTGCTTATAATTGAGACTGTGTTTGAACCCCCAGTGCAGAATCAGCACGTCTCCATCCCTGAGACTGGGGACTGGGGAGGGGTGCGAGGGCGGGTGGGACTGGCACCCACAAAAGTCACTGGTCTGATACATCACGGTCTCCATGGTTGGTTCCTCACACTGGGCCTCCTCTACTGATGTCTCGCACTCTCTCAGACCCGATACAATGCCTTAACCAAACACTGCTTAGCAGGGCTATTCAACTCTTCCCCTGCGAGGTTGGGGGAAAAATCCTGCTGCTTTTCTGTTCTACCTGATAATTAATTGCACCCACCTGGTGTCCCAGGTCTAAATCAGTCCCTGATTGAGGGGAAGAATGTAAAAAGAAAAAGTGGAACTGGCTTCGAGGTCCAGAGTTGAATTTGAGGGCCGTAGATGGGAAACGGCTAATCTGTACAACCGTGGGTGGTTGCATGGAATGATGGTCAAATTTAGGCTGTCAACCCTGTGCTAAAAAGTTCATTGTGTGATATTTGTCGATTTCTAATGCTACTGTTAATCATGACTTTTCTCTCAAATTAAAGAGTGAGTTACAGTTAAAGTGGTTCTGAAGAAAGGTCCGAAAAGAACTTATTCAGGTTCTAAATATGAGTACGAAAGAGGAGTATGCATCTTTGATTTTGGTGTGTGTGTGTGTGTGGTGTGTGTGTGTGTGTGGTGTGTGTGTGTGGCTGTGCTGTGCTGTGCGTGCGTGCGTGCGGTGCGTGCGTCGTGCGTGCGTGCGTGGCGGTGCGCGGCGTACAGAGCGATGACGTGCGATGCTGTGACTAATGTGTTGGTGCGTGATGACCTTAATGTGTGCGTATGTGCGTATACGTACATAAGTCCTTGCATATATTTCATAGTCACAATGCAAGGGAAGGCCCATTTGTTAGCAGCTGAACAACAGGAGAATTCAAATTGAGTAATGAGTTTCTGCATGTCCTAATTAAGCAGGCATCAGAGAGGTATTTTTAGGGGGAGAGAGAACTGTTCAAATGCCTCTAAAAATAGGAAGGAGTCGATCCTCACAACCCAGTTTCAAGCAAATTCATCTTTTGATTTTAATTAAAGGTACACCATTTGATAGCAAAACTCATCTTCCTCTACTTTCCCTGTTTCTCCGTTCCCCTTCTTCTGCTGGGAGGTATAGGGGTGACCTGCTTAGCTACAGTAAGGTTGAGCCTCTATGAGAACTGCCATAGACGATGCATGGTGAGGCCTTGCCATCACTGTAACATACTGTACGTATATGGGTGAGTAGTGCAGTGTAGTGTAGCGTAGTGTAGCATGGTGTAGCGCAGTGTAGGGTCAGACTGGGGGAGAAGCAGAGTTCTAGAGCTTCCTCTTCTTACCTGCACATGATCTCGTGTGTCAGTAACACTCGGCACATCTCTGGGTTCTTGTCTTGACCTTCATAAATAATGGCCTGCGAGGGGGAAAATGATCAAAAATATTGTATTAGAAACAGGTTGAGGATTTGTTTTCGTAGCGAGGTTGGGTTATGGTCCTCACAGAGGCATGTTAGTGGAGCAGGTCAACTATATCTGCCCTGGAGAGAGAGAGTTCCTACTGTGGCCTGACTCACATCTGGTCACATCTCTCTCCACACACTGCACAGCAGTCTCTACGGAAACATGAACGGACATATTGGAATGGAGCATTTTTCCAATGTCACTTTCTGCATGCTAAGAAAAGGAAATCACGGGAAGCTAGCCAGATACAGTATGGTGGACTTAACTCATGGAACTTTTATCTGTTCTGTTCTGTTTCTGGTCCAAACACGACACATCAGTATGTTGACTGATTCTGGCGTTTCCTTGTGTGACAACATATCACCACATTTTGTAAAGACCAAGTAAATATTCTCTGGAAAGGCCCGGACGGGGCATTTTACAGCTTGCTGTGGTCCAGCCAAACAGGGCTGTGAGTGCTGATGGAAATATTACTTCCTGTCTCTCTTTAACATGGGCTCTGTCCCAAAATGCACCCTATTCCCTATATAGGGGACTGCTTTCGGCCAGGGTCCATAGGACACAAATGTGGCCATTAGATTTGGATGCAACACAGCACACTGAAGGACATTATCCTTAAAGTAACTCTCACTGTTCTGTTAACTCGTACCCAGATAATGTTGTTGACTCACCCTATACTACATTTTTATTTTTTAAGCACCCCCACCTCAATCTAAAAAAATCCTTGCTATTTCCTCATAGAGGATGAGCTGGTTAATCAGCGGGCTACTCGCATCAATATTTTTTATGACCGGTATACGCCCACACCATTCTATTGTCGGGTTACGCCCACACCATTCTATTGTCGGGTTACGCCCACACCAGTCCAATTCGAAAAAGCTGCTTTCTAACATACCTCAGAACACTTTTTGGGGAGAATGACTTTGGGTCCTCTTTCATAGATATCTAGAAACATTGGACAGTTACTTTAATCTATGGGGCGGCAGGTAGCCTAGTGGTTAGAGCATTGGACTAGTAACCGAAAGGTTGCAAGATCGAGTCCTCGAGCTGACAAGGTAAAAATCGGTCGTTCTCCCCCTGAACAAGGCAGTTAACCCACTGTTCCTAGGCCTTCATTGTAAATAAGAATTTGTTCTTAACTGACTTGCCTGGTTAAAAAAAAATATGCTACTACCCATATACTTCATACAGTCCACAAACTTAAAGGACTTTATTGTTAGAATGCATAATCTCCTTTCACCACCCAAAAGCCATCACACCCCTAGCCCCCCTCCACACTCTCCCTCCCTACCGTTTGGCATGGAATTTAAAAGAGCAGATTCCACTTGAGAAACACACAAACACACAGTGTGGCCCTAAGAGCTTAATGTAGTATTTACTGCCTCTGGCCAGGGGATGTTTAATGAATAGCAGCGTGTGTCGTGGGAAATCTGTGGGATATGTCCAATGTTTCTGTCCGGGAGGGAGGGAGGGAGGGAAGAGGCCGTCCAGGGCCCTGGCTACCCACAGAACTACAGCGTGGGACATTACGTGAAGAGAGCTGAGAGGGGAGCGTATTTCATAGGAGGGTAACAGTGAGAGTGGCTGTTGACTGTTGAGGGGGCCATGAGCCCTGCTGAGAAGCACAGGTTGACCCAGTCACTGTCACTGCAAGAGGCCTGCTGCAGGTACTATACCCAGGGAAGGGCCTACGACCTCTCACCCTAAGCACAGAACACACACACAAAACCTTTGTGCTCACACTGTGACTCTTTTAAACCAAACAGACACATGGATGCATAAGACGTCATTTTGAACATGCTACACAGAATCCTGGCAATGTTTTATGGAAAGTGGGCTTGAGATTCTTGGTGCTTTATGAGTGCAGTGGGAATCGGGAATGTTGTGTTATTTCCCTGAACATTGTTGCCTCCCCACCCTTCTCTTCTCTCATTCTCTCAGGGCTTAGATATTCATGACTCATCGCGCAGAGCACCGAACAGATACTGAAAGCGCCGGCTGGGTGTCTGTCTACTGGCTTTGCTTCCCCCTCTCTCTGTTGTTAACAGTGAAGAGGATGCTAGCTGCTCACGCATTTCTGTGGCTGTCTGTCTTGTAGGAGTGTAACGGTTCTTATTCTACCTACTCTAGCGTGTAAAGCTCCATGCGCCCGGCGGTGGCGGTGGCGTCGGGGCGGTAAGATGGAGGCAGGGGCACGGGGTAGGGAGGGGAGGTGTGGGTGTGTGCGAGCAGTTGGGATGCCAGACTGGAGAGTGGCACACCATCTGGCCCAGCCTCCACCCCTTCCAAAATGGCTCCGCTTTTTTTTTTCACCTTCCCATTACCCAACAACATGTCCCAGCACCGGCAAAACTCTCGTTTACGGCAAAACAGTCGCAGCATGGAATCGGCACGGCAGACACAAGACACTCTCATCAGCAGGCTTGCGTGCAGGCACAAAGCATGTTGGGATTGTTTTAAGGAGTCAACCAAATCCATATTTGTGATCTTGAGCTAATTTTAGATATGGTGTTAAAATGATCCGTTCCCTCATAACCGCGACTGAAAAACGAGCCTGCTCCACACAGCTACTCGGCAGTCAGGATGACTATGAAAGTGACTTGTTCCTTTGGTTTCACTTTGAGAGAATAAGGGCCAAGGTCTTCTAAAACAGCACTGCATGCATCAATGTCTCCAGGCTCGGAGTCCACTGCTCCCAACTTCCAGGTTATATCTATCTTTACTGAGCACAACTAGGCCTTGTGCAATGTCCTGTCCTCTAGTAGAATAACATTACCTATATCATGACAGATGATAGTCGTTGAAATATACAGTGATGCAATAATATCTATGTTCTTCTGCAAATAAAAATGAAGATTGAAGATCCCAAGTCCTTTGTCGGGTGAAACCAAGAGCTGGTCAGAACCATTCACATTTGAATGAAACCCTCTCACTCTGCGAGTTTGTTTTTCACCATGTTCAGTAAATATGTCTAAACGCAAAAATGATTAGTGCTGAAAAACATGGCTGCAAAAACAGGAACTACACAGAGCAGCACCAGCAGTGGAGAGGATGCAAACTCATTAGCAGAAAATATAAATAACACAGTGGTATTTTTTTGGCTCGTCTTTCAGTCAGGTTTTAAAAACAGGAGTTGCTAAGTGAGAGACGGTGTCCAGGTTGACCAGCCCCATACAATCCAGACCTCCAGACCTGGGCCTCTGGAACATTCCCCCGCAAGTCACTACTACCACAATCTAATCCTGAACAAGGCTGAATATCCAAAGCTATCGGACAGCCTCCCAACAGCAGGAAATGTCTCATAGAAGAGATGAATAGCCCTTTGTCTGGTTTATTGTTCGTATCATTAAAGTGTTTGGTGTCTAAATATTTTACACGGCTTCTGATACATCCACAATTCTAATAAGGACTAAATCTGTCTGCAAAAGGAGAACAACTGCAGTTTGTATCATTGGATTTTCACAAATGAAGTAGGCCTACCCATGACATTTTACTGTAGGTGTGGTTCAACCATGTCTTTCTATCTTTGAAGTCAACAGTCCATGAAAACAAAATATGCTCCCTCCACCGCCACCATCTTTGTAACACACATGACATTCAGACGCATCCTGTGCTAAGAACAAAGTGGATGTACTGGGTGCATTAAAAGGCATGTAGCGTTCATGTGCCTTTTAATACATATTTCATCTCACGCCGTACACTTTTCATTTTTCATTTGCTGTTTTCCTCATTGGCTTTGATGTGACGGCTGAAATCGGAGGCGTGTAAACAAGTTGCTATAAATATGTGGAAACACACTTCCCACTCTGTTAGCGTCATCTGTTAGCGTGTCACCAGGAGCACGGCAGCCTTTCTTCCCAGGCCGCCGCCACAACAACACAGCTACTTTTAAAGAGGTGCCACGATCAGCCTGCCTGTCTCCTTCTTTGTTCCCATCTCAAACTAGCAACTCCTCCACCCCACCCCCGGCTCAGCTGTTCTGGCGGCCAAAACTCAGGATAAGGGGGAGGGAAGAGAGGAGAGAGAGAGAGGAGAGAGAGAGAGAGAGGAGAGAGAGAGAGAGAGAGAGAGAGAGAGAGAGGGAGAGAGAGGGGGAGAGAGAGAGGGAGAGAGAGGGAGAGAGAAGAGAGGGTGGAGAGAGAGAAAAAGAGAGAGGAGGGAGTGAGAGAGAGTAAGAGAGAGATAGAGTTGGGGGAGAGAAGGGGAGGCCCTCCTGCCTGGGCGCTGTCTTAATCAGATCTGTCAGAGGTGGAGACGGTGATCACAGATACAGCTGTCTGACTGACACCCCGGGGCTTCTACCTCTCCCTCTATCTATCTACAGTATCTCCCTCTCTCTCTCTCTCTCTCTCTCTCCCTCTACCTCATTCTCACCCTTTAACCCTACCTCACATCTTTTCTCTATTCATTATGTGTGATAGTAGTGCTGATTTTATAGTTGTTTAAAACAATAATTGCTATGTTAATAACAGCATTTTTGGGGGTTGAAATGAAAATGAATGTACTCACTAAATGTGATTTCCATATGCATGGTAGTTGTCAATACAGTTATTCACAAACCTTAAAATACTTCTCCATTTTCCCTGTTAGATTATCTCTAGTAGGATATGAAGCCACAGTGTCACATTAGCGGTTGTTACATCAGAGCCGCAGCGTAGTGCAGCGGTGGTGGTCACAGTAACAACAGCACAGTGACTCTTAAACACTGTGGTTAGGTTTATAGGATTAGTGTGATTACCCTTTATTTCCATGGGGGCTAGAACAGCGGCATGCAGGCAGCACTGTGATCAGACACTGGGATTCACAGCTGTGACAGACCGACAGACAGACAGACTCACTGAAGAGAAAGTGCATGGGGCTATGGAGCTGATCGTGGTGACCTTATCCCTTATCCTACCCAACCGCAACAATGTTTTGACTGGACCACCTGTTAGTTAGTGTTCCTTTCCCACCGCCCCCATGTCATCATCACACTGGCTACAGCAGTCTCTCTGTTAAACCTTATTATTTGAGCCACACGTTTTTTTTCCTGAGCAGATGACACAGCCAGGAAAAACTCCTGGCCCTGATATAGGCTACAACTACAGCACAGAGTTTTTCCAGGTCAGAAAAACAACTCTACTTATTATCCAGCCTCCGTACTACAGTATATCGGCTCCACCTCTGGTAGCGGCTACAGTAGCTGTGAGGCCCAAGCGACGGCTCTGAGACCTGTGCTCCGGCTCTGCTCACATTCCTGACAGAGAACTCAAGAGACGCCCAGAGCTAAAACAAACCTGATCCTTAAGTCATCTGACTCATCTCGAGGCATCAAAGACACATGTGCGCCATGAAATGGGCCTCACCACACTAGTCATACATCTAACAATCACTGACTAACACAGAAATATGACATAGAAATTAGAGGAGCTGCTACACTGATAATACGAAAACAAAATAATCAGATTCCTACATCAAATCGTTTTGGTCTTCCATCAACAGCAGCTCAACCTATTTATGTGAGTCTATTCCTCAAACTCTCCATTCGTCTCCTCGACAGAGGTAAACAAAAGTGTGTCCACACAAGTGTGGACAGAAAGAGAAAAATGTGTTAGTCCTCTCAACCAACCAACCAACCAACCCTCAGCCCCCCCCCCCCCCCCCCCCACGAGTGCAGGTCAAACAGTTTATTAAGAAACAACAAGACTGTCAGACTGACACTGTCAGAGTACTACTGGGGTTTAATGCCATTTGATGATTACCATGGCGCCCATGCAAAGTGTGACACCATCAGAGCCCACCCACTGGGCACAGACGTCAGTTCAACGTCTATTCCACATTGGTTCAACGTCATTTCATTGAAATGACGTGGAAACAACGTTGATTCAAGCAGTGTGTGGCAATTGGGCACTGGCACGTTAGTGAGCATTAAAAGAGTGTAACATGGGTCTGTTTCTCCTCTCAGCGGCCTGCCATTACCCTGAGCCTGCTAACGAGCACACTAGCCAATCACCAAACATGTCACACTATCCATACGTGTACAATCCAGGAGAGAAAACAGAAACGGTACAAACACTTCTGGCTGAAGGCCTACCTGTAAATAATATCACTGAACATTATAATTCAGTGTATGAAATTGTAACTTTCTTGGGGGTGTCAGAATACGATGTCCATCACAAAAAAATGCGATTCAAAATAATAGTACCGCTTTCCAAAAAATAAACTCCTGCACTTGGATGTCAATTAAATGACTCTAGGTTGTTATGAACTAAAATCGGAATAATAACCCAGGTAACCCCCCGTCCCCAACCAAATCATCAGAGTAAGTATTACAGTGAGAGCGGAGCGGCTCAGAAAAGATACTTCAATGGGTCCCCGCCTCATTGTCAGGGGCGTAATACAAGGAGACACTCTGGGCTGTCAGTGTTACCAAGTGAGTGGGGACCTGTCCAAACGTGACACAGGCCCGAGGGCTGCGTGTACACACAGTCTTCCATGGGCTGCTGCCTTCTGCCTCCTGCACCAGGTCCGCATAGAGAAATGTACTGTTTGTCTTCCTTTCACTTCCTAAACGCTTGTTTTATTGTTCTATATTGCTTCTTAATTTTTAGGCAGAGGGATAAGGAAATGGAACCTTACCTGTTTAGTCATGGAGTCGATGAGTCGCACATAAAAGTCCTGCTCTGTCCTGATACCTGACAGAGGGAGAGGGGGAGAGGACAAAAGACATGAGTGGAAATGGTTTTAATAGAATTAGGTACCTTGGCCTGAGACACACACAAACACTACAGAGATGCTGACAATGACTATTGTAAGTGGCAAATTATGCATTGAAGCAACAAAAAACTCGACCTAATTGAAAATGTTACGGTTATGCTTTATGCTAACTTACATTTATTGTGTCATGTTTGGTACTTGCAATCTGTATTTTTAATCTAAGCAATTAACTTTTGTCAATAAAGGTATTTGTCACCAAAGGTGCGATCAAAACAAAATAAATGACTGAACTTCAGTCTCCAAACTTTTCAAAAATATATTTTAGACACAATTTAGTTTCAATAGTGGCTAATAAAATGTGTTTCCCATGGCAATTATCAATGTTAGTGAATATAGTTATTGTCTTTATACAATATTAGCTAAATTGTATTGGCACAAGTTTTTTGATGGATTATGCAATAGTTGTTCCCAAACAAAAAACATTTGGCAAATAAAAATACACAAATTACTCAAATATGCATATAGCCTATTTCCAAGCCAATAGAGACAACTGAATAGGCATAAATAATGTCACAATATATTATATATTGTGCAATGGGTTATAGCCTATTCATCAATGAATCTAAAAGATTCAAGATTTTGCTCGACACACTGTTAAGCCTCGCATTGTGAAGGCAACGATGAGAACGCGACCATTTCAAACGGATCAAGTAAACAGCATAGCACATAAAACCAATAACACATTGCATACATAGAAACACAATAGCTAGACGGGGACCTAAAAACGGTTCGCTTTTTTACAGTGAGACGAATTGCTGCTAACGGCGGCCAAAAGATTAACTAACCAAGCAGGGCCATTATGGACAACGTACACTATAGGCTACAATACATGCTCGCAGGTATAAGAAATAACAAGCGCAAGACTGCTTGTATCCGGAAATATTTAACCATGATAATTGTTAAGAAAAGACAATTCAGGACATGAAATTCAGAAAGCAATAGAGTTTAATTAGGCTACTCCTTCACCGGGCTAGCATTATTAGAGCAAATGCTTAACTTTTTTTCACTGACAGTATCGGCTACCTATTTCTTCAGGAGCAGCCAATATAGTAATGATTAAAAAAATATATCCAAAATTAAACGTTGGATTAGCCTGATAAAGTGCATGACGTGATCTCAAATCAACGCAAATATGACCTCAGTGAAAAGGCGACACTAAATTGCACCTGGTGTTGTTATTTCTGTAGAATTCAATGCAAATCGTGTTTGTGGTAGCCTATGTGTCCGCTTCCTGCGACTCGGAACATAAGCATAACATTGCCTAGAGGAGAGTTGACCAATGTTTTACACTTACCATTACTGTAGAGAAGTTGCAGTCTGTAGTGTATACCATTGTTGGTCTTTTCTCCAGTGGATTCCTGTAAATGAACAGATTTAAAGTGATTGAACTCATTTGATTCAGATCCGATAAGATGGACATTGGTGCGCTTGTGTTGAAATTAGACTGGGATATCAGAAATAGGCTAGTACATTGAATATAACTCGATAAAATGTTTCATTGGCAAAATGTAGCATAATTATTCTACACATACATTTTTAATGCTTCAACAATTACTTAATTGAACTGTATATAGAACTGTATAGAAATTAGCCTCTGTTTTCATGGCTGAAAGGGAGCAAAATGTAATAAAGTTATTGAAGTAATTACTTAATGTAGGCCTAGTGCTACTAGAGAAATGCATGGTGAGTTTATTGGAGATGACATGGATAATTTGTGGAACAAGCGATTTTATTTATTTGAGCTTTATTATTATTTACTGAAATATACAAAACCCATTGCCCCCCCCCCCCCTAAAAAAAAACAATTAAGCAGTAGTACTTAATACTGAAATGTTGTAAGGAGAAAAACACATTGAGTTTAATTTCATTAAATAGGCTACTTAATATTATTTTAAACAAGTATACCTCTAGAGAAAACAGAAATTATAGGCTATAACTTATCAACTTCAAAATACAAATATTATTCTCAAAATATATTAGTATTAGTATTACTCTTAGTATTAATATTATCCGTAGCTAGTATTATTAGGTATGTTATTATTATTTGGATACAATTTAATTCAGCTACTATTTGCCTATTATAGCCTACAATTATATTAACATGTGGAAATGTTTATAAAGCTTCGCAAAATAAATACACAGGTTTATGGATAGGTTGAATGGGGTTTTAATTTTAAATTAGAATAATCTGATACATCAACGCGGTAGACTAATTGTAGGCCTATAATATTGTCAAAATGTGGATGTGGGACAATTTTTTGTGTTCGAGAAGCTGATCAAATATTTAAAATATCACTCACCTTTTCCTTCTCGACAAAACCGAGGAAAGAAGTCCTTTCGATTTCCACTGGTTGTCCTTGTCTGTCATATAGAGCCAAAACGAAGTGAAAGAAATTGGATTTCCGAAGATTTGATGGCGGTTGCTTCTCAAAGTGCGCCCGGGCAAGACCCACTCCACTGTGGATAGACATGCAAGGGGTAGTCATGTTAGGGAATCAGCAGACTTAAACGTATGGAAATAATAGTTACCCTTTAAGAGTCAAACTTCTTAGAATTAAACGTGTGTACTGCTCGTTTACACGCACAAGTCCTTTTCATATCTGCGAAGCGAACCTTTTGATATTCTATTATATATTGTTCTACCGGGCTCATTTTAACCAAATAGCCTAATTTGGAAAATGAATGTAGCCTATAGCAGTGGGCTATTTTATGGTGATGTGTAGTTGATATGCATGTTACATATTCTAGGCTTTTGGATCTTCTAGCAATTAATTGATAGCCTACTCGAGACCAATACACATATTTCTATGCATGGCCAATTTATTACCATGTTTTTATTATCATAATATAATAGTTAGCCTATTATATTCTAAATGTGATGTCTCTTATTTGAACTGTTCTGTAACTAAACTAAGCCATTACGGATTGTTGTAGACTATGTCCAGTTAACAGTAGAGTATAGTCATCCATTATGCTAAACTCTCAATTCTACATCCAAGATGAGGGGATCGATTCTGCGGGGGAAGAAAACTTCAACATTTCTTCGATCACAGAGCGTGTAAGCTAAACTGCAAATGTAGAGACAAAAAATAAATAGGTCCCTTGAAAATATAGCTTTCCAAAACAGTGTGGACCATGGACCATCCGTGTGCTGGTAGAGTCCTCGCGCCGGGAGGAAGATGCTGTCTCCGGCTTCTTACCTTTGAGCGGCGGTGTTCGCATCCAACACCCCGGCTCCCTGCATCCATGTCCGAACTGCGTTCATACCGGATCCGATGGGTTCCTCTTTCAAACTACTCCCACTCCTCTGGATGCTCTCCTGAATCCCAAACATGAAAAAATCGCGCTCCCTCTCTCCGTTTGAGTGTCCCAAAATGTGTTTTCTCTAATCACAGGTAAAAGAGGGTAACAACGTGGGCGCGAGCGAGTACCGGGTCCGCGTTGATGCCAGTGACAGTCTTGTCTGTTACTTCAAACCAAGCGAAAAAGACGAAAAGAGTCCAAAGACGACTTATCGAAATCCAGGTGTGTCAGAGACGAACAGCAATTCAAACAGTGATAAAAAGACAAACGAGCGAAACGCAAGACAGTGCAAATTAACAGAATCTCACTTGAGGTTTTTGACGATATCCCCCCCGTATTAAAGAGACTTGCTCTATGGGCTCTGGGATCAACTAGAGCTTTCAGATTGTGCTAGATCAAATGGCATCAACCCCTGACAAGTTGTTTTTTTCTTCCTTTTCTCTGTCTTTGTTTTCCTTTTGCAGAGATATTCCCTGTCAAATGGAAATGAATAAGAAATTGGAAATCAAGAAGAGGAGGACCCTTGTGGCTGCAGATCCCGTGTTGTTCCTCTTGTTAAAATGGGAGTGATTTGTGTCCCTTCCCAAAGGAATCCTATTTGACTATCTCTGAGAACTAAACACAAGCACACCAACCCCAGAGGGAAGAGGGAGTGACTGTTAGAGGCGGGCCGCCCCAAACAAAGACGAGCCCAGTGTCAGATCCGCCCAACCACAGCTCCTATCGCCTCATTAAAGGCCGCCCCTTCCCTTACCTCCACGGCACCTTGCCGTCGCACTCTCACAGCTAAGAGAGTGCCCAAAAGGAGCTTTCGGAGACAGTTGGCTAAAGATGACTCCATGCCGAAAATTTGGTCACATGAAGTGAAGCGTATAGCGAGAAAATTCAAATTCGTTCCGATATGTCTTGAGAACGTGTCTGACTGTGTAGCCACCAGTGGGACATTTCTACGCGGGTCTTGATACGTTTCTTATTATGGGAAAATACTACATTCAGTTTTTTTCTACTTTGTTCAATATAGAATTGTCGGACTTTTGGTGGCCCTGGGTATCATGTGCTATTTTACGCATAGAGGCTCTCATTGTGACCACAGTGGAGAGTGGAGTGGAGACGCGTGTAAGCACACCGGAATCTTTGTCTCGACTATTAAACTATTAATGTCGACGAGTGAAAAGTATTACACGTTAGATGTCAACCCCAGCGCCAATCTTAAAACATTTAACCTAGCCTACTAACACTAACACAATTATAACAGTTTGCACAGATGACATGAGTCCATATTTTTATGCATGCTTACACACTAGCTTACACCATTTTGCACACTTGAATATATCCCACACCAATATAGGAATGCAGAACAACATATAACTGTTTTAATTTGATTTAGAAACATCATTTATCATGATGTAGACATATGTCCATGCGTCCAACTCATACAGTACATATTTTCTTTAGACAAACTAACGCTGACTTTCTGAAGGTCCTTATAATGCAGCAAAAGCGCATGTGTGACTGCGTTATAGACTGTATGTGGTAGGCCCATACACTGTCAAGTTAACAGTCTTGAGATGAATTCAAAAATGCGATTAGCAGCAGTAATATCAAGACATGGTGTTGAAAATATTTGTTGTCGTGAGAACATTTGATTGCAATGTTGGTCTCAGGACTTCAGCAGAAAATACCCTGCGTCTTTACCACCATTTTATTTAGACAATTGTTTAGACTAATTTATGAAACCCATATGTTATGAAAAAAAAACAGATTCACGGTTCCAGTTTAAATGGAACTGTATTTGTGCTGAGGCACAAACAAAAGTGACAATAACAATAATTAGCTCAAAAGAACAATGAAGCATAATTGCTACCCGATTCCTCGGCTTTGCTGGCGCTAAGTCAATAGGCTAAAATAGACTACGTGACTCCTTGTAGAGAGATTTATTCATTATTTCGTGAATCGTGGTTTAGGCCTTTAATTTAAAAAAAACAATGAATACAGTGGACAATTGAAAGATACATTTTTCCTGTTCAATTCTGCAAATTTTTCCTGTCGCTATCCATTACACTTTTTGACCTTGTTGTGCTACTATATAGCCTAGGTATGTTTATCAGTCTCCTGTTAAAGGGCTGAAATAAATTGTAAGGAAACAAGTTTGAGGTGAGGCTGGTCACAGTGGGCAATGTAACGCGCGATGAAAAAGATGAGTACGTATAAGAAGCCTATCTCTCGAAAGAGATGTGGGAGATGTTGGTCAATTAAAAGTTGTCAATGTAATGTTATATTTCAGCACATCGACGTAGATTTGAGGAAATGGTTTGAAGCGCGTGCGCGCGCACCCACAGAGTGTTGCTGATTGTAGCGCTGGGGTATTTTATAGTCGATCGAGAGAAAATGTCAATTTAACAGTTTCTCGTCTCTGTGACTGTCTGACATACCTGAGCCTATAGAGAGAAAATGTAAATGTTACAGTTTCTCTTCTCTGTGACTGACACATACCTGAGCCACGAATATTTTTATCCCCCTTTCCCCACCAAGTTTTCCCATGAGAGATGGATCCTTTAAAAAATATATGCCTAATCTAATTAATTCCCACCAACCCACAATTAAACGTCAATGGCCCAGTGCATACGACAAATATAATAATCATCTGTTTCTTAGCCTTACTGTATCATAATATATTAGGTATATTAGTAAGATGAATACATATCATTTTAGTCTTTCGTCAGAATAAAATGCCTAAACCATTGGGGGACAAAATAGAATTTAATGAAACAGAATTGATTGTCAACTCAATGATCACATATATTTTGATTTCTTGTTCCGATAGGCCTACGTTTCACAATAAGCTAGCCATCAAAACACATTAGGCTACTTTACTATACTCGAAAACTATACTAGAATGCAGCAAAATCCAATTCAATTCGCCTATACTGCCCATTTAAACAAGGTTGTTTTGTGGGTGCTGAAGATAGGCTACACAACCTACATGAGTCGATAATGCTTGTGTGGAGGTAGGCTATACTCAGCACTGTGTTTCCTCTGTAAATTGCTGATTCCATCATACATTGGTGGCATCAGGAAGTTGAGATGCAACAGCGACTCCCTCCCGTGGTCAATAGGCCTTGTGTCTTGGATGGAACGTTGGCAATGGAGGAAAATAATAGGCCTATAGACTAGAGGCCTATGTGGCTGCGTTTACACAGGCAGCCCAATTCTGATCTTTTGCCAAGTTATTGGCCAAAGAGCTGATCTGATTCGTCAAAATACCAATTAGTGGAAAAATATCAGAATTGCACCGCTGAGGGGAGAACGGCTCATAATAATGGCCCAAACGGAGCAAATGGAATGGCATCAAACACCTGGAAACCATGTGTTTGATACCATTCCACGGATTGTGCTCCAGTCATTACCACGAGCCCGTCCTCCCTAATTAAAGTGTCACCAACATCCAGTGCTGCATTGAGTTTCTGTGTTTCATTGTAAAGTTCATGCAGGAGTTGGCCTAGGCTACTGGCTAAACATTAAAAAGGGACCATATACTGAATTTAGAGGAATACTTCTAGAACGTTTCAGGCTCAAAAATCTGAGGTGGCACGAGGATGGCTGGTGGGTCGTCCGGAGGGGGGCTAGGCCCCTTGTCCTGTAAATCGGATCATTTTTCATTTTCAAACAGCTTTTTCCTGCAAACTAGAGCCATAATCATTATGCTTAATTCTATGTAAAAAATATGTATATTTTTCTGCATATCTAAGCATAACTTTTGAGCTGTCTGTATTCCCACGACTGGTGGTTCTTTTTTTAAAGAAGCTAAATATGCTTCTCTGCATCGCTGCTAAAATCTGGTTAAAAGACTGAAAGGAGTGTGAGTCTTATTCAGTACGTTTAGTTATTGCTTGCTTTTCTGAAGTCTACCAACCTTGCCAGCAGGCATGCCAGCCAAGATATAGTAGCTAGGTTGTCTAACTAACTTGATTGATAGCCTGAAACCTATCTGGGCCAGCTAAAGCCAACTTCACACATTTGCTAAGTGACCAGTAGTATTACAGAGAAGAAAAAAATATATATATATATATTTTTTTTAAACAGGATGCCTCTGGATCATTTACCGTATGACTGGCTTTATGACAGGCTTACTATTGTACAGTCTGCAGATGATGGTCTCGGAGTGTGAGGATTTTACGCCTTCAAAAGTGATGAAACGTCGCCACCGTGTGTCCAAGATGTCTACTCAGGAAGCACAATCAACTGCATCAACAGTCGATGTGTGTTCTCTGTAAAAGTTTTGCCAGAGCACGTAAGAAGCAAACTGAGCATATAGGTATCATAGTTCCCAAAATACCAGTGATCGTTAGTTATTTTGATTTTATTTGTATTTCTTTTGGGGGGGGGGGGGGGGGTTGTACAAAGAGGTCTTACCTTTGCCTTTGATTGCTTCTGTGACAGCATAGGGCCATGGACAATCTCCATTTAATTAAAAGTAGTAGACCTACGTTTCTTCTTGTTCTACTTTTATGAGTTTATTGGTGGAAAAACTGAAAAGGTACTCACTGTCACAAAGAGTGCTGTAGTGTACTGTCTACAGACGTTAAGCCAAAGTTCTTGATTTAGGCCTACTGCCACCTGCAGTGCTGGAATATGTTTTCTCAGGCTAGCCAAAAGTTTTATGTCATTAAAAATGAGAAAGGAAGACAAAAAAACAGATTCATATGTCTCAAAATATCAAATTGCTAAATGTACTAACTACTTCCAGAATAACTTTGAGATTTTGAGAGAAAAAGGAATCTGGCTGGAGAACCTGCAATTCTAAAATTGACTGAAAAACTGGTTCTGACCCTGGATCACAAAAAAAGATTACAGTGTAATAGCGCATAACAAAGTATTTTCCTTATAGGACTTTGGACTTCTCCTCCAAATCAGACAGTTTAGTAGTGGTTCTGTCGTAAAACCAAAGCCCAAGATAAAGGGGCTCATTGAATGTGGTCTGGACTCTGTGGAGGAGGGTCATTGTGTCAGGGACACTGTAGAAGGACAGAATTCCAGCCTTGTGGTCCAGGTACACCCTTACTCTAGAGGACTAGAGTCCTCACATTATTGTGCATGAACCAGTAACCCTGAATAGTGTCATCTAAAATCCAGGATTGATCATTGTCTCCAAATCCAGAGCCTACACCCAATCTGTTGATGTCTTTACATGAGACTGACGGAAGAACACCCTTCCCACTCCACAACCTCCAAACACAGCCTATCGACACAGCACCTGTCAGCTATATTGAAATCTCTCTAGATGCTCAGGATATGGCTGCTTTTCTGATGTACCCTTTCTATCATCCTCAGACAAACCTAGGTTCATTTGCGCTGTGTTTGGGTCCAAAGTGAGGCGACGGGAATCTGAAAGAAGAGTAGAGCCGAGTTCTCTTGGGCTCCGGTGGCAGCAAAACATCCACAACAGACACAAAAAAAATTGATATTCTTTAATACATTAATGTGTTGATATCTCCCCCCCAAAAACGCAACAGCAATGTATTTTTTCAACACATAGGTGCTCTTACTTATTAAAAAGAGAAACCATTTTGCTTTGTCAAAGCAAACATATTTTTAATCAGTCTAAAGTTACTTTTATAGAGAGAACACTGCTGGTAGAGTATTTTACTGACCTGTGGTGGGAGATTTTGCACCATTCCAAGAAAGTCCCCTAATGTCTCTGTCGGCTTAGACACAGCCTTATTCACATCTCTAAAGTAGAAAACACCCAGGTATACAGTACATCGATGCTAGGTAAGTCTGAAGGTATGTTGAGACCGGATATTCCTGGTGGGAGAGAAATACAGAGAGACAGGGTGAACAAAGGATTGAGGTAATTCATTGATTTGTTTATGCAGTGGTTAGTGCAGTTTACTGTTGATACTCTTTATTTGTATTACAAATGCAGGTACAGTGTAGTTACCAGCAGAAAATGGATGTGATCACCTACGTATGTGCGAGAGCTGCTCCAGCTCAGCATCTCTCCTCCTCAGCTCAGCGACCTTCTGCTCCAGTTGCTTCAGGAGTCCTTCAGCCCCACTCACTCCAGCCTTTTCCTGTTCTCTGATCAGCTCCTTCACCTCAGAACACCTCTCAATGGAGTGGATCATCTCAGCAAAGATCCTCTCACTGTCTTCTACTGATTCTTGTGCAGAGTGCTGTTAGGACACAGAAAGGAAGGTGAAGGCTCCAAAAAAGACAAGAGGACGACTGTTGCCTGTAGTTGTAGCAGGCACAAATGATCCTATATTCTATTAAAAGGCTGCTAGACATAGCAAGAGTAGGTCAATGAGAGATGCTGCAGCTTGTTTGAGATCTTTCAGCTCCTTCTCTCTGTCTTGAAGTCTCTGCTGGACTTCCTGTTCACTCATCCCCAGGAGGTTCTGTGGAGAAAAACGGTGGGTGTTTTACACAGCCGGAGGAATTCGGACTACTTAAATTGCGAAGGCGGAGCGCCGACGTGTGAAGTTCTTGAAGCATATCGAATTGGGTGTCAAATGAAAGCTAAGAGTCTATTATTTTTGGAAAATGAAGGCACAGATCCATTTTCCAACCTAAAAATAAGGAATAAGTAATTGCTTTGATTTCTGGTGAACAGATGGATAAGTGGTCTTAGAAAACACATACCAGAATAAGTCTTAATTAAAAGATACTAGAAATACATCATAACAAAATAATGTTGGTGAAGAACCCTGCCAACTAATATCAACACTTATATTTCGTTTTGGAGAAATGATTGGCCTTTTGTAAGTTTAAGAAACATTGCCTTGTGCCTTGTAATTCCATGACCAAAACCCCACATATCTTTAAAACCCCCTAGTGTCAATGTCCGTGCCCCTGTGAAAATAAAAATATGCATAATAAAAAATCCCAATGAAAATACGTCTGTTCAAGCTATCTGTTATTTTTGCATGGGCAGAGTCTCAATCCACCACATCCGCCAATGGCAGCCTTCCGCACCTGCGGTGGAAGTTGGCCGAGCTACAGCACTGTTCGTCAGACCATGAGACATCTAGAAAATCAATCTTCTCACGGAAATGTCTTTACGACCCCCACAAGCATTACGGGAACCGTCTGAAGTCGCTACTGCCAATCTGGGAACTTCTACCTGTAGAGTCCGAACAGTTTGGGCTACACACTAATATGACCCCTCTATGGAAAGGTGAGAATCTTACGAGCATGTACATGTCGGCTTTCCTCTAGGATGCCCACAGTCCTCACTATGAAAAAAAAAGTGAATTATATATGAAAAACAATTGTTCAAATACGGGTAAAAAAAATTTTTTATAATACTGATCTTTCATATATCACTCAGATATAGGAGAGGACACTTTAAAACAAACTTCCTTTTGATGTGTTTTTTGACTATCTGTTATTCCATGTATTTGAATCTGTTATTCAATGCGTTTCTATGGGCTAATAGCAGTAAGGCCAAATTCAATGTTTCATCAAATACATTTTTTATATATATTTTTGATACCTAAAAGGGTCCTAAAATTCTAAATCCAATAGCTAATTGATCCTTGGTATGCTGTTATGTTAGAGTAGCGGTAGCAGTAGCAGGAAACTGACTCCTCGACACCGGCACTGTTGTCGGGCATGGCTGAGACCAATGGCGATTTTAGCATATAAATATTGGTTTTTTAATGCATGCAAAGCACCTACACAACACAACACTAAACAAAACATTAATTGGACTATAGCGGTAACAAACGGTGCCCACAAACTGTTAGTGCCTACACAAAGCTGTTCTAACACCAGTCCCAACAGCAGAGCCCCAACGGCAGTCCCAACAGCAGTCCCAACACCTTACCACTGCTATACCTGGCTATCAGCAGAGCCTTGTCTGGCAGCGAAACAGTTCATTCAGCCTCATTTACTGCCTTTTAAAAAACATAGCTGATATGGCTGACTTGCTTAAAAAAATGTGGTTTCTACTGACAATTGAGATGTACAAACTATGGCATAAGGGGAAGACAAGTGGATAAGAGGCAATCTGTAATTTCAATTAAGACAATAATGAGCGAGCTAGGACGGACGTAGTCAATATAACTATTTGTTCAGCACTTTTGAAATGTACAACGACAGAATTCAGAACCTGGGCCATTCTTACAGTATTTTCCCTGTACACCAAGTCTGAACCGTAGGGTTAAATTAAGGGGGCATATAAGCAGACAATGAAAGCTCTTACATTATTCAATGATGACATTTCTCAACAAAAAAAGGCTATAGGCAACATGTGCACCACTAAGTCTGAACAGTAGGCTAAATTATGAGGGAAAAGGTGCCCAAATTATTAGGGTGAGGCACATGGGCTACTAACAGCTAACTTCACAACATACACTTGGTATTACTTTCTTAGCTACAGTATACATATCTCCCTGGCATATTACATCATTTATGTAGCAGAACACAATATACTTTTTGACTCACAATGTTATGCTGTGCTCACTTGAACAGGAAGGTGGCGCGGCTGTCCTTTGTGGGCAATTTTTGTCATCAAACTTTATAATCAAAGACTGGCATTCTCTGGATTCATGGTGCTTTCAAGACAACTGGGGACTCTGAAAAAAACAAGGTTGAATCATGACGTTAGTGATCCTCAGGTCGGAGATCTAGAAAGAGACCCGAGTTCCCGACTTGGAATTCTGAGTTGGATGACAGTTCAAAAGTATATTTTACCAGTCGGAGCAAAAAAAATTCCGAGTTCCCAGTTGACTTGAACTCACTGAAGTATAAGATTTCCCAGTTCCGAGTTTCCAGTTGTTTTGAAAGCGGCAGAAGTCATGCTGGATTGACAGCATGGCCAATGTTGAATGTTTATCCTTTTAAGCTTGGAAAAGAGATCCTTTGATAGCAATGCTAAAAAAAAAAAAAGATATATTCCAAATGAAAGGCTACAAGGACACAACAATTGATGCTGCAATGATGAAAATATCTCAAAAACCAAGAGAGGAATTACTAAAAACTCAACCAAAGAAGAAAAACAGCGCAACAGTCTTTTGCACCAAGTACACAAAGTGTTCGAAGAAAATGAAAGCAATCCTGAAAAAGCACTGGCATATTCTGCCATCAGACAAAAAAATTGCACCCCTCTTCAAGGAATCCCCACTGGAGGTCTATAAGCGTGGTCGCAATACTGGAGATAGCTTGGTGAGATCTGACATGCACCCTGAGCCCACTCAGACACTCTTGACACCAATTCCAAATGGGAACTATAAATGTGGCTCATGCGCACAGTGCAATAGCACTATAAAAACATAATTCTTCAGGCACCCACATACAGGTTGAAAAATCCCTGTTAGGGGTATTATCTCATGCAAGACCAAGGGAGTAATCTATCTCATCACCTCCTCATGTGGAAAAGCCTACGTAGAACAAACAAAAATACAATTAAAACAACGCATAGCTGAACACCACAGCTCAATCAGGTGTAAGAACATTGACTATCCAGTAGCAGCTCACTTTGTTGAAGCTATCCATCTTATCTCATCCCTCAAATACACAAGGCATTGAGCATGTTACTCTACCAAGGAGAGGAGGTAACATCGAGATCCTACTATTATGAAGGGAGGCTTACTGGATATCTTGTCTAAAAACATTGACCCCTAGTGGTCTGAATATTGACTTTGATCTCAGGCCCTTGTGAACAATTCACTCTTTTATGAACAAGTCTTATAAATTGAGATATCCTTTCTACAGCTTATTTGCGTACACCTACTATGTTCCCCCTCTTATTGATGCTTATTATGCATTAAGGTTGAACCAAAAGATTACATGTAACAAATATAAATGAAATGGGAAACAATTAGATATGTGAAATTGAATTAAACAATGTCTGTTGATGCTAATATTATGTACAATATTCAATTATGTTTGCATGTGATAACAATAGCCTAGTATATTTAATATGCCATAAACGATTGTTTTTTAACAGTTTCACTCAATTCATTCTAATTAACTTAATCATTATGACACACCTCTCACTATTGTCATTGGTTGCACTAATTGCACTGTTTGTCAACATAACCTGGTTCCAGTATTCATGACATTACTCTGAAGAAGGCACAGCAATGCCGAAAAGTTGGTGATTTACCCAATAAATTACTGGGAGTTTATATATGGAGTGCGCAACTCTCTTTATTTTTATTGTTTATAGTTTATTCGCCGTTAGTCAGCACCTCCACACAAAATATATTTTCTTGGTGTGCGCCAGCTCATGTTTTTTTAGTCACAGATACCTTTAAAAAAAAGGTTAGGGGCGTGGATCAGAAAAGCAGTCAGTATCTGGTGTGACCACCATTTCCCTCATGCAGCGTGTGCCACGCCCTGACCTTAGAGAGCCTTTTTTATGTCTCTTTTTGGTTTGGTCAGGGTGTGATTTGGGTGGGCATTCTATGTCCTTTACTTCTATGATTTTGTGTTTCTATGTTTTGGCCGGGTATGGTTCTCAATCAGGGACAGCTGTCTATCGTTGTCTCTGATTGGGAACCATACCATAACCAATGTTCCATCTTAATTTTTTTCGGCACTGAGCAAATTTCAGTTCAGCTGAGCGCAAACTTTGTGACAATTCTGTGCAACTTCTGGCGTGTGTTTATTGTGAGCACTGAGGCTGTACCCGCTATAAGTTATAGTTATTACAGTGGCCAAGTAGGCGACTGTGGCTATTTGATCATAATGTAGGCATATCAGAGTGGCCTACCATCAAAAACAAAGGAGAAAATGTATCCCATACATTTTTTACATGGAAATAGCTGTTCTTTCATTTATCCTAGCAGCCAATGTATGGTGTTCAATGTAGGCCTACATTCAAATCAAATCAAACTTTATTTGTCACATGCACCGAATACAGTGTAGACCTTACCGTGAAATGCTTACTTACAAGCCCTTAAACAACAGTGCAGTTCAAGAAGAGTTAAGAAAATATTTACCAAATAAACAAAAGTAAAAAATAGTAACAATAACATATCAATAACGAGGCTATATACAGAGGGTAACAGTACCAAGTCAGTGTGCGGGGGTACAGGTTAGTTGAGGTAATTTGTACATGTAGGTAGGGGTGGTGACCATGCATAGATAATAAACAGTGTGTAGCAGCAGTGTACAAAACAAATGGGGGTGGGGGGGGGTCAATGTAATAGTCCGGTGGCCATTTGATTAATTGTTCCACAATCTTATGGCTTGGAGGTAGAAGCTGTTGAGGAGCCTTTTGGTCCTAGACTTGGCTCTCCGGTACCGCTTGCCGTGCGAAAAAAGAGAAAACAGTCTATGACTAGGGTGAGTGGAGTCTCTGACAATTTTATGGTCTCTCCTCTGACACCGCCTATTATATAGGTCCTGGATGGCAGGAAGCTTGGCCCCAGTGATGTACTGGGCCGTACACACTACCCGAGCAGTTGCCATACCATGCGGTGATGCAACCGGTCAGGATGCTCTCGATGGTGCAGCTGTAGAACTCTTTGAGGATCTGGGGACCCATGCCAAGTCTCCTGAGGGGAAAAGGTTTTGTTGTGCCCTCTTCACGACTGTCTTGGTGTGTTTGGACCATGATAGTTTGTTGGGGATGTGGACACCAAGTTACTTGAAACCTTCGACTCACTCCACTACATGTAGAATAAACAACCCTTTACATAATACCATAGCTGAATTGTTCTGCTAATATAACAATGTGCACCTTCCATCTTTCATTGTCATTCCAAGCCGATATACTGAGTCTATCAGCATTTTGTCTGGTGGTAATGGGGCTACCTTGGCAAACATGTTAGTGTGGTCATACCTTCCTGTGTGGTGTCCCGTATACAACAGGAGATCCCTGATCCTGGAGCAGAATACACAGGGTTTCTCCCTCCCAATATTGACTGATACCATTCAATTCAATAATTAAAAAGACAATACAGGGAAAAGTTGTGTCCAGTAAAAATGTTGTGCCAAGTGCCAGGTCTCTCTCCATTCAGAGACATCAGTATCAAGCCTGTCTGCCAGTCTAGACTTCATCACATCATCTTGCAAGTATCCAAGTGCTGGCTGCATAGATGCATCTGTGAACACATACTGTTCTATTACCAATGGCAGTTAGGATATGTGATATCTGACAAACAACATGTACTACACTGAACACAAATATAAATGCAACACGTAAAGTGTTGGTCCCATGACCAACACACAAATGTTCTATACGCAAAGTAAGCTTATTTCTCTCAGATGTGCATACATTTGTTTACATCCCTGTTAGTGAGCATTTCTCCTTTGCCAAGATAATCCATCCACCTGACAGGTGTGGCATATCAATAAGCTTATTTGAACAGGCTGATCATTACACAGGTACATCTTGTGCTGGGGACAATAAAAGGACACTCTAAAATGTGCAGTTTTGTTACACAACACAATGCCACAGATGTCTCAAGTTTTGAGGCAGTGTGCAAGTGGCATGCTGACTGCAGGAATGTCCACCAGAGCTGTTGCCAAATAATTTATTATTAATTTCTCTACCATAAGCAACCTCCAACGTGAGCACTGATTAAATGATCAATGTTGGTTATGATTAACCTGGTGGAACCAACCTGATTTCTGCATTCACCTTTCTATTTCACTTCAGACATCAGGATATGTGAAGTGAAATAGGATGATAAACGTAGCGATCAGGCTGGTTCCACCAGGCTAGGTTATTAAGGTGAGTTGGGACAAAGCTCAAAACTGTTTTGACTTTTGACCAGGTCAGCTGTCACCAATCAGATTCAAGTGTCCTCCCTTTTGCATTTATAGGAATGCTCACAGCGAGGGCATGTCTGCGTGATGCTGAGGGTCCCCTTGCTGGTCTTCTCTATGTTGCATGTTCGGCTGCAAACTGAACATCTCTCAAACAACTGCAGCAGGTAATCCTCATAAACAATGTACACTACCGATCAAAAGTTTGGGGTCACTTAAAAATGTCCTTGTTTTCCATGAAAACATACATGAAATGAGTTGCAAAATGAATAGGAAATATAGTCAAGACGAAGACAAGGTTACAAATAACGATTTTTAATTAAAATAATAATTGTGCCCTTCAAACTTTGCTTTCGTCAAAGAATCCTCCATTTGCAGCAATTACAGCCTTGCAGACCTTTGGCATTCTACTTCTAATTTGCTGAGGTAATCTGAAGAGATTTCACCCCATGCTTCCTAAAGCACCACCCACAAGTTGGATTGACTTGATGGGCACCTCTTACGTACCATACCAAGCTGTTCCCACAACAACTCAATAGGGTTGAGATCCGGTGACTGTTGGCCACTCCATTATAGACAGAATACCAGCTGACTGCTCCTTTCCTAAATAGTTATTGCATAGTTTGGAGCTGTGCTTTGGGTCATTGTCCTGTTGTAGGAGGAAATAGGCTCCAATTAAGCTCTGTCCACAGGGTATGGCATGGCGTTGCAAAATGGAGTTATAGCCTTCCTTCTTCAAGATCCCTTTTACCCTGTACAAATCTCCCACTTTACCACTACCAACGCACCCCCAGACCATAATATTGCCTCCACCATGCTTGGCAGGTGGCATCAAGCACTCCTCCGGCGTCTCACAAATGTTCTTCTTTGTGATCCGAACACTTCAAACATAGTTTCATCTGTCCATAACACTTTTTTCCAATCTTCAACTGTCCAGTGTCTGTGTTCTTTTGCCCATATTAATATTTTATTTTTATTGGCCAAATATGGCTTTTTCTTTGCAACTCTGCCTAGAAGGCCAGCATCCTGGAGTCGCTTCTTCACTGTTGAAGTTGAGACTGGTGTTTTGCAGGTACTATTTAATGAAGCTGCCAGTTGAGGACTTGTGAGACATCTGTTTCTCAAACTAGACACTCTAATCTACTTGGTCTCTTGCTCCGTTGTACACCGGGGCCTCCCACTCCTCTTTCTATTCTGGTTAGAGCCAGTTTGCGCTGTTCTGTGAAGGGAGTAGTACACAGCGTTGTACGAGATCTTCGGTTGCTTGGCAATTTATCGCATGGAATAGCCTTCATTTCTCAGAACAAGAATAGACTGACGAGTTTCAGAAGAAAGTGCTTTGTTTCTGGCCATTTTGAGCCTGTAATCGAACCCACAAATGCTGATACTCCAGATACTCAACTAGTCTAAAGAAGGCCAGTTTTATTGCTTCTTTAATCAGAACAACAGTTTTCAGCTGTGCTAACATAATTGCAAAAGGGTTTTCTAATGATCAATTAGCCTTTTAAAATAATCACCTTAGTGGGGCCTGTGACAAGGTGATACAATAGACAGCCAAGTGGTAAATTGCATTTTGTTATAAAGAAAGAACAAAGCTTTTTGATAATGCACTTCACAACTAAAATGACTCCCCTACTTGTATCTGCTTGGCTGGTAAACTAACCTACTAGTTTATCAAACCGAGTATTTTTTAATACAACTTTTCACATACTGTAACAAATATTACAGTTGTTGGTGAAGCCATCTGTGTCATCAGGGCAGTAACTTGGGTCAAGCTAATTCTAGGTCGTCACTGGTTACCACAGCCACAAAGCCATGCAGACCGTCTTTTCTACAATTTCTATTCTTAACCCTTAACAGTCTAAGCTGGGGGGGTTACTAAGCTATATATTTTTTTTTACATGTATTGAACCCCTTATTTTGGCACTAAACAGTCTCCATATACACTGAGTATAACACACATTAGGAACACCTTCCTAATATTGAGCCCCCCCCCTGTTTGTCCTCAGAACAGACTAAATTCGTTGGGGCATGGATGCTACAAGGTGTCCAAAGAGTTCCAGTGTTGCTGGCACATGGTGACTCCAATGCTTCGCACAGTTGTCAAGTTGGCTGGATGTCCTTTGGGTGGTTTACCATTCTTGATACACCCGAAAAACCTAGCAGCATTGCAGTTCTTTACACAAACCGGTGTACCTGGCACCTACTGCCATACCCTTAAATGTATTGTCTTGCCCATCTGAATGGCACACATACACAATCCATGTCTCCTAAAAATCCTTCTTTTACCTGTCTCCTCCCCTTCATCTATACTGATTGAAATTGATTTAACAAGTGACATCAATAAGGGATCATAGCTTTCACCTGGAGTTACCTGATCAGTCTACAGTATGACATAGAAAGAGCAGGTGTTTCTTAAAACCTTTTGTCAATAGGGGGAGCTGTTAGCATTATTTTTTTTTTTACATTTCCAAATTAAACTGCCTCGTACTCAATTCTTGCTCGTACAATATGCATATTATTATTACTATTGGATAGAAAACAATCTCTAGTTTCTAAAACCGTTTGAATTATGTCTGTGGGTGAACCAGAACTCTTTCTACAGCGAAAATCATGACAGGACATGCGAAGCTCTGAAAAATAGTCTCTGATCTCGGATCAGTTTTAAGCTCTGTGTATGCCCTATGGATCGAAATGAACTGCACCCGCCTTCCCTGGATGTCAGTAACCAATGAGAAGTGGAATGGCGTCTCTACGTGTTTCTCAGAGTTTATAAAACGCAATGGAGTGAGATGTCCCTTCTTTTGGACGCTCGCCAGGACGCAAGGGAGGACCTCAGAATGGCATGCTCAAAAGCTCTCGTTTATTGATCAAAGATATATCCGTCGTGATTTAATTCGATATAGGTGTTAGAACATCATAACGAAGTTATTTGAAACCGATTTATATCAGTTTATGCGAGTATATTGCTATTTTCGGAATTTCCTTAGTATTGCGTTTGAGGATTTGGACATGTGTTGTGCCGTGTAGCTATCGTTAGCTGCTAGTTCCGAAGTTGAAGAGGTCGTTTTACAACAAAGCAACGATTATTTTGGACAAAGGACACATTGCCAAGATACTGATGGAAGCTCGTCCAAAAGTAAGAGTTATTTATGATTTATTCCGTATTTATGTGGAAAAATGTAAACGCAGTTGTCGGCCATTTTTTGCGGCACTAGTCTGGCTGTAACTCACAATGTTGTCTTGTAACGTTCATTTTAAAAATCTAAATCAGCGGTTGCATTAATAACCAATGCATCTTTCATTAGCTGTCCAACCTGTATTTTTTTACTCAATCTAATCGATAAATAATCGTAAACATAGGTGCCTTTCCAAGATGGTGCCGGCCAGAATGCATGCCATGTTTTGACAGATTACATTGCATAACCACGATTTGTGATGCTAAAAATGCACATTTTCGAACAAACTCTATATGCATTGTGTAATATGAATGTTACAGGACTGTCATCTGAAGAATTCTGAGAAGGTTAGTGAAAAAATTTATATATTTGGTGGCGATAACGTTATCACCCCTTTTGCCTTGATTCAATGCGGGGTGATGTTAGCTCATGTGGTATGCTAATATAACGATATATTGTGTTTTCGCTGTAAAACACTTAGAAATCTGAAATATTGTCTGGATTCACAAGATCTGTGTCTTTCAATTGCTGTAGGCTGTGTATTTTTCAGAAATGTTTTAGGATGAGTATTTTGGTAATTGACGTCGGTCTCTGTAATTATTCCGGCTGCTTCCAACGCTATTTCAGATTGCAGCTGCAATGTAGAACTGTGATTTATACCTGAAATATGCACATTTTTCTAAGAAAACATATGCTATACCATAAATATGTTATCAGACTGTCATCTTATGAAGTTGTTTCTTGGTTAGTGGCTATATATATCTTTATTTAGTCGAATTAGTGATAGCTACTGATGCAGGGAAAAAATGGTGGAGAAAAAAGTTGTGTTTTTGCTATCGTGGTTAGCTAATAGATTTACATATTGTGTCTTCCCTGTAAAACATTTTAAAAATCAGAAATGATGGCTGGATTCACAAGATCTGTATCTTTCATCTGGTGTCTTGGACTTGTGATTTAATGATATTTAGATGCTTGTATTTACTTGTGACGCTATGCTAGGCTATGCTAGTCAGCTTTTTTACTGTGGGGGGTGCTCCCGGATCCGGGATGAGTACCAAGTAAAAGTTAATGTTTTGGATACTCACTGTATACTTCCGTAAATTTTTTCAACTGGTACCGGGGGCCCTTCAGACGAGTCTTGTGAGGCCTGTGGGCATCCTGGAGCAAAACAACCGACATGTACGTGTTCTGACCTCATATTAGTGTGTAGCCCAAACTTTGCGGACACTACAGACAGAAGTTGGCAGATCGGCTGAAATGACTCCAGATGAGTCCCAAGACCCTTGTGGGGGTCGTAGAGTAAAACGGAGAACACCAGCGTGTTCGTGAGAGTAGGACAAACCGTTCGGATGCTTCAGGCGATTTGGTGAGAAGACCGATTTTCGGGATGTCTCATTGTCTGACAAACACCACTCTAGCTCTGTCACCTTTAACCTCAGATGCAGAACATTGGTGGATTGAGACGCATCAAATGCCCCCCAAAAAAGACACCTTTAGCTTAACCTGAATGTATTTTTATAGGGATTTTTGTATTATGCCAATTAGATTTCCCCTGGCACGCGGACATCGACTCTAGGGGGTTAAAATATTATTTTAAACTTAACTCTAACCTTAACCACACTGCTAACCTAATGCCTAACCCAAACCTAAATTAAGACAAAAAGTTTTTTTTTTAAACTTGAATTTTTACGATATAGTCATTTTTGACTTTGTGGCTGTGGTAACTAGTGGAAACACTAATTATATGCTTTACAGATGTAGACTGACTGTAGCTCCAGATTGGATTAGATTCAGGCTGGTGAAGCCATTATGGTTTGTTTCTCCTAGTTCACTGTATTAGTCAGACTCAGACAGACTCAGAGTAGTTACCACGATGCTGCAGACATTATTTAGTTCAGCCCCTGACAATACACTTGTATGAGCACTAAACTAACTTGCAAATCCGACTTGTATGCTAGACAATACATAAGAAATGTGTTTGAATTATGACCTAACTGACTTTTAATGAGGTAGCTAGCTATCTATCTAGCTACGCTAGCGTTTCTTAAAACTTCAGCTAGCCTGCCTCACTTGATCAAAAGATAGCTACCTACGCAACCAGCAATAACAGTATCTAACGTCATTAGCTAAGTTCCACCAAAGAGGTCAATATATTCCAGTATCTCTGGTTTATTGGCTTATTCGGATCCCCATTAGCTTTTGCCGAAGCAGTAGCTATTCTACCTGGGGTCCACAAAAACACAAAACACTGATACAGTGATAGACACGGACATTTCAAATACAATGATATACAAACAATACAAAACAACAAATTCAATAATAACAGTACCAACAATACAACAACAAAAAATGATGTGTGTGTTAGTGTGTTTCTGTGTGTCCCCTCACAGTCACTGCCATTCCATGAAATGTTTTTTAAAGGTAATGTCTTTTTTTTTTAAAGTAATTTTTCAGTTTGATGTCATGGCTCTGTATAATGTGTGATAACGTGGATTTGTTTTGGACTTGGGCACTGTGAAAAGACCCACGATGGCATATCTTGTGGGTTATGTATTGGTGTCTGTGTTGAATGTGATTTGATTATGCAGATAATCTGAAATTTTCATTACAGTAATACTTCTGATAAAAACTAGAAGAGAAGCAGTTCATCTGTTGTCAACTCTCAACCAGGAGAAACTGGCATCCATGTTGTTGATGTTATTTCTGTGTGTGAAGTTAAGGGAAAGGCGTGCTGCTCTGTTTTGGTGTCAGCTGCAGCTTTGTTCGGTTTTTCTTTGCTGCACCTGACCATATTACCGGACAGTAACCAAGATGGGACAAGGCCAGAGCCTAAACAACTAGTACAGTTGGTTTTCGTTTCAAAAACGCATAACAACTTTTTATAACATACCCCTCCCCATCTCACAAGAACTTTGTCAATATGACTTGACCATGATAATTGACCGTTCAATGTTATACAGTCGGACGTTTACATACACCTAGGTTGGAGTCATTAAAACTCGTTTTTCAACCACTCCGCAAATTTCTTGACTGTGCCTTTAAAAATTAAACAACGTGGAAAATTCCAGAAAATTATGTCATGGCTTTATAAGCTTCTGGTAGGCTAATTGACATCATTTGAGTCAACTGGAGGTGTACCTGTGGATGTATTTCAAGGCCTACCCTCAAACTCAGTGCCTCTTTGCTTGACATCATGGGAAAATCAAAAGAAATCAGCCAAGACCTCAGAAAAAAAATGGTAGACCTCCACAAGTCTGGTTCATCCTTGGGAGCAATTTCCAAACGCCTGAAGGTACCACGTTCATCTGTACAAACAATAGTACGCAAGTCTAAACACCATGGGACCACGTAGCCGTCATACCGCTCAGGAAGAAGACACATTCGGTCTCCTAGAAATGAACGTACTTTGGTGTGACAATTACAAATCAATCCCAGAACAACAGCAAAGGACCTTGTGGAGATGCTGGAGGAAACAGGTACAAAAGTATCTATATCCACAGTAAAACGAGTCCTATATCAACATAACCTGAAAGGCCTCTCAGCAAGGAAGAAGCCACTGCTCCAAACCCGCCATAAAAAAGCCAGACTACGGTTTGCAACTGCACATGGGGACAAAGATTGTACTTTTTGGAGAAATGTCCTTTGGTCTGATGAAACAAAAATAGAACTGTTTGGCCATAATGACCATCGTTATGTTTGGAGGAAAAAGGGGGAGGCTTGCAAGCCGTAGAACACCATTCCAACCGTGAAGCACGGGGTGGCAGCATCATGTTGTGGGGGTGCTTTGCTGCAGGAAGGACTGGTGCTCTTCACAAAATAGATGGCATCATGAGAGAGGAAAATGATGTGGATATATTGAAGCAACATCTCAAGACATCAGTCAGGACGTTAAAGCTTGGTCGCAAATGGGTCTTCCAATTGGACATTGACCCCAAGCATACTTCCAAAGTTGTGGCAAAATGGCTTAAGGACAACAAATTCAAGGTGTTGGAGTGGCCATCACAAAGCCCTGACCTCCGACCTATAGAACATTTGTGGGCAGAACTGAAAAAGCGTGTGCAAGCAAGGAGGCCTACAAACCTGACTCAGTTACACCAGCTCTGTCAGGAAGAATGGGCCAAAATTCACCCAACTTATTGTGGGAAGCTTGTAAAGGCTACCCGAAATGTTTGACCCAAGTTAAACAATTTAAAGGCAATGCTAACAAATACTAATTGAGTGTATGTAATCTTCTGACCCACTGTGAAAGTGATGAAAAAAATAAAAGATGAAATAAATCGTTCTTTCTACTATTATTCTGACATTTCACATTCTTAAAATAAAGTGGTGATCCTAACTGACCTAAGGAATTTTTACTGGGATTAAATGTCAGGGATTGTGAAAAACTGAGTTTAAATGTATTTGGCAAAGGTGTATGTAAACTTCCGACCTCAACTGTAGCTAGGAGTTTAACTTCCTCAACTTCCTCCATGGTCACACCCTTTATACACAAATCCACCTGAGGTGTACTTCTTAGAAAATGTTTTTAAACCAAATACAATGCTTTTAGTTTTAGATGTACAGTATTTAAGACCAGTTTATTATGAATCACCCATTCTGATACTGACTGTAACTCCTTATTTGGAATTTCAGTGGATTCACATTCACTGGCTTTGGGTTCTTGTGGCAGAATTGGGGTGAACTGTTGTTTCTTTAAGTGTTATGCTCTGAACTGTGATGTCATGCATTTCATAGACCACTGTTATGTCTGCAACCTAACACAAGGCCATTGTGTTCTGGAACGGTTGCTTGTATAAAATAATCGTTGTGTAAACAATATGATTGTATTATCCCCTCCCACTATATAAGGAATATGTAACCGTTTACCCTTTGAGCTCCTTCCCTGACTGTGATCAGAGAGGGATCTACCTTGCAGCTACTCGTATGTTTTAAAGATGTGATATTATAATTATAAATGACTCTGCCTTATCTTTGGATCGAGTTTTCCACAATAGGGCACTGACGTGTAGTGTGGAATAATCTAGCTTTGTGTAAGACCAGTGGCAAATCATTTGGAAATATAGAGAAGTGTAATGACCCAAGGCTCTGAGGGACACCGCACTGTACATATGTGATGTTAGAGAAGCTTCCATTGAAGAAAAATCTCTGGGTTCTATTGGATAAGTAACTCTGCAACCATGTGATGGCAGGTGATGTAAAGCCATAGCAAGTGAGTTTCTTCAATAACAATTTGTTGATCAATCACATCAAAGGCTGCACTGAAATCGAACGAGAAGGCTCCAGCTATCATCTTATTATCCGTGTCTTTTCACAAATCATCTGTCGTCTGAGTCAGTGCAGTACAAGTTGAGTGCCCTTCTCTATGCGCATGCTGAACGTAGCCGTTCTCTGAAAAATAGCATTGTATTTGGTCAAACACAATTCTCTCCATCGTCTTACTAAGAACAGGCAGCAAACTGATTGGGCGACTGTTCGAGCCAGCAAAGGGTGCTTTACAATTTCTAGGTAGTGGAATGACTTCAGCTTCCTTTCTCGCCTGTGGACACACAATCCTTTAGGCTTTGGTTAAAGATATAGCAGATAGGGGTGGCAAAACAGTCTGCTGCCATCTTCAATAGTTTCCCATCTAGGTTGTCTATACCGGATGGCTTATTATTTTTTATGGATACGTTTTTCCACCTCTCCCACACACATGACCAAATTCAAAACAGCAATCCTCCTCTTTCATTATTACTTTTATTCAAAAATATGATTACAATTGGCATGAGTAATTTTACAAATATTTCCAATGCTGAATCTGGATTCCCTTTCTCATACACATAAGACCAACATAATTATTTTACATCTTCAACCATCTGCACTTTGTGACAACTGCTGATGTAAAAGGGCTTTATAGATACATTTGATTGATTGATTAACCGGACGCCACTGTGTTCTTGGGGACCTTCAATGTTGCACATATTTTTTTGGTACCTTTCCCCAGATCTGTGCCTCGACACAATCCTGTCTCGAAGCTCTACGGACAATTCATTAGACCCCATGGCTTGGTTTTTGCTCTGATATGCACTGTCAGCTGTGTGACATTATATAGACAGATTTGTGCCTTTCCAAATCATGTCCAATCAATTGAATTTACCACAAGTGGACTGTAATCAAGTTGTAGAAATTCTCAAGGATGATCAATGGAAACAGGATGCACCTGAGCTCAATGTCGAGTCTCATAGTAAAGAGTTTGAATAATTATGTAAATAAGGTATTTTAGTTTTTTTAATGTTTTTTTGTAATCGGGGGAGAAGGGCCTTGGTCAGGGAGGTGTCCAAGAACCCGATAGTCACAATGACAGAGCACAGAGTTCCTCTGTGGAGATGGGAGAACCTTCCAGAAGGACAACCATCTCTGCAGAACTCCACCAATCAGACCTTTACAGTAGAGTGGCCAGACGGAAGCCACTCCTCAGTAAAAGGCATATGACAGCACGCTTGGAGTTTGCCAAAAGCCACCTAAAGGACTGTTAGACCATGAGAAACAAGATTCTCTGGTCTGATGAAACCAAGATTGAACTCTTTGGCCTGAATGCCAAGCGTCACGTCAGGAGGAAACCTGGCACCATCCCTACGGTGAAGCATGGTGGTGGCAGCATCACGCTGTGGGAATGTTTTTCAGCGGCAAGGACTGGGAGACTAGTCTTGATCGAAGGAAAGATGAACGGAGCAAAGTACAGAGAGATCGATGAAAACCTGCTCCAGAGCGCTCAGTACCTCAGACTGGGGCAAAGGTTCACCTTCCAACAGGACAACAACCCTAAGGACACAGCCAAGACAATGCAGGAGTGGCTTTGGGACAAGTCTCTGAATGTCCTTGAGTGGCCCAGCCAGAGCCTGGACTTAAACCCGATCGAACATCTCTGGAGAGACCTGAAAATAGCTGTGCAGCAACGTTCCCCATCCAACCTGACAGAGCTTGAGAGGATCTGCAGAGAAGAATGGGAGAAACTCCTCAAATACAGGTGTGCCAAGCTTGTAGGGTCATACCCACGAAGACTCGAGGCTGTGATATTTCTGTTTTCTATTTGCAAACATTTCTAAAAACCTGTTTTTGCTTTGTCATTTTGCTTTGTCATTGCTTTGTTTTTGCTTTGTATTGTGTGTAGATTGATGAGGGGGAAAAATATGTGGAAAATGTCAAGGGGTCTGAATACTTTCCGAATGCACTGTAAACCTTTGATTGCCGATGCATGCATTGGCCATTGAGAGGCTGTGAAGCCACTGGTCGGCCATATTGGCACTCCACAGTAGGAGCAGTCTGTCCATAGGAATTAATGGACTTCTGCAGCATCTCAATTAAATGTTTAAATTAACATTTTTAAAGTATGTTTTATTGTAATAAGGACAGTAACAGTCATCTCAAAAAATTATACTTTAAGGATTAAAGTCTCAACGTCAACCGTGAAGAGGCGACTCCGGGATGCTGGCCTTCTAGGCGGAGTTCCTCTTTCCAGTGTCTGTGTTCTTCAGCCCATCTTAATCTTTTCTTTTTATTGGCCAGTCAGAGATATGGCTTTTTTTTGCAGCTCTGCCTAGAAGGCCAGCATCCCGGAGTCGCCTTTTCACTGTTGACGTTGAGACTGGTGTTTTGCGCGTACTATTTAATTAAGCTGCCAGTTGAGGACTTGTGAGGCGTCTGTTTCTCAAACTAGACACTAATGAACTTGTCCTCTTGCTAATTTGTGCACCGGGGCCTCCCACTCCTCTTTCTATTCTGGTTAGAGCCAGATTGCGCTGTTCTGTGAAGGGAGTAGTACACAGCGTTGTATGAGATCTTCAGTTTCTTGGCAATTTCTCACATGGAATAGCCTTATTTTTTCAGAACAAGAATAGATTTCTGGGGGGAATGGCCCTAGCCCTCACCCTCCGATCCAACTGGTCCCAGACGTGCTCAATGGGATTGAGATCCGGGCTCTTCGCTGGCCATGGCAGAACACTGACATTCCTATCTTGCAGGAAATCACTCACAGAACGAGCAGTATGGCTGGTGGCATTGTCATGCTGGAGGGTCATGTCAGGATGAGCCTGCAGGAAGGGTACCAAATGAGGGAGGAGGATGTCTTCCCTGTAACGCACAGCATTGAGATTGCCTGCAATGACAACAAGCTTAGTCCGATGATGCTGTGACACACCGCCCCAGACCATGACGGACCCTCCACCTCCAAATCGATCCTGCTGCAGGCACAGCCCTCAGTATAACGCTCAATCCTTCGATGATAAACGCAAATCCGACCATCACCGCTGGTGAGACAAAACCGCGACTGGTCAGTGAAGAGCACTTTTTGCAAGTTCTGTCTGGTCCAGCGACGGTGGGTTTGTGCCCATAGGCAACATTGTTGCCAGTGATGTCTGGTGAGGACCTGCCTTACAACAGGCCTACAAGCCCTCAGTCTAGCCTCTCTCAGCCTATTGCGGAGTCTGAGCACTGCTGGAAGGATTGTGCGTTCCTGGTGTAACTCGGGCAGTTGCTGTTGCCATCCTGTACCTGTCCCGCAAATGTGATGCTAGGATGTACCGATCCTGTGCAGGTGTTGTTACAAGTGGTCTGCCACTGAGAGGAGAGGATGATCAGCTGTCCATCCTGTAGCGCCGTCTTAGGCTTCTCACAGTACGGACATTGCAATTTATTGCCCTGGCCACATCTGCAGTCCTCATGCCTCCTTGCAGCATGCCTAAGGCACGTTCACGCAGATGAGCAGGGACCCTGGGCATCTTTATTTTGGTGTTTTTCAGAGTCAGTAGAAAGGCCTCTTTAGTGTCCTAAGTTTTCATAACTGTGACCTTAATTGCCTACCGTCAATAAGCTGTTAGCGTCATTCATTAATTAATTGTTCATTAATTGTTTATGGTTCATTGAACAAGCATGGGAAACAGTGTTTTTAAACCCTTTACAATGAAGATCTGTGAAGTTATTTGGGATTTTTACAATTTATCTTTGAAAGACATGGTCCTGAAAAAGGGACGTTTCTTTTTTTGCTGAGTTAAACATATATATTTATTTATTTATTTTGTGGGTGAGTGCCAGGATGGAGGTGCAGCGACTTCAACACAGCGCACCCTATCAGTCATCTAGTGTATATATAAATGATTGGTTCCAGCTAGTCTCGAGCCAGACTGCTTACTTCCGCAATCATTGAGGTCTAGCTATGCAAGACTAGGTTCCAGCCACGATAGTGCTTGTCTGGTGATGTTTAAGGTTGTGGCTTATCCATCTCCATCTTTAATAATCAAACCAACAACACTAAGAGCTAGTTCAGACTGCAGGTTCAAATTGGATGGTGGAATTTATTTGACATTCAGTTTTGTACAATAAAGGCGACACCAGGCAAATTTCTCACCAAACAATACAGAAACTTGACTGGAATTCAGCATTCACAGAGCATGTCGTTTTTTTGTATAAAAAAAGAAAAGAGAAAAGACAAAAAACTATCAAAACAGAATTAAATTGTAGGTCTTCAACACAAAGAAACAAAATCCCAAACAGGAAAGCATTTCAAATGCTAAAAGAAGTCCTCTTCAAATGTCAATATCATGATGTATGTAAAATACTATTCACACTCTTAGCCGCTTCTCACAATTTACCTTCAAGAAAATGTGCTAAAGCCACCAACTCGCTACAAATTAATTCAAATGGAGCATTTACAAGTTTGATCATACATAACATGTATTCATTCTCAAAACTGTAACAAATGCCCAAAAAATACTGTTGAAGGTAAATTCAGTGCTGACACCTCTCTCAATCTGTGATCTTCAACCCTTCACACTTATACCTACAGAGGGCACTGACGTGTTCACAAAAGCCTCAGATCACTTCATATTGGGCGGTGCAGCTTTAACACTGTATGGCAGGCATATCAAAAAGTCATTTTCATATAATATATGAACGGTTATATACACACACACATTTATAGGTCTTTCCTCGTACAAACCAAAAATATTTAGTACCTGACAAAAAAAACTACTTTGGAACGTCGCTATAAATGACATTAGTGCAAATGTCATAACACGTGGGCTACATATCATGAAAATAAAGGTTCCTACAGCTACCAGATGGTGACAGCGTGCAAGCCTAAGCGTGCGTATGAAGCTTCTACATCAAGTGCTCTGTCTGTTCTCTTCAGTATATGAATGTCAACCACACATCCCGGTGAGTGTTTGTGTCTCCGACCTACACGACGCCCTTTCCCACCCTGAGCCCTTACTTCGAATGGTTGTTGTGTAACCGATCATCAAGCAGAACAAGGTGAGGGAGGGTGGGCCACAAGAGGGTCGGCGAGGCCCAACCAGGGTCGGAAGGAGGGGAAAACACTTGGGAGTGGCAAAATAGTGAGCTAACGTTAGTGACCTAAAGAGGGGAAAAGGTGTGTGAAACATGTTGAATGAGAGTTAATGAAATCTCAAATGTTATATTTTGACTGTGTTTTGTCTTACGCTAGATAGATGTACAGTATAATGACAGTCAACTGCCAAATAGATGCATTTTGTTGTTCATCTAATTCAGTGGCCTTGTTGTTAGTGCCCGCCCTGAGATTGGAAGGTTGTGAGTTCGATCCCCGGCCCGAGTCATACACTAAAGATAAAAAAAAATGGGACACCAATGAGTCTCTGCTTGGCACTCAAGAGTTTAAAAGATCGATTGAGTGTAAATCCCTGCGATAGACTAGCGTCCTGTCCAGGGGGTGTACCTGTGCATCAACCTGCCTCACGCTACAGAAACAGGAGATAGGCTCCTGCTCCTATGAGCCGTTCCGGCTAGCACAAGCCAAGGCTCATGCAAGGCTACTTACTTATTTTGATGCTAAGTGAGAGAAATCGATGCAGATTTCTCAGTGAAATTATATGGAGGTTCAGTATGGCACCACTCAAGTCTGCGTCAGACTTCATACCTGGAATCCTATAGGATTAATAACCATGAAATGTACTTGAATGAAATTAATTAACCATGAAATGAAGTAAGCATGAAATGTTAATGAATGACGTTTAAGACCATACTTTAAGTAACAGGCAACAAATAGATGAGTTTGTTAAGGGGAAGGTGTTGGATAGTGGCAATAGGGAAAGTCCAACAGTTAACCTGTCATGGCGAAGTCGTACGTATTAGCCACTTGAGGATGAATAGTCTTTAGCTGTGTGTGAGGAGGCGTGCATGAGCGAGGCTCAGAGGCAGCAGGGGCTGGCAGACCGTTGTAGTTCTAACTGGAGGTCAGCTGCACATGCTGTGGAAGATGTTGCTTCAGGGCAGGAGGCAGACTGCTGGGGCTGGCGATGCCTGAGACATGACTCCCCTGAGCCCTGTGACGGACCTGCCTCCTCTGCCTGGCCCTCAGGCTCTGGGTCAGGGTTAGCATGGGAGGAAGAGGATCTGGCTTGGCTCTCTTCAACAGGAACACCGTTCTGAGTCACCGTTTCGTTCCCTTCAGCCACACTGGCCACTGGCTCTCCTTGCCCAGCCTCTGCTGGGTTGGGATTGGCTGGAAGAATGTCCTGGGCGGGTGCAGCGGTGGCATTGGTGGGCTGTGATTGGCTCTTCAGCTGTTTGTGGCAGAGGGGGCAGGTCTCCTGTACGTAGAGCCACTTCTTGAGGCAGCCAGCGTGGAAGAAGTGACTGCAGGGGGTGATGACGGCAGACTTCATGTCCTGGAAAGGGAGACAGAATACTGGTTAACTACCGAAGGACTACGGACAACCACAGAAGAGTCTGCTACAATGCCTGATGATGCTTTTCTGATAAGTGGAAGTATATCACAGTACACATCCTTATTCAAACTAAACTATCATTTTTCTTTTTAATGTTTAGGTAACTTTCCCAAAATTCCCAGGTTTTCCAAAAAAACTTGCGGATTGCGGAATCAGCAAAAAATCTGGAATACCTCAACCAGGATTTCTGGAAAACCTGGGAATTTTGAGGAAGTTACCAGAATTTTACAACCCTAGTCAGAACCCATGTCATATCCCCTCTAGACGCATTGTCCCCTTCATACCAGAAGAGGGCTATAAAACACATTTATCAGAACAATAATGGTGCCCTCTCAAACAGCATGCACTCACACTTTTCTTCATGTACACACACCGGACACACACACACTCCGTCACCTGATAGCAGATAGCACAGATGTCATTGTACTGCTCCAGCTGCAGGTCGGAAGCGGTGGGCAGGCTCTTGATCTTGTTGACGGCGTCTCGGCGCATCAGGAAGCTCTGCCAGCCCAGCTGGGCACGCAGCCACACGTTGTAGTAGGAGTGGATGAAGATGATGGTGGAGCCCATCACCGTCCACTCCCCGAACACCGTCTCAGACACGCCGTAGGCCACCACCACGAGCGCCACCAGGAACTCCAGCAGCCGGTAGGTCCCGTTCACGTAGTAGATCACGTCGTCCATGTTCTGTACGGGCTCCTTACGGACCTCCTCCACCATGAACAGGATGTAGATTAGCAGGGTGCCCAGCACCTAGGGGAGAAGGACATTGAGTGTGGGTGCTTCGTTTCACTTGTTTTGACACTAGAAGTCACTCTCACGTTGGGGCAAGCAGTTGGGGGTCAAGGGTTAGGATCACAGGTAATATATAGAACAAAAGTAGTAAGGTCTGCGGCCTTCCTTTTTTCTATCAGAGATAGTCAACGCACCGGAATCTTCTAAAGGTTAACGCACCAGAACCACATTTTAACAAAATAATGTTGCTGGAATGCTGATCTTATCGGTTTCTACTACAGAAACCGTTTCAGAACAATCTGAGATGGTGGGTTGCTGAAACCTCACAGGGTTTTCCATATTTCACAGGGAATATATACTCACAGGTGGCCAGGGAATAGCAGGCACAGATACGGGAGCTTACAGTCCTTACCGTGCCCGTCACATCACCATCACGGACCTGTGCAATATATCTCAGCACTAACGGAAAAGCCATCTACCTTACATATGAAACATTGTTGATGTGTTCTTATGTCATTACTGCAAACAAACGGACAAAGGATCCAGTGTACCAGTGGCTAAAAGGAACTCTTGAATTGGACAGACTACAGCGTGTGTGTGTGTATGGGTGTGTCCATGGCGACAGAGCTTAAGGTGTGTGTGTGTACCTGCAGGGAGGTGAGGATGCTGGAGGAGATGATGATGAGGAGCCAGAAGTCCATGTGGAAGAACTGGCAGATCATGTAGGCCATGTAGGCTGGGAAGACCAGCAGGAACAGGCACAGGCTCACGGCCCGGAAGTGCTTCCACAGGCTCCTGAACAGAGCGACAACCGACAGAGCTTTTACTAGGACAACACCTCTTAGTAAAGTTGTGTTGAACTGAATCATGTAGTTGTGGCATTTTGGACGGACTTCCATGTGAAAGCGAGGCCTTCTCTGATCTTTTCATTCTTGCGGATGTGGATGACACTATGGGCCCTGGATAGGCTTGGGCGATATACCGTATGTCACTTTCAATACCGTTTGATTTTCAATACCCTCGCGGGGGCTGCATGCTGCGCCACTGCTTATGAGTTATAAGAAATCAATGTATATTCAGCTCAGGTCTTCAGCTATGCATTTGGTTTGCTAACTTGCTAGTTGAGTGGCTAGATCAAGCTTCTTGGTTACAGCAGAGACATTCAATCCCCTCCTGGATGAAGATCCCTGTTGCCTAAATTGTTTTGTACTTATTTTTGTAAAATATACTGTAGATATTTTAAAAAGTAATAGCGCCTCTTGTGTGCGTATTTGGTAATACCGTATACCCCGGTATGGTACAGAAACTAAATGACCTTATGAATCTGGACACCGCACAACCCTAGGCCCTGGTCAAAGTAGTGAGACATTTCCAACTCAGCCTGGAGTGTCTTACTTGTCCCGTGAGGCCCCCAGAGCCAGTACGATAGGGTCAGCTATCTCCAGCATGGACTGCAGGATGGAGGCCACCACGATGAAGAGGATGATACTGAGGAGGAAGGCTCGGTGGATGACCTGCAGCTCAATCAGACCCGTCTGCACAGCCAGGATCAGTAGCGTGATGCCCTCCGTCATTCCCCTGAGATGGCGAGAGACAGAGCGGGGGGGAAAAAAGAGAGAGAGATTCATAAATAATGTGGTGATTTCAGTCAAAAAAAATTAAATAAAAAAAGATTCCTGATTGTTCAAGCTATGGGTCAAATAACACACTTACCGGGCATAAACACACAACATAAAATGGGCTGAATGAGAATGCGGCTGACTGACCGATGCATGGTGTTGTCATTCATGAAGGCCCGGTAGCCCTGCAGGTAGAACTTGCAGAGGGTGAGGACGCCCAGCGCCACAAAGGACACGGTGAAGACCAGGCCCAGCAGGGAGTAGGGGGTGCTGCAGCACTCTGCAATACTGAGGGGACAGTAAGAAAACTCACTAAACCAATTCAGAGATCATGTATGTATTTGTAATAGATGGCACGTCACATTCTCTTTGATTACGACAAACAGACATAATAAAGGACTGAAATTGTAGAACGTCAGATGAAATAATGTTGTGTTGTGCAAAAGTTCCGGCAAAACAGATCGAATTGAGGTTTCCAACTTCTCGGGATTCCACGAGAGAAGGGAAAAAAGGTTTCTAGTGTTCTAGGAAGCAGTGCCCTGTCTCACCTGGTGAGGAAGAGGAAGAGCAACCTCTCTCTGGAGGTGGGCTTGTCGCGACTACTGAAGTAAGTGTAGATCTGCAGGGCAAACAGCACCAGCCAGAAGCACATGAAGAGGACGGGCAGAACCAGCTGGTTCCACAGGGACATCCCCAGAGCCAGCAGCCCATACACCTCCACCACCTGGGCACAGGAGGACATGGAACAGAGGATGCCACAGATATTGTTAGCTATGAGAAATAAAAACACAGAGACAGCAGCAAACTGATAGATTTACAGTCTTATGTGTGAAAGAAAAGTGACAATCAGGTGGTAGAGTAGTCATTGAATCTCCTCCAGTCTAGAGCCAGCAGACACTTAGCTGGCGTGGAAATAATTCAGTGCCACGCAGACTATTTTACCTGCACCAGCTCCCTGTAGGCGGTCTTGGCCAGGTTGTAGGGCACCAGCAGGTTGGAGGCCAGGAAATAGATGACTTCGAGGCCCGTGAAGATCATGGCGAAGCGGTTGATGAACACGATGGTCTCCAGGGGGACCAGGCAGAGGCGCGCCACCAGGGGGAGCAGGTGAGCAGAGAACAGCCAGATCCTCTTGGTCTGCATGACGCAGGAGCACAGGGTGCATACCACCAGCTGAGCTGGAGAGAGAGGCGGGGACACAGGAGGGACGGGGTTAACACACTGCAGGTGAACGCCCAGTCTATAGGAACACACACCGTATCTGAACTGTGTAGTAACATGAAACAGCTGAATCTTAAAGGGCGAGTGTTCCAAGATGTGACATGCGAAGTCAAAATGTGCGACGCCCTCAAGGACAAATAAGGGCAAAAAAAAGGCACCTCAAGAATTCATTGAGGCCCGGAGCACGTGCGTCTTTACCGCTACCGTGCCCCAAGTTAACTCTGACGATACAGTGCTAAAGCATGTGACTGCACTAGAAAGCTAAGAGACTCGTCATAACACCAGAGAGAAATGAGAGATGGAATGAGACATAGTGAAGCCATAACGTCAGATCCAGTCTGTCTCCAGGAGCTGGAGTGTGACATCCCTGAGGCTGGTGACGACAGCACGGAGAGGCAGCATGTTCCCTAACACTCTAGGGACTAGGCCAAGAGGTCCCTGCCTACTGCTCTCCTGTGTTACTGGGAAAACACGAACCCTCATTGTGACCCGCCTGCAGAGCGTGCGTGAAGATTCGAGTGTCCCTAGAAAGCAACTGTGCAATACAGCAGTCAGAACTCATGGCTGAATGTGCATCGAGAGTAGCCTTACCCAAACACTTGGCTATCAGACAGCTTATCCCACTTGTCTTTCAGAGAAAAGTAACAAGTACTTATGTGATTGAACCTAAAAAGGCCAAAGTTCAAACAACTGTCCCAAGCCAAGTCAGCACACCGTGCCAAAGGGAATCATCGATCCTTTCCCTAACATTTTACAAAGAGGGAGGGACTGGTTACTTAAAGTGGCACACCAGTCTCATTTTCACCCCATTTAAACACCTGATTTACTTAACACACACATCCCACCCCCAGGTGGTGAAGGTAGGAAACAACATCTCCAACTTCGCTGACCCTCAATACTGGGGCCCAACAAGGGTGTGTGCTCACCCCCCTCCTGTACTCCCTGTTCACACACGACTGCGTGGCCACGCACTCCTCCAACTCAATCGTCAAGTTTGCAGACGACACAACAGTAGTGGGCTTGATTATCAACAACGACTAGACAGCCTAAAGAGAGGTGAGGGCACTCGGAGTGTGGTGTCAACAAAACAACCTCTCACTCAACGTCAACAAAACAAAGGAGATGATCGTGGACTTCAGGAAACAGCAGAGAGAGCACACCCCTATCCACATTGAAGGGCCAGCAGTGGTGAAGGCGTAACAGCGCTGTGGACCTATGGAGGCTGAAGAAATTTGGCTTGTCACCCAAAACCCTGACAAACTTTTACAGATGCACAATCGAGAGCATCCTGTCGGGCTGTATCACAGCCTGGTACGGCAACTGCACCGCCCTCAACCGCAAGACTCTCCAGAGGGTGGTGCGGTCTGCACAACGCATCACCAGGGGCAAACTATCTGCCCTCCATGACACGTACAGCACCCGATGTCACAGGAAGGCCAAAAAGATCATCAAGGACATTAACCACCCGAGCCACTGCCTGTTCACACCGCTATCACCCAGAAGGCGAGGTCAGTACAGGTGCATCAAAGCTGTGACCGAGAGACTGAAAAACAGCTTCTATCTGAAGGCCATCAGACTGCTAAACAGCAATCACGAACTCAGAGAGGCTGCTGCCTACATTGAGACCCAATCACTGGCCACTTTAATAAATGGATCACTAGTCACTTTATACAATGCACTCTAAATAATGCCACTTTAATAACGTTTACATATCTTAAATTACTCATATATGTATATACTGTATTTTATACCATCTATTGCACCTTGCCTATGCCGCTCGGCCATCGCTCGTCCATATACTTACATGTACATATTCTCATTCACCTCTTTTAGATTTGTGTGCATTAGGTAGTTGTTGGGGAACTGTTAGATTACTTGTTAGATATTACTGCACTGTCGGAACTAGAAGCACAAGCATTTCACCACACTCACATAAACATCTGCTAACCATGTGTATGTGACAAATAAAATTTGATTTCAATAGGTGGTCCAGGTAAGTAATGACATAACACAAGTGGGGGGGGAATTTCCTCTTTTGTTCTCTATTGCTCCTCTATCGTTCCTGAAGCAAGGGGGGAGGCCGATGACATCACGGATCGCCATGAAGCTTGCAATGGTGTCTAAAAACACAATATTGTTACTAACTTTATTTTCTTGAGTATGTGTACTTTATATCACTTTTCAACAGTAAAAGTAATAACATAAAATCCCTGGAGGACATCTAAGTGTGCTGCTGTTTTCAACTGGTCAAAGTAGCAGTGTTGAGTAACAGAGAAGGATGAATCTTCTCAGCATCAGAAACAGACCAATGCGTAACTGCCAGTCATTTCACAGGAAGGCTTCCTATTCATGATGACACTCATTTCTCGCTTCTTCCCCTTTTGGGCTTTCAGGTTTTCACTGAGCTCTGAAGCTAACACTATTGTGGGCCGGCTGTATTTTCAGAAGAGGCAGAACCCACACCCCGGTAACATAAAACCTGACAAGACACTAGTCGCACTACAGAACACCTGACACTCTTACGACAAGCAGCACAACAAGAAATACGTCAATGAGTGAGCAAGAACGAGAAAGCACGAGGAAAGACAGATGCCTGCCTGAGTTGTGAGCGCTCCCTTTGTACTGGAGACTGTGGCCACTCACACTCTCACTCTGTGGAAGCACCTTTGGCAGCGAGAGAGAGCGAGGAGCTCTGCGGCAAACGGCACCTCAGATCGTCAGATTATACAGCACCCACTGCCAACCCCCTGAACTCTCCTCCCCTCTCTCCTCAGCCGCCTACCTTCTGCCTGACAGGATGAAGCAAAGGAACACGGCCTTTCCCTTTGTCTGAAAAGGTTCTAGGGCAAATGAAACTAGCTCGAACACTCAGAAGACCGGTAGATTTGTACAATGGCCAGACAGGGGGAAAAAAAACAGCAGACTCAGAGACAAAGATAGGCGTCGGATTGATAAAAGGACGCAGAAGAAAATAGAAGGATGTCGAAGAAAATATATATGAAATAATGTGAGTGATGGAAGTGCACAATCACCGTGTTATCGAGTAAAAGCAGACTTTAGGGCGACTACAAAGAGACTCGTAGATTCTCAGAAAGTGGGGTAAGAGAAGTGTGGGGGTGTAAGAGGCTGGTACGAGACCTGTGAGACTGTGGCCCAGCGGGACTGTTTAGTGAGTTAACTATGAGGTTGGTAGTGAAGGTGGGACTGTGTTTAGTTACAGTGCCTTCAGAAAGTACTCATACCCCTTGACGTATTCCACATTTTGTTGTCTTGCAGCCTGAATTCAAAATGGATAAAATGTATTATTTTCTCACCTATCTACACACAATACCCCATAATGACAAAGTGAAAAATATGTTTTTAGTAATTGTAGCTAATTAATTGAATATGAAATACAGAAATCTCATTTACAGAAGTATTCACACCCCTGAGTTAATACTAAGTAGAAGCACCTGTGGCAGCGATTATAGCTGATTCTTTATGGGTAATTATATAAGAGCTTTCCACACCTGGATTGTGCAAAATTTGCATTCGATTTTTTTCACAATTCTTCAAGCTCTGTCAAATTGGTGGTTGATCATTGCTAGACAACCATCTTCAGGTCTTGTCATATATTTTCAAGTAGATTTAAGTCAAAACTGTAACTCGGCCAGGTACATTCACTGTCTTCTTGGTAAGCAACTTCAGTGTAGATTTGGCATTGTGTTTTAGGTTGTTGTCCTGCTGAAATCTGAATGAATCTCCCAGTGTCTGGTGGAAAGCAGAACCAGATTATCCTCTAGGATTTTGCCTGTCCTTCGCTCTATTTCGTTTCTTTTTCATCCTGAAAAACTCCCCAGTCCTTAACGGTTACAAGCATACCCATAACATAATGCAGCCACCACTATGCTTGAAAATATGGCGAGTAGTACTCAGTAATGTGTTGTATTTACCACAAACATAATACTTTGTATTCAGGACAAAAAGTGAATTGCTTTGCCACATTTTTTTGCAGTATTACTTTAATGCCTTGCTGCTAACAGGATGCATGTTTTGGAATATTTTTATTCTATACAGCCTTCCTTCCTTTTCACTGTCAATTTGTTGTTTAGAATTCCCTGAGCGGTTTCCTCCTTCTACGGCAACTGAGTTAGGAATGACGCCTGCATCTTTGTAGTGAGGGACCTTACAGATAACTGCATGTGTGGGGTACAGAGATGAGATAGTCATTCAAAAATCATGTTAAACACTATTATTGCACACAGAGTGAGTCTATGCAACTTACTATGTGACTTGTTAAGGAAATATTTACTTCTGAACTTAAGGCTTGCCATAAAGGAGTTGAATACTCATACTCAAGACATTTCAGCTTTTCATATGCATTTGTAAACATTTCTAAAAGCATATTTCCACTTTGACATTATGGGGTATAGTGTTTCCCGGCCAATGACAAAAACAAACAATCTCAATTTAATCAATTTTAAATTCAGGCTGTAACAAGAAAATCTGGAAAAAGTCAAGGGGTGTGAATACTTTCTGAAGGCACTGTAGTTACCTGTGAAGGTGGGACTGTGTTTAGTTAGTTACCTGTGAGGGCGGATGCGGATTGTGTTTAAGTAGTTATCCTATGAGGGCGGTGGTGAAGGTGGACTGTGTTTAGTTAGTTACTGTGAGGGCGGTGGGACTGTGTTTAGTTAGTTACCTGTGAGGGCGGTGGTGAAAGTGGGACTGTGTTTAGTTAGTTACCTGTGAGGGCGTTGTTGAAAGTGACTGTGTTTAGTTAGTTACCTGTGAGGGCGGTGGTGAAGTGGACTGTGTTTAGTTAGTTACCTGTGAGGGCGGCGGTGAAGTGGGACTGTGTTTAGTTAGTTACCTGTGAGGCGTGAAGTGGGACTGTGTTTAGTTAGTTACCTGTGAGGGCGGTGGGACTGTGTTTAGTTAGTACCTATATGAGGGCGGTGGTGAAGGTGGGACTGTGTTTAGTTAGCTACCTATGAGGGTGGTGGGATGGACTGTGTTTAGTTAGTTACCTGTGAGGGCTGGGACTGTGTTTAGTTGTTACCTGTGAGGGCGGTGGTGAAGGTGGGACTGTGTTTAGTTAGTTACCTGTGAGGGCGGTGGGACTGTGTTTAGTTAGTTACCTATGAGGGCGGTGGTGAAGGTGGGACTGTGTTTAGTTAGCTACCTATGAGGTGGTGAAGGTGGGACTGTGTTTAGTCAGTTACCTGTGAGGGCGGTGTGAAGGTGGGACTGTGTTTAGTTAGTTACCTGTGAGGCGGTGGGACTGTGTTTAGTTATACCTATGAGGGCGGTGGTGAATGGTGGACTGTGTTTTAGTTAGCTACCTATGAGGGTGGTGGTGAAGGTGGGACTGTGTTTAGTTAGTTACCTGTGAGGGCAGTGGTGAAGGTGGGACTGTGTTAGTAGTTACCTGTGAGGGTGGTGGACTGTGTTAGTTAGTTACCTATGAGGGCGGTGGTGAAGGTGGACTGTTTAGTTAGCTACCTATGAGGGTGGTGGTAAGTGGGACTGTGTTAGTTAGTACCTGTGAGGGCGGTGGGACTGTGTTTAGTTAGTTACCTGTGAGGGCGGTGGTATGAGTGGGACTGTGTTTAGTTAGTTACCTGTGAGGGCGGTGGGGACTGTGTTTAGTTAGTTACCTGTGAGGGCGGTGGGAAGGTGGGACTGTGTTTAGTTAGTTACCTGTGAGGGCGGTGGGACTGTGTTTAGTTAGTTACCTATGAGGGCGGTGGTGAAGGTGGACTGTTTTAGTTAGCTACCTATGAGGGTGGTGGTGAAGGGGGACTGTGTTTAAGTTAGTTACCTGTGAGGGCGGTGGTGAAGGTGGGACTGTGTTTAGTTATTACCTGTGAGGGCGCGGGACTGTGTTTAGTTAGTTACCTATGAGGGCGGTGGTGAAGTGGACTGTGTTTAGTTAGCTCCTAGCTGGTGAGGGTGGTGAAGGTGGGACTGTGTTTAGTTAGTTACCTGTGAGGGCGGTGGGACTGTGTTTAGTTAGTTACCTATGAGGGCGGCGGTGAAGGTGGGACTGTGTTTAGTTAGTTACCTATGAGGGCCGTGGAGAAACGGTTCATGGACAGCGACTCCAGGTAGAGCGGTCCCTCGTACCCGGAGTCCAGCTCACTGCGGACATAATCCCTAAAACAGGAAGACAAGACAGTCAGAGCTCAGCTCTTGCAGTCCCACCTGCTGTCTTCTGTCCTCACTGGTTAAACACAGAACCATGCCTCAGAGAATTCAACAAGAGTTACGCACAATCAAGGCCAGTAGAAGCCACCAATAGTCCGGAGCCAGAATCATAATATGGTCAGAAAGTCACTACTGTAATACCGGTAACTGTTTTATGTAACAACTACAAAACAGAACTTCAAATCGCAACACTTAACGGCTTTTAAATTATCTTCCGAATACACGTATCTCCTAGCTAACAAGTAGACAGGTCAAGGATTATTTTAGCTGTAGTTCCTGTAGTGGGTGTCTCTCTCTCACCTGGAGACTTGGTGTCCGGCGAAGAGCAGCAGGGCAGTGAGCACGTACAGGTAGAGCTTCACCAGGTGCTGACGAGGCAGAGTCAGGAGCACCAGGCTGAGGATGTAACCTGACACACAGCAGAGCAGAGACGGTCAGTCGGGACAGTGAATCACAGAGGGAAGGAGAGGGGTCTGTACAGTACAACACATGGAAGTGGAACAATGCACAAACAAGGCTGTTTTTATTTGTTTTTAAAGGGACAAAAATATATGTGCCTGCTTCAGCTGCTGTCGGTTTCACACATATTAAGGAATAGTTTATTAACACGGACGTCCACTACTGGCATTCACTTCTTGAATAATCCTCAACTGTTATTCCAATCATCTCAGAGGAGTTCTATTATCAGGAGGACAGTGAAACCAATAATCCTGCCTGCCTGCCCTCCGCCATCTTGGTGGAGCGTGGCCTGCCTGGTTTAGTGGAGTCAGCAGAAAACGGTCCTAGGGAAAATCTCAATTGCATACTCCTCGCGTCCTCGCTCTCTTCACCTACTTCTCAAAACCCATTAGATGGAGGGAAAAAGTCAGAGGGCCCTCCTTTTGAGGCGGCAGCGAGGGGAGAGGATACGAGGAGTATGTCATTGAGATTCTCCCCTAGACAAAATCATCAGGCACCAAAACGCCAGGGACTCGACCTGGACCCAGCGTGCAACAGATCCACCCAGCCAATCCATCCTGGGGATTCCATTAGCAGACAGCTAACACGCCCACTCCTCTAAAGCCCTCTCCACCATCCTGCGCACAGACAGTGTGTGTGTGTGTGTGTGTGTCAAACATGCAACTTAACCTGGCCAAACAATTATTAAAGGGCAGGGAGCATGACAACAACAGTGGGGGATAGGAGGCTAGTTAGCCATTGAGGCTTGAAAGAGTGGTCAGTGGACTGAATCATTCTGGCATGACAGCAACTACACAGACAGATACTGATATGATTCTACCTCCCACGAAAACCAAAATGATTATGATCCTCTCAGTCTAAGTGCCACGGGCCCTGACTGGAGTCAGTGTTCCCAGCCAGTGGTGTGTGTGTGGCCAAGTCAGGGTGAGCCAGCCTCACTGTGACAGGCAGCCAGGGTGACAGGGACGGATTAGAGCTTTGTGTGGGCCGTTTTACCCTCCCTCTCTCCCTCCTCAGCCTGTGGCCAGCACCGGATGCTGCTTATGTAATCCTGAGAGGAGATGGACCTATATTCTGCAAGCCGGCCAGGCCGTCACGTCACTGCTGTCAATAGGCTTATCTATGAGCCTCTGTTCTGGTCTGGATGCTCAGTCACAACCATCACAAAGCAGAAAACAGAGAAGTGTGGCGGTACGACGGGAGAGGAAGCACTGCTGACGATATGCCTTGAACACAATCAGAACCAGATAAAATCTTGACTGAAAGAAGAAGTCCATACTGTAATCTTAAGAGTACAAGCTCTTACTTTACAGAGCCTGTGTTTGGTTAGTAGCCTAGTACCTTCCTTCAATGGTGAATATGATGTTTAACAATGTGCGGGGTGCTTTGGTTGGAGAGGCTCCTGCTCCCTGCTCGCAGTTGCACTCTCAGAACCCACGCCTCCGAGGGAGGGAGGCTACGGCCAGTCAGGAACACAGCCTTAGACCACTCAGTCATTGTCACCTTACGTGTGTGCTACGTTGGTACAGGCCAAAAATCTTAACAGGGCCTGAATACAAAAAGTAGAGGCCCGGCTTCCCAACAGACCCAACTCACAGGTTCCTATCCCCACCTGACAAACTCAAGTCAAGTGCTCCCCAGCCACTCCTCCAGACATGCTCACTGCTGTGGGGACATTAAGCCCTGTGTGCAGATAGTGAAAATAATGAACTGTGACTATAAAAAACACTAAAAGAAATATATATTATCCTGTGCCTGGGGCAAACTATTTCACATAAAAGTAATATGGCCGTCCTGGTGATATTGGCCTAGCTAGGCTTACTGACTCAGGAGTCCATAGGGGAGGGATAGGCCTGACAGTATCTGTATGGTGCACATAGAAAAGCCTTCCAGCCATGGTCAGGTGCAGCAATGTGTATTAACAGAGCACATCCTGTTCCTTGGCCTGCATTAGGTAAGCCAACACGGATGAGAAGAATTTGTTTAACAGCAGCGACAGCAATAAAACAGAGCCGTTAATCCACAGTCATGGGTCCCGAGCCGTTTGCTACGCAAAGTCATGCAGACAGGACAAAGAGTGGACCGGTGTGAAAGAACCATCAGTGCTGGCAGTATAAATACACTGACCCTAATCGTCCATAAGCAAAACAGTTAGAGAAAGACTACAGCAAGCGCCAAAATGACGAACACCGCTAATAAGATGAGGTAGGGCCTCATGAGATATGAAATATTTGCTGAAACCTAGAAGTACAGATAAAAGATTAGAGAATATCCTGCTCTCCCTCAGTCTGTCTCTTTCCAAGAGACACATCAGCAGCACACACACACTGAGGTTCAGTCCAGTCCACTGTTCTCTGCTGCCCAGTGTGTTCATCAGCAAATACCAGCCTCATTGTCTCACCCACCAACTTCAGCCAAGTATGCAAAGCCACTAAAAATACCACTGGTGAGGTCAAGGAAAGTTTGTACACACACAGTATACATACAAAATACGAAGTTATCAAAAAATTACAGTAAAAAAAACAAATGTAATTCCTTCCCATTGATAATTATCATACCTAGTGACTGCATTATAGTCGAGGCCTGTGAGCTGGTTATCATGGCCTGTGCCTCGTACACTCCTTTCCCCTGGGATGAGAAAGGCTTCTTTGAGGGGGGAGGGGATGACTTCTTTCTCCTACTCCCTGCACGGGCCAGCCCCCCCCCCCACACACACAGCACATTGTGCTAGCCCATCACACAGTGAGGAGACAGCCTTTAGCCTGCCTAAATAAGTGTCACAGTAACCAAGCTGGCTGCTTTTCCCGCACGGACCACACTATCCGTCTGCCTACTACACAATTACCCACCAGCCTGACCAGCTGATAACATGACCCCCCATGCCTAGTAAAGTACACACAATGGCAAACCACAAAACAGTATACAATTCATGCATGGTATTGGTTAACTTCTTTGGGCTAGGGGGCAGTATTTTGACATCCGGATGAAAAGCGTGCCCAGAGTAAACTGCCTGTTACTCAGTCCCAGAAGCTATGATATGGATATAGTGTGAAAACACTCTGAAGTTTCCAAAACTGTTAAAATAATGTATGTGAGTATAACAGAACTCATATAGCAGGCAAAAACCTGAGAAAAAGGTGGGAAATTGTAGTTTTCAATTCAGCCTCTATCTAATATCAAATGTCTGTGGGGTCAAATTGCACTTCCCAAGGCTTCCAGCAGATGTCACCAGTCTTTAGAAGTTGTTTCCAGACCTCTATTGAGAAAGGGAGTCGAATAAAACCAGTTTGATTAGGTGGCACTCGCACGAGGACAATGGGATGTTTACCTCTTGGGCACGCCGGTCGTTCCTCTGTAATGGAAACGCTATTGTCCGGTTGTATTATTACTGCATCTTTATGATAAAAAGACCCTAAGAATGGATTGAAAACATCGTTTGACATGTTTTTACGAACTGTAATGGAGCTTTTTGACTTTTCGTCTAGATAATGGTAACGCGCTTTGTGCTTTTGGATTTGTGTACTAAACGCGCGAACAAAACTGAGTTATTTGGACATAAAGATGGACTTGATCGAACAAAACAAACATTTCTTGTGGAACTGGGAGTCTTGCGAGTGCATTCCGACGAAGATCAGCAAAGGTAAGAGAAGATTTATGACGCAATTTATGGCTTTTGTTGGCGGGTAACTGTATAGCTTGCGTTGATGGCTGAGCACTGTACTCCGGAAAGCCGGAAAGCTATTTTGAAATCTGACAAAGCGTTTGCATTAGAAAGAAGTGTATCTTTAATTCTATGTAAAACAATTGTATCTTTCATCAAAGTATATGATGAGTATTTATGTAAATTGATGTGGCTCTGTGCAAATTCACGGGATGTTTTGGAGGCAAAGCCTTACTGAACATAACGCGCCAAATGTAAACTGAGGTTTTTGAATATAAATATGAACTTGATCGAACAAAACATACATGTATTGTGTAACATGTTGTCCCGGGAGTGTCATCTGATGAAGAATATCAAAGGTTAGTGATTMATTTTMTCTCTATTTCTGCTTTTTGTGACTMCTCTCTTTGGTTGGAAAATGGCTGTRTGCTTTCTGTGACWAGKTGCTGACCTAACATAATGATATGTTGTGCTTTCGCCGAAAAGCCTTTTTGAAATCGGACACTGTGGTTGGATTAACGAGAAGTGTATCTTTAAAATGGTGTATAATACTTGTATGTTTGAGAAATTTGAATTATGAGATTTCTGTTGTTTGAATTTGGCGCCCTGCAATTTCATTGGCTGTTGGCGGAACCCCGTTCCCAGACAGGTTAAAGGAAAGATTCACCCATTTTGAATGTTATATCGTATTTGTGCATCTCGGAGCGATGGGCGATGGGTGAATGCATTCAAAATGGGTGAATGTTTCCTTTAACTCTTCTGTGCACATTTCAAGGTTAATTATACCACCTTGAGCATCACGGAAAGTCCCATTAAAATACTTGGGTCTCGGATGGTGGAAAAAAGCAGAGGTAAATGACAAAGGAGCGGAAAATGTGTCTGAGCCAACGTTTCACCATGACGACAAAGTAAAAAAAGTGTCGGACTGCAGGCAGACAGTTGCAGCAGCAGATGTCTAAGGTCAGGCCATGCTTTAATTATGAAACAAGCATCTGCCAACACCCTGCCTCCACTGAGCTCTTAGTGGGCCAGGCCCACTCTCAAGCAGAGCATAGACATACTGAATCAGAAGTACTGTCTGTGCCCATGTTGACGTGCCATTAGAAATACAAAACTTAGGAGAAGCATGTTCACCCTTACAGTCAACGCTGACTACAAACGGTCAGACTTTATCCTTGCGTCACTGCTTTTATCCTGTCTTAGCTAAATCTACCACAAACCTAAAGGCATTTAAATGCAACGCCATTCAAGACAGTCGTAGGTTTAAAAATGCTTAGCTGAACTTAAACGATATGCATTTATACCATGGCATTGTTGAATACTCGTTTTCAATTGGCTTGAATGGGCATTCGAAGGCGTGAATTATTTCCCTATAAAGTCTTGTAAAATTCAATGGCTATAGTTCATTCTTACGTGTTCTATGTTTGAGCTGCTTTTGAAATTAAAAGTTGAATTGTTCAATTTGATTTTCATAGTAAGCGAGGACTGATGGTTAGGATAGCTAAGCTAGCAAGTCTGTTTGGTTACCAAGGCAGCAGCTGTAGCTATCTAGTAAACTTGTTCGCTACTTCAGTGGATGCCAAACACATTTTTACCGGCAAAATGAACACATTTCAAATTATAGCTATGGTATAAGCGGGATAATGAACTCGGGGGCTCAATGCGTTCTCTGGAAAACAACGCAACATCGGGAAAGTGCAGTGCCATGACGTGCTACACACTTTCCACATCGTGCATTATTTCCCATAGAACGCATAGTCCCCTCGATTATCACTTAAGTAGTCCATAAATTACATTCATATGCATGAGACCCAACCATGAAAAACTGGGTCCTAGTTTTACAGACTGCAACTGCAGTGTTTTTCCTGGTCAGGGCACACTAGTGATACTGCAGCACTACAGCCCAAATAACCTATTGGCTCACACCATTTCTAGCTTTTCTTGGCCACTCCATAAAGGAAAGTGCAAACAGAACTAATCTGACGATTACAACATCATTAAAGATATATGGGCTATTTACTGCGAATAGCATGGCTGGGTGATTTTAAAAGTCATAGTCAATCGATTAATAATATAATAATACTCTTAGCAAAAATATTACAATATGTAGAAAGGTTCAGAACATTTGTGAAACATCACAGCACAGTTAAAAGATACATGGCAAATAGATGGTGTTCAGAGATAGATGGGAGGGGTTGAGTGGAGCTGATGGATGGGACTAAAAACAAACAAAAAGATAACTACTGTAAACTACACTGTGTCCGTAAAATGCATATAGTATGTATAAGCTGGAAGTAGAAGCCTAAGAGATGTTGTCCATTAGTTTACTCCCATTAGGGGAAAGATGGAAGGGTAAAACAAAATAATCTATCTACACACACGTTCAAAAGTTTGGCGTCCCTTAAAAATGTCCTTGTTTTTGAAAGAAAAGCAAATTTTTTGTCCTTAAAAATAACATCAAATTGATCAGAAACTCAGTGTAGACATTGTTAATGTTGTAAATGACAGTTTTATGTGGAAACCTTTTTTTATGGAATATCTACATAGGCCCATTATCATCCACCATCACTCCTGTGTTCCAATGGCACGTTGTGTTAGCTAATCCAAGTTTATCATTTTAAAAGGCTAATTGATCATTAGAAAACCCTTTTGCAATTATGTTAGCACAGCTGAAAACGGTTGTTCTAATTAAAGAAGCAATAAAACTGTCCTTCTTTAGTCTAGTTGAGTATCTGGAGCGTCAGCATTTGTGGGTTCGGTTACAGGCTCAAAATGGCCAGATAAAAAGCACTTTCTTCTGAAACTCGTCAGTCTATTCTTGTTCTGAGAAATGAAGGCTATTCAATGCGAGAAATTGCCAAGAAACTGAAGATCTCGTACAACGCTGTGTACTACTCCCTTCACAGAACAGCACAATCTGGCTCTAACCAGAACAGAAAGAGGAGTGGGAGGCCCCGGTGTACAACTGAGCAAGAGGACAAGTACATTAGTGTCTAGTTTGAGAAACAGACGCCTCACAAGTCCTCAACTGGCAGCTTCATTAAATAGCACCCGCAAAACACCAGTCTCAACGTCAACAGTGAAGAGGTGACTTTAAATGTTATATGGGCTAATAGAAAGAAACACCAACTTTTAAAAATGAATTTTTCAGAAGTGGATGGGTGCTTTTGTCAAAATATGCTGTTGAAAAGTACAAATGCTATAAATGACCACTCAAAAGGGCAGCACTGGAAGGGGGAGGGGGGTGGTACTGACCAACATAGTGCAGGTAGAGAGCCAGGTACTTGTACTGAAAGAGGGGATTGTTGTTGAGACTGCTTCTCTGGATCTTCTGGAAGAAGGAGCTGACATCCCAGCGGTAAAGCACCTCCAGCAGCATGATGCTGGGGACACGCAGCCCCACGTTCAGCACCGCCTCCAGCTTGTCTTTCACCAACATGGCTCCGACGCGGCAAGCTACACACTAATATGACTGGACAGGGGGACGGAAAGATAGGGAGAAGAGAGGGAGCAAAAAGTGAGTCGTCTGAGGTGCTATAAAATGATAGCGCGCAGACAAAAAGAAAACTAGCAAAATATACTTTTTTTTAATGCAACTAGCTGTTTTTTCAGAGCTTCATAAGTTAAATCAAATCAGTCATAAAATAAATACACAAGAAATAAAAAAGTACATGAGAATAAAATAAACACACAAGAATATACACTAGATTACATACAATAGTGATGGGAATGGGGAATCGATACAGTAAGTGATATTATATAGATACTTTGACTTTTTTTTTGTTGCTACATAACGTTAGCTAGTGCTAAATTGGCTGTACCTGCGACAAAACACCGGTATTTTTCATCCTATAGCTTGTTCTCCTTTTTAAATAGTGAGCCAACGTGTTTTCAGTGCTTTTAATTTCCATGACTGATCAAAACGCATTTTCTCATGCTCTCTCATCTCTCTGCAGCAGACATGTAGTGAGCAAAATGCTTGGAAAATCAAATTGTAATATCGAATTGCAATACATAAAGAATAGTGAGAATCGGAATACATATCGTATAGGCGCACCGTGATAATATTGTATCGCGAGGTCCCTGGCAATTCCCAACCCTAATATAATAAAGGTCAATATCCATACCAATCAATGAAAGTGATACTGGTTACAGTTGTGTAATCAGGGTTAAAGTGATTGAGCAGCAGAATAATTATACCACAGTAGCAGCAGGGCAAGGTCACCCAGTAAAGGATGCACACTTCCACAAATTATTATCAAAAAAAATTTAACAGTACAAATCAGGGCCAAGTACCCATATACATACGGGTTGAAAATGTCCGATTTGGGCACTGATAAGCGCCTAAATTGGAACGCAGTGGCTGTACAGTAATATGCTAAAAATTACATCAAAGCTCAGGCTCCGAGCTTGACAGCGCTGTATGGGAAGACGGATAGCCATGCTGAACATGAGCACCGCACGCGACAAGAAGTTGCCCCCATCGTTCCTGCTAATTGGGCAACTTTGTCACTTTTTGTTGTCCCGAGTTAGGGAAATGCTGTAAATTAAAAGGACTATGTATTTTGAAAGATAAAATGTTGAGGATTACAATAAATACCGCTTTGATGTCATACAAGCAGCCAAACACCCGAGATTCCAAATGTGTACTTCACATTTCCATATCATAAAACGCATGTCATATACAGTGTCAACGTTTTTGATGTATATTTACAAGATGACATGGCGTCATACCCTGGGTTGTTTTGAACAAAACGAGCCCGGTTTGTCTATTGTGATGAAAATTCACAACAGAACACACACCTGAATGCACAAATTTACAATCCCATTTCTCTGAATAGACTTGTGAAAGTCTCACACCGYAAGATCGTATTTTATAACTTAGCTGTCACGTTGGCAATTGAACAAGCTTTCAAATGATGCCCACATGACCCAGAAAGCGATTTAAAATGGCCACGTTTTATGATTGTGTAAACAACAGTAATTGTTTGATGGCGGGGATACAGGGCTGTGTCCCAAACAACTAAAAGTGTGATTACTCTAGTTCCTTAATGGCACAGCTAAGGAGAGCTTAAAAAAAGCACTGTATAGTTGAAGACTCGTCTTTAAGTCAAATGTGCATTGAAATTACGTAGGAACTGTGCACACTTTGGAGGTGTGTGGCCACTTGGAGATACCAGTTATTCCTCTCACTCAAACCACTTATTTGTCTCACATTTTAAGGAATATTCTTATCATGTTATTGAATGTATCAAATGCAGTGAAAAGTACATTAAATGTAAAATGCACACAAACATTATATGAAGAAAATGTAGCCTATTTCAGAAGAACATAATAGCATATTCTGAGTCTTCCTTGTTAGGCCCTGATCTGGYTATGCCATACAGCTGTGGGCTACACTAGTTMATTTAGCAGACAAGATTTATAGTATAGATTTATAGTAAGAATACAATTGATATTTTCCCCCAAACGATTTACAAGGGAGTGCATACATGTGTTTATTCTGTGTTTAGTGATTAACAAAGTGACCATTTGAAACAGGTCCTCCTATATGGTTAATTTAGAGTTATTTATGCAACTTTGGCTGTGATACAAACCTTAGAATCTATTATAAATCAATACATTTAGGCTAAGGCTGCATGAACAACAAATGAGGATTTGAAAAAAAGTTGCATGAAATCCATGCGCTCTGCTGTTTCTTGCGCAGGCTGCACACACTTCATCAGTCTCTGATTTATAATTTGACAAGCACTTGATAATATTCTCACCCATCAGACTATTCTCAATTGAATGTGGCCAGTCAGTTATGAACAAATTCTTATTTTCAATGACAGCCTAGGAACAGTGGGTTAACTGCCTTGTTCAGGGGCAGAATGACAGATTTTTACCTTGTCAGCTCGGGGATTTGATCTTGCAATCTTTCGGTTACCAGTCCAACGCTCTAACCACTAGGCTACCTGCCGCCCCGGCATAATGTCAAAGTGGAATGATGCTTAGAGTTTCTTTTTTTAATTTTTATTATTATTATTATTTTATTTTTTACAAATGAATAAAAAATGAAACGCTGAAATGTCTTGAGTCAATAAGTATTCAACCCCTTTGTTATGGCAAGCATAAAATAAGTTCAGGAGTAAAACTTTGCTTAACAAGTCACATGGGCTCCCAAGTGGCGCAGCGGACTAAGGCACTGCATCTCAGTGCTAGAGGTGTCACTACAGACCCTGGTTCGATTTCAGGCTGTACCACAACCGGCTGTGATTGGGAGTCCCATAGGGCGGCTTACAATTGGCCCAGCATTGTCCGGGTTAGGGTTTGGCCGGGGTAAGTAGTCATTGTAAATACGAAATTTGTTTGTAACTGGCTTAACTAGTTAAATAAAGGTACATGTAAAAATATATCTGCATGGACTCACTGTGTGCAATAAGTGTTTAACATAAATTTTGAATGACTACATCTCCACATAAAAATATCTGTAAGGTTCCTCAGTTGAGCAGTGAATTTCAAACACAGATTCAACCACAAAGACCAGGGAGGTTTTCCAATGCCTCACAATCTAAGCAGACATTGAATATCCCTTTGTGTATGGGGAAGTCATTCATTAAACTTTGTGTATCAACACACCCAGTCGTCACTAAAGATACAGGCGTCCTTCCTAACTCAGTTGACGGAGAGGAAGGAAAGTGSTCAGGGATTTCCCCATGAGGTCATTGTTGACTTTAAAACAGTTACAAAGTTTAATGGCTGTGATAGGAGAAAACTGAGGATGGGTCAACAGCATTGTAGTTACTCCACAATACTAACCTTAATGACGGAGTGAAAAGAAGAACGCTTGTACAGAATAAAAATATTCCAAAACATGCAGTAAGTAAAAAAGTAAAAATGCTACAAATGTGGTAAAGCAATTCACTTTTTGTACCAAAAAAATAAATAATTGTGTTGTATTGGATTAGCTCCAAACACATTACAGAGTACCACGCTCCATAATTTTCAAGCTAGTGGTGACTGTACCATGTWATGGGTAYCCTTGCAATCGTTCAGGACTGTGGATTTTTTCAGGATAAAAMAATTACAGAATAGAGCTAAGCACTGGCAAAATCCTAGAGGAGAACCTGRTTCAGTCTGCTTTCCACCAGACACTGGGAGATGAATTCACCTTTCAGCAGRACAATAATCTAAAACACAAGGCCAAATCTACACTGGAGTTGCTTACCAAGAAGACAGTGAATGTTCCTGAGAGGCCAAGTTACAGTTTTGACYTAAATCTACTTGAAAATCTATGGCAAGACTGATAACTRTTTTTATGGCCACAATTTWAAAAAGTTAACACTCGATYGCATTTAGAATTGTTATTTGTTGCGCAATAGATTTGGCAAAGAGGTCAATGAAACTCGACCAAAACAATGRAAATAMCATGGAAACGCATGGGGGAAAGATTCCGTGGGGGAAAGATCACRAGTCTCCTCGTTGCCMCCCTGACAAAATTTGCCTAATTTTGGCTATTGTTTGYGTATTTMAAACTATACKGAACAAAAATATAAAATGCAACATGTAAAGTGTTGCTCCCATGTGTTYCATGAGCTGAAATAAAAGATCCCAGAAWTGTTCCATAYRCACAAAAAGCKTATTTCTCTCAAATTTGGAGCACAATTTTGYTTATATCCCTGTTAGTGAGCATTTCTCCTTTGCTAAAATAATCCATACACATGACAGGTGTGGCATATCAAGAAGCAGATTAAACWGCATGATTACACGCACCTTGTGACRGGGACAAAAGGCCACTAAAATGTGCAGTTTTGACAACACCACAGATGTCTCAAGTTGAGGGAGTGTGCAATTGGCATGCTGACTGTAGGAATGTCCACCAGAGCTGTTGCCAGAGAATTTAATGTTCATTTCTAATTTGGCAGTACAGCCAACCAGCCTCACAACCGCAGATCACGTGTAACCACGCCATCCCAGGACCATCCCACATCTGGCTTCTTCACCTGCGGCATCGTCTGAGGGGGTGCTGATGAGAATTTCTGTTTGTAATAAAGCCCTTTTGTGGGGAAAAACTTATTCCGATTGGCTGGGCCTCGCTCTACAGTGGGTGGGCCTGGCTCCCAACTGGGTGGACCTATTCCCTCCCAGGCCCACACATGGCTGCACCCTTGCCCAGTCATGTGAAATCYATAGATTAGGGCCTAACAAATTMATTTCAATTGACTGACTTCCTTATTTGAACTGTAACTCAGTAAAATTGTTGAAATTGTTGCGTTTATATTTTTGTTCAGTATATGTTGAGGTAAAAWAAAATAGGATTATAAACTGGGTGGTTCGAGCCCTGAATTCTGATTGATATACCACAGCTTTCAGCCAGACTGTATACCACAGGTATGATGAAACATTTGCTTTTACTGTTTTAATAAACTTAACCGGTTTATAATAGCTATAAGGCACGTCATGGGTTTGTGGTTTATGGCCAATATACCACACCCACCCGAGCCTTAAGTATAATGCTTGTATGGATGTCAACCACAGTAAATGTTGATGTTATCGTCATCAATCAACTGCATTACAGTTAAAAATGACGGACTACCACACCACCGATTTCTGTATGCCAACTATACTACCAGCTTATACGAACGGCATTTAGCAGTCACTTCTTCTAAACCTGAAAAAGGACAACTTCTAAATGTTATGCAGCGAAAACAGCCAAATATATTCCCGAAATCGAACTTTAGTAACCACATTTTGGGCCTGTTACAATACATCAATCATGACAGATTTGACAAATATTAACTTTGTTACATCAAATTTGTTGAATGTGAGCCAATCCGTTCATTGTAAATACAAATTTGTTCTTAACTGACTTGCCTAGTTAAATAAAATAAAAAATACCACATCCATCTATTCCCTACTGTTTGCGCTCCACTGACCTCTTTATTGCGCAACGACTGGGCTTGTAAAAGCACGTTTCACTCCAGTAGCAGCTTTCTGAGGTGCTCTCACGCTGTCTGACAGGTGATAGGCTATTCCGCTTAATTKAATTCCACCACATTATGCAAATTAACCTATAGACCGACAGCATGACCGGTCAAATGTATTTTCGGCAGCTAACCGATTAATGGATACCCATTAACATCCCTATAACATTTGATGCAATATTTCATAATGAAAATAGAGATAATCCAAACAGATGTCCCGTAACAGAGTTACATGGTAAAAGAGTTAGACATGCAAAATAGCAATAAAATKATCTCTGGGTCGGTATTTCTAGGGCAATTTCCATAATGCAAGATTAAATGTGTCATGAGACCATAACGTAAAAAGGGGCTGGATGTCCTAGTCGCAATGAAGGAAGAAAAAAAAACCTGTGTCGATCGAAGACGTAGTAAAGTAATTAGCTGATATTAAAAAAAAGAAAAATACATTGCTACGTTTAAGAGTGGAATTGTATCTATTTGCCACACAGCCAAGCATCCCAACTTGTACCTGCATCGACCTGAAATACTGTAAGCATTCATGCCATATTGATGAGTTAGTTAGGTGGTGTATGGTCATGATGCTTGCCTTTGCCCTTTCACATGATCTGTAAGACAGGTTGGTTATATTTAACCTACCATGTGAAAAACATGCTAATAACTAGCACCCAATCAAAAATGCAGCTTTTGACAAATGGGTAAAAGTATGTTAATTGTGTAGATAATMCTATAAAGAAAACCAAAGGCTCAAACCACATGTCTCTATCATAATCCGTTCAAAAATGATTGGTGTTTTTACCCTTGTAAGATAGACAGAATTAGGGTGACTAAATCAATAGAGGCCAGAGAAAAAGTGGATTTTTTTTTATAGAATCACGCCAGCTAGGCTGGATTCTGCACAAGAATTAAGGTTACTGGCTACCTAACATGTTCACTTTCCCGTTGAACTCATCTTTCTTCTCGAATCGCAGGACATTAAACAATATAGAGGTAAGATTGATATTGATTTTGAGACATGGCGTCTTTTCATATTTTAGTATATCCTTTTCATATTAATAAAAAAAAAAATAATAATTCAAAGATTTCTCACAAAAACAAGCATATCTCTGAAATGTCAACAGAGCACATACCACAGGAGGTTARTAGCACCTTAATTTGGGAGGACGGGCACTTGGTAATGGATGGAAAGGAATAAGTGGAACGGTATCAACATCAAACATGGTTTTATGGGTTTGATGCCATTCCATTCGCTACRTTCCACCGTCCTCCCCTCAGCAGCCTCCACTGGCGTATACCAAGCTTTTTATTTTTCAAAACCTTTTACATTTAATTCAACTCATGCTAATTTTGCTTTGAAGACGATGACCACAAAATGTAAAATCCTCAAAAGTTGTTACGAGAAACCTGCACTGCTACGTCAGAGCTTGTCAGATGGATTAGGTTACGAAATCCAACTTCTTGGATAGAATGTTAACAAAATGTTAGAGACCCCACTGAACGATTCAGAACACGAATAATTGATATTTGTCTTGGTAAAAATGTATTTTATAACATAAGGTGAAATTTTATCACCAAAGTGCGTTTTCACCCACTCTGGGCAGAGTAGGTGGACACCCTATAAGAGGGATGGGAAACTTTGATGAGGGTGGGGGCCACACAAAATCTGAACTYAAGCAGGCCRCAGTGGTTTATGCAGTCAGAGCCTTTTGAGAGCCCAAAGTTAAAATGTTGTTTTCTCCCCTCTTGACAGCAAGGATACTTTTGATTTAGAGTAATTTCCTGCAATCCTACACATTCTGMTATGGGTCAGAGAGGCTGTGCGGKCCTCYATTTGCAGGCAGACACTGATGGAGTGGATATCCCATCCATTGAATTACATATAGAACTGATTCATACGACCTCAGATCCCATCCACCTGGCCCTCATTTTCAGATGGCCTTTTGAACATGCAATTATGAAACATAAAGGTCCACTGTACCAAGCGTACAATTTTCTAGCTAYATCACTTTGTAATTCACATTCATCTGCAATTCCCATGATGACTGGAGAAACGTAACGTTAGCTAACAAGACCAATTCGCAATATGATTACATAACCGAAATGGTGTGAACTATGGTTATACAGGCACCGGATCACCCTCATGTTGAGGGTTAAGTTAGCACAGGTATTGAAGTCTAGCCCGACATCTAGCTAGTTACACTATATTAATGGCTTGTTGGGCTCCGAGCGTTTATGACATGAACTTTAGTAACCTCGCCAAACGAACGTTAGCAGCGGCTAGCTAACCGTAATTAGTTGTGCCCTGCAAGAAGGGTGATGAATTGTCACATTCTCAATCTCATATTCCAAGACGTACCAAACTACAACTACGTACATTTGTAGGGTCGTAAAACGAGACAAGATGCTAAAAGTCAGTGGTTTAGCTAACTAGCTATGCATCACGTATGTTAGCAACGCAGATGAGCAGAGTCGGGACGGGCGAAAAACTGCATTGATGACCCGCCTACAYCAATGTAACGTTAGCAGTAACGTTACCTGATGTTTTTAATAATTGAAACGACCACCATRCATAGTTTAGCTAACTAAAAAATAAAGCACGAGATCAACAGCTGCTCACGACTTAAATKAATCTAGCAACAGCTGGCTAGAAATATTGCTAGCTAGCTACGCCTTATCGCAGAACTGCATGTATTGTGTCGCTAACCAGCCAGCTAAATAACTAATGCTAGGTACTTGGCTAGCTAGCTAGTCCCTCGAGAGTCAAAACAATCCAGGTTAGCTAGCAAGCTAGCTGAGTAGCCAAGTTCGCGTTATCAACATTRCCCCACGGAAAAACAAAGAACCTACATTGCAAGAACGACGTTCACGACGTTAAAGTGAGTTTGAGGATGCTTCTCCGGTCGAATATCAACCATTTTAACTCGTCTTCTCCCGAGTTAACGGTTGAAACGATGGGATTTCCACCATGGATCGAGTCTTCTGCTGCCGCCGCTTCTTTTCCTTATTCTATGGTATATTGGAGTTCGCACAATTTAGTGTGCATGCCGCCACCTACTGTGAGGGATGAAAACGGAGCCGGTGTGAGTGTAAATAAATAAGCTGAATCAAACTACTTTTCTGTTAAAAAAGTAAAACAGATCTGGAGAGCCTGGGAGGGCGAGCAGTCTTATGGTGCCGTACCCTTTGCAAGTCTTCCGATGTAAACTCCTGAAGTCCCMAAAACATGTATGCCGCAATCACAATAATGTAGTTTCTTTTACTTCTTTGACATTTGAACCATACCATTTATAACTGTGGCAATGAACACCACAAAATCCACCTTTTAACACATCGTTGACTGGCAGCAAAACCCTTGAGTGAGTAGGTGTGTCCAAACTTTTGACTGGTACTGTAAGTAATGAAATGGATCAAGTGGTTTGTGCACACCGACTAACCCGCATGGTCGATGGAGTGAAGAATCCCTCTCCTTCCATTCTATAGTTTTTTTTAAGAAGAGTCTCCCTTCTCAAATGTATTTGGGATTTGTGAAATACCCTGTAAGTGCCTTCGTGCCCAAACATTATGCCTTCTAATTGTAGTCGCTGTACTCATAATATACAGGAAAACGAGCGTTTTATGGCGAGGATAACCGTGMTGCAAGCCCAACTTCAGACGCAATCGTTAGGCAAGGGTAATTTAAGTGTAGGRAATGATGAAACAGCGTCTGTGTCACCAATAASTACATATAGTAGTATAAACCCCTCGCACAGTCTAATTTCACAACTGGACAATTTTCTCATGGCTTCTGGAAGGAAAGGCTGTAAGAATGCTCAACCGGTGTCGCTCATTAAGTAACGAGTCAGAGGCCGAGCCWTCTCAGGTTTCTCCACCCGTTACGGGGTCTGAGACGCCGAAGCCTCYCACCATTAGCTCTGACAAATGGAAAACCCTTGTCATTGGCGACTCCATTACCCCGCAGTATTAGACTTAAAAATAATCATCCAGCGATAATACACTGTTTACCTGGGGGCAGGGCTACCGACGTTAAGGCTAATCTGAAGATGGTGCTGGCTAAGGCTAAAACTGTCGACTGTAGAGAGTATAGGGATATTGTTATCCACGTCGGCACCAACGATGTTAGGATGAAACAGTCAGAGGTCACCAAACGAAACACAGCTTCAGCGTGTAAATCAGCTAGAAAGATGTGTTGGCATCGAGTAATTGTCTCTGGCCCCCTCCCAGTTAGGAGTGATGAGCTCTACAGCTCAATAGCTGGTTAAAAACTGTTTTCTGCCCCTCCCAAAAGATAGAATTTGTAGATAGGCCATCTTTCTGGGACTCACCCACAAACAGGACCAAGCCTGGCCTGTGGAGGAGTGACGGACTCCATCCTAGCTGGAGGGGTGCTCTCATTTTATCTTTGAACATAGACAGGGTTCTAACTCCTCTAGCTCCGCAATGAGATAGGGTACAGGTCAGGCAGCAGGTTGTTAGCCAGCCTGCCAGTTTAGTGGGGTCTGCCACTAGCACAGTCAGTGTAGTCAGCTCAGCTATCCCTATTGAGACCGTGTCTGTGCCTCAATCTAGGTTGGGCAAAACTAAACATGGCAGTGTTTGCTTTAGCAATCTTACTGGAATAAAGACCTCCTCCATTCCTGTCATTATTGAAAGAGATTGTGATATCATTATCTCAAAATAGGGCTACTTGATGTTAGATCCCTCACTTCCAAGGCAGTTATAGTTAATTAACTAATCACTGATCATAATCTTGATGTGATTGGCCTGACTGGAACATGGCTTAAACAAGATTAATTTACTGTGTTAAATGAGGCCTCTCCTCCTGGTTACACTAGTGGCCATATACCGCGAGCATCCCGCAAAGGCGGAGGTGTTGCTAACATTTACGATACCAAATTTCAATTTACCCCCCCAAAAAAAGACTGAGTTTTCACATTTTCAGCTTCTAGCCATGAAATCTATGCAGCCTACTCAATCACTTTTTATAGCTACTGTTTACAGGCCTCCTAGGCCATATACAGCGTTCCTCRCTGAGTTCCCTGAATTCCTATCGGACCTTGTAGTCATGGTAGATAATATTCCAATGTTTGGTGACTTTAATATTCACATGGAAAAGTCCACAGACCCACTCCAAAAGGCTTTCGGAGCTGTCATCGACTCAGTGGGTTTTGTCCAACATGTCTCCGGACCTACTCACTGCCACAGTCATAGTTTTGTCCCGTGGAATAAATATTGTGGATCTTAATGTTTTTCCTCATAATCCTGGACTATCGGACCACCATTTTATTACGTTTGCAATCGCAACAAATTATCTGCTCAGACCCCAACCAAGGATCATCAAAAGCCGTGCTATAAATTCTCGGACAACCCAAAGATTCTTAGATGCCCTTCCAGACTTCCTCCACCTACCAAAGGACGTCAGAGTACAAYAATCGGTTAACCACCTAACTGTGGAACTAAATGTAACCTTGCGTAAACCCTAGATGCAGTCGCACAGCTAAAAACAAAAAACATTTGTCATAAGAAACTAGCTCCCTGGTATATAGAAAATACCCGAGCCCTGAAGCAGGCTTCCAGAAAATTGGAACGGAAATGGTGCTACACCAAACTGGAAGTCTTCCGTGCAGTATCGAAGAGCCCTCACTGCTGCTCAATCATCCTATTTTTCCAACTTAATTGAGGAGAATAAGAACAATCAAAAATTTCTTTTTGATACTGTTGCAAGCTAACTAAAAAGCTGCATTCCCCAAGAGAGGATGGCTTTAACTTAAGCAGTGATAAATTCATGAACTTTTTTTACGAAAACATCATGATCATTAGAAAGCAAATTATGGACTCCTCTTTAAATCTGCGTATTTCTCCAAAGCTCAGTTGTCCTGAGTCTGCACAACACTGCCAGGACCCAGAATAAAGGGAGACACTCACATTTTTTAATACTACAGTATATCTGTTGACACAATGATGAAAATAGTCATGGCCTCAAAACCTTCAAGCTGCATACTGGACACTATTCCAACTAAACTACTGAAAGAGCTGCTTCCTGTGCTTAGCCCTCCTATGTTGAACATAATAAAAGGCTCCCTATCCACCGGATGTGTACCAAACTCACTAAAAGTGGCAGTAATAAACCCTCTCTTGAAAAAGCCAAACCTTGTCCCAGAAAATATTAAAAACTATTGGCCTATATCGAATCTCCCATTCCTCTCAACATTTTTGAAAAAGCTGTTGCCCAGCAACTCACTGCCTTCCTGAAGACAAACAATGTATACGAAGCGCTTCAGTCTGGTTTTAGACCCCATCATAGCACTGAGACTGCACTCGTGAAGGTGGTGAATGACCTTTTAATGGCGTCAGACCAAGGCTCTGCATCTGTCCTCGTCCTCCTAAACCTTAGTGCTGCTTTTAATACCATCGATCACTACATTCTTTTGGAGAGATTGGAAWCCCAAATTGGTCTACAYGGACAAGTTCTGGTTTAGATCTTATCTGTCGGAAAGATATCAGTTTRTCTCTGTGGATGGTTTGTCCACAGGTTTGTCCACAGGAAGCCTCTGTTTCAGACATAAGGAATTGGATGGCGGCAAATTGTTTACTTTTAAACTCGGACAAAAGAGAGATGTTTGTGCTAGGTCCCAAGAAACAAAGAGATCTTCTGTTGGATCTGACAATTAATCTTGATKGTTGTACAGTCATCTCAAATAAAACTGTGAACGACCTCGGCGTTACTCTGGACCCTGATCTCTCTTTTGACGAACATATCCAGCTTTTTCCCATCTACATAATGTTACAAAAATCTGAAACTTTATGTCCAAAAATTATGCAGAAAAATGTATACATTTTATCTTTTGTCACTTCTAGATTAGACTATTGCAATGCTCTACTTTCCGGCTTCCCAGATAAAGCACTAAATAAAATTCAGTTAGTGCTAAACACGGCTGCTAGAATCTTGACTAGAACCAAAACATTTGATCATATTACTCCAGTGCTAGCCTCTCTACTCTGGTTTCCTGCTAAGGCTAGGGCTGATTTCAAGGTTTTAAGGCTAACCTACAAAGCATTACATGGGCTTGCTCCTACCTATCTTTCCGATTTGGTCCTGCCGTACATACCTACAAGTACGCTACGGTCACAAGACGCAGGCCTCCTTATTGTCCCTAGAATTTCTAAGCAAACAGCTGGATGCAGGGYTTTCTCCTATAGAGCTACATTTTTAYGGAATGGTCTGCCTATCCATGTGAGAGACGCAGACTCGGTCTTGACCTTTAAGTCTTTATTGAAGACTTATCTCKTCTGTARGTCCTATGATTGAGTGTAGTCTGGCCCAGGGATGTCAAGGTGAACGGAAAGGCACTGGAGCGACGRACCASCATTGCTGTCTCTGCCTGGCYGGTTCCCCTCTCTCCACTGGGATTTTCTGCCKTTTACCCTATTACGGGGTCTGAGTCMCTGGCGCRTCACTTGAGTGGGTTGAGTCASTGATGTGATCTTCCTGTCGRGGTTGGCACCCCACCTCGAGTTCGTGCCRTGGGGGAGATCTTTGTGGGCTATACTCGGCCTTGTCTCAGGGTAGKAAGTTGGTGGTTTGAAGATATCCCTCTAGTGGTGTGGGGGCTGTGCTTTGGCAAAGTGGGTGGGGTTATATCCTGCCTGGGCGCTGTCGGGGGGTGAGTTGGGTCGGACGGGGCCACTGTCTCTCCCGACATCTCCTGTCTCAGCCTCCAGTAATTATGCTGCAATAGTTTATGTGTCGGGGGGCTAGGCTCAGTCTGTTTATATCTGGAGTATTTCACCTGTCTTATCCGGTGTCCTGTGTGAATTTAAGTATGCTCCCTCTAATTCTCTCTTTATCTCTCTCTCTTTCTTCTTTCTCGCTTCTTTCTCTCGGAGAACCTGAACCCTAGGACCATGCCTCAGGACTACTTGGCCTGATGACTCCTTGCTGTCCCCAGTCCACCTGGTCGTGCTGCTGCTCCAGTTTCCAACTGTTCTGCCTGCGGCTATGGAACCCTGACCTGTTCACCGGACGTGCTACCTTGTCCCGGACCTGCTGTTTTCAACTCTCTCTCTCTCCCGCACCTGCTGTCTCTAACTCTGAATGACAGGCTATGAAAAGCCAACTGACATTTAAACCTGAGGTGCTGACCTGTTGCACCCTCTACAACCACTGTGATTATTATTATTTGACCCTGCTGGTCGTCTATGAACGTTTGAACATCTTGGCCATGTACTGTTATAATCTCCACTCGGCACAGCCAGAAGAGGACTGGCCACCCTTCAGAGCCTGGTTCCTCTCTAGGTTTCTTCCTATGTTCTGGCTTTTCTAGGGAGTTTTTCCTACCCACCGTGCTTCTACATCTGCATTCCTTGCTGTTTGGGGTTTTAGGCTGGGTTTCTGTATAGCACTTTGTGACATCGGCTGATGTAGAAAGGGCTTTATAAATACATTTGATTAATGTACATATTACCTCAATTACCTCAACTAACCTGTGCCTCCGCACATTGACTCTGTACTGGTACCCCCTGTATATAGCCTCTCTACTGTTATTTTACTGCAGCTCTTTAATTATTTGTTATTTTTTATTATCTATTTTTTTTAATTAACACTTATTTTTCTTGTAAGTAAGCATTTCACTGTAAGGTCTACACCTGTTGTATTCGGCGTATGTGACAAATACGATTTGATTTGATTTACTTTTGTCATTTTCAATTTCTGTGATTTCACTATCCATCGACTCCTCTGGGTTTTTAGGAGAGGAACATGTCATTTTCAAAAGACAAAGTACTCGGCTTGTATTTCGCCGACGTAGGTTTGTGCGGTTTGTACCTAGCACCCTTCTTTCTGCCTTGCGTCATCTCGCCAGCTGCCCTTTCACTCCAAAAATGTCTCTCTCACTAGCTAGCTGGCAGTAGCTGCTCCATAGTGATGAAGCATCTATTGACCATGCGCAGCAGCTCCTCTTTATTATAAAAGAGAACTCCTTGCTCAGAGAGTTATTGTTTTGAGAACTTAGGAATCAGGACAATAAACATGGTATTTCACAAATTATTCACTGTTTGTCTCAGGGGCAGATTTGGCCATCAGATATATAATGAGCTTTTGGCTGATTGGGCAATGTTCAGTGGGCAACGTTTAGCCCCCCTACCAAGATGGGTCAGCATGGTTTTCTGTCACACAAACTCCCATTCAAAGTCAAATGCAACATCAGAAAAGAGACCCTTTCTGACTGTCATCAGTTAGTGACAGCCAAGATCATGGATATTAAAAAATGGAAAGTTGGTACCGATAAACTTAGTAAGAGCACATTCTATATTGTCACCTCACTCAAACATCCTATTTTTTGGGCGGCTAAAACCATGATTTGTTCAAACAGTAAATTTAGTGCATTATCCTCATGATTCCTGTAATGAACGTGTCTGCTTTGCTGGGGTCTGCTGCTGTGATGAGTTAGACACTCTCCTCTCACCCCCATGCGCTCCTGAGAAAAATGCATTCTGATCGTATAACATTTCAAAATGCAATTGTGGGAAGAACACAGCGTTGGAAGCTTAGTCCCCTCATCCCTGTCAAAGAGGCGAGGGTTTCAGATTTCTGTAGTTGTAATTTCAATTTCTCAACTCTCAATAGCAACTATTTTACAACCAAGATATTTGGTATGGCTTTGAGATATGGAGTTGAGCGAGGGAATAGGCCCATAGGTCTAGGTATTAGCCTACAACTGCAACGTTTTTAAAAAACATTATATTTACTGTTTGATGAATACATGGCTACTAGCAGTGGGTATTATATTTAGAGTTAGTGATCTAGTTAATACAGGTCCTTGCCATTCTGCCGCCATTGGCGAGACCAAAAAATGACGCCCCCCCCGCGCAAAACTTACGTAGAAAAGACATCTAAAATACTTTTTTCCCCAGACGTTGAAGTTAGGTTCCGTTTAGGTTCAGTTATGTATACGCCGGGAGTCAGAAAGCAGGTGCAGAAGATGAGTTTAATAATGAGAAATACAGATAAACAAAACATGAGAAGTGTACAGTGTGAATTGAAACAATACTACCGAGTGACTGATGGCTACTGAGGGCTAAATAAAGGGAGAGTAATACGGAAATAATGATGTCCAGTTGTGAGTAATGATGGGGAGCAGGTGTGCGTAATGATGGTTGCCAGGGCCTGTGGTTAGTAGACCGGTGACGTCGAGCGCCGGAGCGGGGGAGTGGGAGTATGCATGACAGGTTCTGAATGAAAGGTGAAAAGGTATTTACCATATRTTGAAATCAGGTTTGTTTTCGAAAGTTGAATTTTTTTTTTATTCCTGCTGTTGAAAATACGTATTTTACAGACGTTTGAAATATGTATTTTCCAGATTTTGAAATCAGGCAAATTTTGGGTTTCTGAATAAAAGTTGAAAATAAGTCATTTATGTCATCTATGTTTGTGCAAAATCAAGGCTGGTCCAGACCGGACAAAATCTGAACCAAACATAGACATCTATCATTGGTTCAGATTTGGTCTGGACCGGACCAAAAACCAATATCCGTGGATGTGGAAATCAAGGCCGGTACGGAACTGCATMAAAAAATGACGTACAAAAGGAGTCTGCGTCGGTCCGTGCTTACTGAGGTGTAGCCTACAGTGGTGCCTGAAATGTTATTTTATGAATGCTCATCTATGTGGTAAGCCTACCGTTTGTAAAACACCAAAAAACGATGTCAGGACAGGACCAAAAAAAGACGTCAAAAAGACGTTGGCTCGTGCTTACTGGGGTGTAGCCTACCATGTTGGCCGTAATGGAATTTTTTGAATGCCCATCCATGTGGTAGGCCCACCGTTTGTAAAAAAAGGCCATTGCATTGGCTTTATTAGACTTGATTCCTGTGACTAATTAATTTGGCTATTTAAGCTCTGAATATCAGCTAGTAGCTACCCAACTTTATCAGGAGTTATCGCAAGCCTATTTGCAATGTATTTTATTTTTCGCTATGATCAGCTTGTCAAAAATCTTATGATACAAACTTGGAACCACTGATCATGACAATGGGGTGAAACTCCTGTTATCTCCCGGTGTCTGTGACGCCCGCTGTTTGGTGCAACGCATACCTGGTGGCAAGAGTGGTGAAACAGAAGAGTCATTGTCTGTTCTTTTGAGTTTTGATGCAGAGTCGTTACCCGACAAAGTAATGTTAGGATATATCAGTTATCCCGTACAAGCTTTTGTGCCGAATCCACTACGATGTTTCAGGTGCCAATGATCATAATGCAGCAGTGTGTAGGAGGGAGATTCCAAAATGTGAGAAGTGTGCAGGAGGGCATGGGACAAAGGGATGTGTAGAATCAGTGAAAGAAGTGGTATTTGTGTTAACTGTAKGGGTGCCCATATTGCTGGGGATCGGAAGTGTCCGGTGCGAGAGAGGCAGGTTGAGGTTGACAGGGTCAGTGTTGTACAGAAGGTGTCATGTGCTGAGGCAGTGAAGAAAGTAGAGGAAGATGGATCAAGGTTGAGGGATCCTAAAATGCTTATGTGAGTAGTAGACTTTTTCCAGTACAGAGTGATAGGCCTACAAATGAAATGTGCTTCAGTAAGGTTATCAACTGTACTACAGGAATGSAACATAAATCACAGAAAATAGGTGTCGTGGTGGTAGCTGCAAGATTCCGAGATTCCGAGATTATACTGCAGAAGAGTTACAGGGGTGTTGAATGGTAGTGTCCTGTCCTCCCAGGCCATTGGCCTGATGTAGGATCAGATAGGGTTAAAATAGTAGAATGTGTGTTGGGTTTTAATGGGTGTAGGGTTAGTCCTTTAATTTGTATTTCAAAGTATAGTGATTTATACTCCAGTCCAGTTGGTGGCGGTAATGCAACATTATATTTGATTCCACCCGCCGTTAAACCCCACCGAAGCAGAAGAAGACCCCTTGCTAGTTGTCTCCATCTGTCGGTATTTTAGTAGTACAACACTCACAGGAAGGTGCAAACCAAGCGTGCTTGGTCACAAACCGGGCCGGGCATCATTGGGAGAAAGGAAGAATTGCTGATTAATCAACGCTGAATGAGTTTTCAGAAATCACCTACTTTATTAATTTATTCCCCATCGTAGCTAGTACGTGTTCCTGTACACCACATAAACGAAGGGTTTTGTGACACAGCGCAATTTTTAGGTATGAATACGCATCTGATTGTCTTTGCTATTCTACAAATAGCCTAGCTAACAACAGTCCATGTATGGCAGGCCCTTGAATTAGCTTGCTAGCTAGCTTGAGTGGCTAGCTGGAGCTGGATGAATGAGAGACACGAATGCTGTGTTTTGTTACTACTGCCAGCTTGTTAGTCATGTATGTGCGTTTTTACAATCATCATTTAATCAGATTTTGTCTGAGTGTTGCGGCTAATTGCAAGCTACCTAGCTAACGTCTAGCTTACTTACTGCATGGAATGGGCTGAATGTTGCAACTACAAAGGTACTGTACTGATTCATTTCTGCTAGATAACCTAGTTCGCTATTTAGGTTAGGGATGGCCAAATATAGCTAGCTAACACATGGAAGCTTTATTAAACTTCATTTATCACTTATTTTCATGGCAAAGTAAAGGAAGCATTCAATTTCCATTAGATTGCTATCCTGTCATGGTGTCTAGATGTAGGTAGGTAGCTAGCTAACGTTAGCTGATGGCTTTCATTCTGCTCTCRTGCAGGTAGCCTGTCTGAGGTTTTCGCCAGCATGTCTGTGTCTGTAATCATTAAATGGGGTGGACAGGACTACTCCATCAGTACACTCTCTGAAGAGGACACTGTGCTGGACCTCAAGCAGTCTATCAAGTCCCTGACTGGGGTTCTTCCAGAGAGACAGAAACTCCTAGGATTAAAAGTAAAAGGTAAGACCTAGCTGATGGACTGGACTCAAACGTCTCTCGTCATTCGCTGTGATAGCCGTCGATAACAGGCTGCTATTTCGCCGTAAGCACGGCAATACCTTATTCATTCTCGACTTGGAAGACCCCGGTGTCGTCTAAACTCCCATCGCTAGTTGCAAGTGGAACGTGTGAATTTAGGAAATGTCACCATTGTGGACTTCTCCATCTGTCTGCGTTGTCTTGACAGCTGAGTCATTGTGTGTTAATATTTCTCTCTCTGTCCCAGGTAAACCAGCAGAGGATGACGTGAAGCTGGGCTCACTGAAGCTGAAACCCAATACCAAGATCATGATGATGGGCAGCAGAGAGGAGAGTCTGGTGGGTTCCTCTTCCATCCACCCCAGACAGACGTTTACCAGAAGCAATGTCCTATATTTAGCATGTCAAAGACTTTGTAACACTCAATCACTTTGTGTTTTGTGCTGCGAAGGAAGACGTTTTAGCACCTCCCCCGGAGAATGATGACGTTGTCAATGACTTTGACATWGAAGAAGAGGTGATTGAAGTAGAGAACAGGTATAGTAGGACTTTGCAGAGACAACAAATTTATAGTGTAGCTCCAGTAATACAAATAATTGATTTGGCTCAAACGTTGCTTGACACTATGGTAAGTTTTCTAAGATGTCTCATAGTCGGTTCAATGTCTTATTTTAACTGTATGCCATGCGCTTTGCTGCTTTAGAGAGGAGAACTTGGCCAAGATAGCCCGCCGTGTCAAAGACTACAAAGTGGAGGAGATGAACCCACCCAGGGAAGGAAAGAGGCTGCTAGTACTAGATGTGGACTACACATTGTTTGGTGTGTAGGAAGACTATTAAAACTGCCGTGGGAAATGCTGTTTTTCCTGGTTAAATGCATAATTACACAATTTCAAAATGTGCATTTTTTGTTGTTGATTTTGTTTAAGAATTCTGATCATTATTGAAAGATTTTAAACCCTTGTCCTGCTGTTCTTCAAACTTTTGAGTGTTTTCCTCTGTGATTTGTTTCATTCCAGATCACAAGTCATGTGCAGAGACAGGTCAAGAGCTCATGAGGCCCTTTCTCCATGAGTTCTTGACCTCTGCGTTTGAAGACTATGACATTGTAATTTGGTGTAAGTACCAAACTCCTTGTTTTTCGATTTTGGAAAAGTAAATGGAAAGTTCAAGTTAACTCGCCCTAATTAGTTTTCTTGTTCTAGCTGCCACGAGTATGAAGTGGATTGATGCTAAAATGAAAGTATGTATTCCCTTCTGAAATGTTGATTTTTGTATTTTTCTCAGTGAAAGGGAATTYCCCAAAATGTTCAAATTCATCTCCAGCATCACCCCATCATCACCATATGTGAAAATGGCAAGTTTCTATGTTTTGTAGTAAAAAAAATAGAGGAAGATAAATGTTTCCACATTTTTTACTACAAAACACAGAAACGCGCAATTTTCAYGAGTTGATTTTTGAGGTGGTACTGCAGATGATGAAAATGAAGCAGAACATTTTTGAATATTTCCTTTAACGTGTTGACACTTCTTGGCCAGAATGTTTCCCCAAAAATAGTTTTCACAGCATGTAAACCTCCATTGAGGAGACTATGCAAATTGAGGATCAGTGATTTAATGTAGTGTTGACCTGTAGTGTAGAGCATCAGATCAGATGTTGCCTTCCTGTTGTTGCGTATGTGACTGTCTCACCGTGCCCTCTGGTTTCTCAGGAGCTGGGAGTGACAGACAACCCTAACTACAAGATCACCTTCATGCTGGACAGTGCAGCCATGATCACAGTGCACACACCTAAGAGGGGTGTAGTGGARGTGAGTCGTCCTACATTGGCGCATGCAACCTCATAAATCCCACTGATTCATGTCCCATTCGCCTGATGTAACTCTGTCTCCAGTTAGTCTGTCATGTTGGGTGTGTTTCAGGTGAAGCCTCTCGGGGTGATATGGGGCAAGTACAGTGAGTTCTACAGCAAGAGGAACACCATCATGTTCGACGACATTGGCAGAAATTTCCTCATGAACCCACAGAACGGACTGAAGGTAAGTTATGGTAAAACGTCCATTCATTTAATAGACCGGGTGTTTATTTGCTTCAACCGCGGTTGTTGGAGACGGGCACGTATTGGAGACTGGCATTTATTACCATTCGAAGTATGGAAAGTCCAGCCCACTGCATAATGATTTGTTTTTCTAGCTCTACATGTTGCTAAGAACCAGCTATTGTCATCAATCAGTTCTATAGCCAGTTTAAAATAAGTGTATCCGCTGCATGCATTTAGCTGTGGCGGTGYGCCGTGGCAAAATCATTGCTCACTACTTTGAACACCGTTCTATAGGTTATTTAGCTCTATGTGCCACTGTGGCAGCCAAACATGCCTGCGCACAAAACACAATGCACCCGTCCTCAAGACAACGCCAGTCACGGGTGCGGAATASATATTAGGAACTTCACCATTCMTCCTCAGACCTCACCTAGTCAAGTCTCAGTACTGAACTAGTCAAGTCCCCCCCTCTCAAAGGTCAGACAAAACTGTTAACTTCTAGTAATCCTACATATTTTGCCATGGGGCAGAGAGTGAAGTTTTATAGCTAAGCTCATGCTATTCTATTTTTTCCCCCCCCATGAGGCTGAGTGAAAACGTTGCAGTTTTAAAGCAAACTTACGGTAATTYGAAACATTTAACATTTTGGCATGGCTTATGTGTTTTAATATGCTATCTGAAAGTCACTAGAGCTGACTGTTTTGTTCTACAATAAAATTACCCCCGGATCCCCCGAGCGGGAGGGTGGAAGGGGGTTCTGCACCCCCTGTTACCAAAAATGTCCAGAAATACTGAATATTAGGGCTGGGACTTGCCAGGGACCTCATGATACAATATTATCACAATACTTATGTATTKGGATTCTTACAATTCTACAGTGCCTTCGTAAAGTATTCAGACCCCTTGACTTTTTCCACATTTTGTTATGTTACAGCCTTATTATAAAATGGATTAAATAAAACAAAAAAATCCTCAATCTACACACAATACCCCATAATGAGAARGCAATAACCGGCTTTTAGAAATTTGTGCAAATGGTTTAATAYTAATAAAATATATACCTTATTTACATAAGTATTCAGACCCTTTATTATGAGATTCAAAATTGAGTGCATCCTGTTTCCATTAATCATCCTTGAGATGTTTCTACAACGTGATTGGAGTCCACCTGTGGTCAATTCAATTGATTGGACAGGATTTGGAAAGGCACACACCTGTCTATATAAGATCCCACAGTTGACAGTGCATGTTAGAGCAAAAACCAAGCCATGAGSTCGAAGGAATTGTCCATAGAGCTCCGAGACAGCATTGTGTCGAGGAACAGATCTAGGGAAGGGTACCAAAACATGTCTGCAGCTTTGAAGGTCCCCAAGAACACAGTGGCCTCCATCATTCTTAAATGGAAAAAGTTTGGAACTACCAAGACTCTTCCTAAAGTTGGCTGCCCGGCCAAACTGATCAATCAGGGGAGAAGTGCCTTGGTCAGGGACATAACCAAGAACCCGATGGTCACTCTGACAGAGCTCTACAGTTCCTCTGTAGAGATGGGAGAACCTTCCAGAAAGACAACCATCTCTGCAGCACTCCACAAATCAGGSCTTTATGGTAGAGTTACCAGACGGAAGCCACTCCTCAGTAAAAGGCACATGGCAGCTCGCTTGGAGTTTGCCAAAAGGCATCTAAAAACAAGATTCTCTGGTCTGATGAAACCAAGATTGAACTATTTGGCCTGAATGCCAAGCGTCACATCTGGAGGAAACCTGGCACCATCCCTACAGTGAAACGTGGTGGTGGCAACATGCCGTGGGGATGTTTTTTAGCGGCAGGGACTGGGAGACTAGTCAAAGCTAAATGGAAAGCYGAATGGAGAAAAGTACAGAGATCCTTGATGAAAACCTTCTCCAGAGTGCTCAGGTCCTCAGACTGGAGCAAAGGTTCACCTTCCAACAGGACAACGACCCCAAACACACAGCCAAGACAATGCAGTCTCTGAATGTCCTTGAGTGTCCCAGCCAGAGCCCGGACTTGAACCGAACGGACATCTCTGGAGAGACCTGAAAATAGCTGTGCAGCAACGCTCCCCATCCAACCAGACAGAGCTTAAGAGGCTCTGCAGAGAATAATGGGAGAAACTCCCTAAATACACATGTGCCAGAATCGATGCTGTAATTGCTGCCAAAGGTGCTTCAACAAAGTACTGAGTAAAGAGTCTGAATACTTATGYAAATGTAATATTTCAGTTTATAAATTAGCAAACATTTCTGGTGCAGGAACAGTCAACTAGTGCAAAAATAATTTTGCAATTATTGTCAAAACGATACAATATATCGTCAAATAATATCCCAATATTTATCTGTCGATTTTGTAAAAAAATATATATATTACGTCACAACTGAATAACACTGTTTTGGCTTTAGAACGCATTGTAAATGTTACGAAAGGGGTGAACTAATCTGTTCTTCTCGCTGTTTACATTAAACAGAATTGYGTTTTGACATGCAGGGCTCAATCATTCGGCACATGGTAGAGATGCAAGCATTTCCCTACACCCGAAATAACATCTGCTAAACGTGTATGTGACCAATGAAATTGGATTTGATGCTTTGAAATTCTACCGAGCAGTCCAACAAAATGCATGCAGGTGTAATTACACTTCATTGGACCCGGCGCTTATTAGAGACTAGAGGTTGACCGATTATGATTTTTCAACGCCGATACCGATTATTGGAGGACCAGAAAAAGCCGAAACCGATTAATCGGGCGATTTATAAAAATAAAATACTTTATTTTTATTTGTAATAATGACAATTACAACAATACTGAATTAACACTTATTTTAACTGAATACATCAATAAAATCAATGTAGCCTCAAATAAATAATGAAACATGTTCAATTTGGTTTAAATAATGCAAAAACAAAGTGTTGGAGAAGAAAGTAAAAGTGCAATATGTGCCATGTAAAAAAGCTAAAGTTTAAGTTCCTTGCTCAGAACATGAGAACATATGAAAGCTGGTGGTTCCTTTTAACATGAGTCTTCAATATTCCCAGGCAAGAAGTTTTAAGGTTGTAGTTATTATATTTTTCTCTATACCATTTGTATTTCATATACCTTTGACTATTGGATGTTCTAATAGGTACTTTAGCTATTGCCAGTGTAACAGTATAGCTTCCGTCCCTCTCCTCGCCCCTACCTGGGCTCGAACCAGGAACACATCGACAACAGCCACCCTCATAGCATCGTTACCCATCGCTCCACAAAAGCCGCGCCCCTTGCAGAGCAAGGGGAACAACTACTCCAAGTCTCAKAGCAAGTGACGCCACCGATTGAAACGCTATTAGCGCACACCCCGCTAACTAGCTAGCCATTTCACATCGGTTACACCAGCCTAATCTCRGGAGTTGATAGGCTTGACGTCATAAACAGTTCAATGCTTGAAGCATTGCGAAGAGCTGCTGGCAAACGCACKAAAGTGCTTTTTGAATGTATGCTTACGAGCCTGCTGCTGCCTACCATCGCTCAGTCTGCTCAAATCATAGACTTAATTATAACATAACACACAGAAATACAAGCCGTAGGTCATTAAAATGGTCGAATCCGGAAACTATAATTTCGAAAACAAAAGTTTATTCTTTCAGTGAAATACGGAACCGTTCCGTATTTTATCTAACGGGTGGCATCCCTAAGTCTAAATATTGCTGTTACATTGTACAACCTTCAATGTTATGTCATAATTATGWACAAAAATCAGGCTAATTTATTACGGTCTTTGTTAGGAATAAATGGACTTCACACAGTTCGCAACGAGCCAGGCGGCCCAAACTGCTGCATATACCCCTGACTGCTTGCACGGAACGCAAGAGAAGTGACACAATTTCCCTAATTATAAGAAATTCATGTCAGCAGGCAATATTAACTAAATATGCAGGTTTAAAAATATATACTTGTGTATTGATTTTAAAGAAAGGCATTGATGTTTATGGTTAGGTTTGGTGSAACGACAGTGCTAAATCATCACCCGTTTGGCGAAGTAGGCTGTGATTCGATGAGAAATTAACAGGCACCGCATCGATTATTTGCAACGCAGGACATGCTAGATAAACTAGTAATATCGTCAACCATGTGTAGTTAACTAGTGATTATGTGAAGATTGTTTTTTCTAAGTTTAATGCTAGCTAGCAACTTACCTTGGCTTCTTGCTGCCCTCGCGTAACAGGTAGTCAGCCTGCCACGCAGGCTCCTCGTGGAGTGCAATGTAAGGCAGGTGGTTAGAGCGTTGGACTAGTAACTGGAAGGTTGCAAAAACGAATCCCAGAGCTGACAAGGTAAAAATCGTCGTTCTCCCCTGAACAAGGCAGTTAACCTACCGTTCCTAGGCCGTCATTGAAAATAAGAATGTGTTCTTAACTGACTTGCCTAGTTAAATAAAGGTACAAAAAAAAAATCGGCCAAATCGGTGTCCAAAAATACTGATTACCGATTGTTGTGAAAACTTGAAATCGACCCTAATTAATCGTTCATTCTGATTAATCGGTCGACTCTATTAGAGACTGGCGTTTATTTGCTAAAATGTGATGACGGCCATTATAAGAGCAGCGTTTGTTTGAGACTGCGTTTCAATGGAAGTTTTACGGTAAGTTACCCTACCAAAGCCTACTTGAGTCTGAGTTGACAGTTATTATGGTGTTAATTTTTATAGAAGCCATTTTCAATGGTTTTTTTTCTCTCCCTTTAGATTCGTCCATTCATGAAAGCGCACTTAAACCGTGAGAAAGACAAAGAGCTCTTCAAACTGTCTCAGTATCTTAAAGAGATTGCCAAACTGGAGGACTTCTCTTTTCTCAACCACAAGCATTGGGAGAGGTAAGGTTACTAAAATATTATTCTGCAACTAATTCAGTTTCCTGTGTTTTGCTGCTGCAATACTGATTTAATTATTATTCTTTTTTTTATCTGAGTAAGTAGTTGGTAGATGAAGATAGCTTTGTGACCATTGTTGTGGTGTATGTCTACAGGTATCTGTCAAAGAAACAGAGCCAGTGAGAGCATTGTTGTGGATATGTGAAGGGACGGTCATTCCTCAACCAGGAACAGTGCTGGACACTGAAGCCCTCACCATACTACTACTGCCTGTTTCTGACTGGGAGCTGTTTCCCATTGTATGGCTTGTTCTTTGATTTCTGTTCTTCCCCCCTCATCTCTGAAATTCTTTGTTACCTTCAGTATAACAGTTCTGTCACCTATCCATAAACCGGGAGACACACGGTAAGTGCTGTACACATACCGGTACACAGTTTACATTCAATGGTTTTTGTTAGGTTTCATCCAATCGCTCTTTCAGAGTAGTGACTCTATCATCTGTAGCTATACGAACATGTTCTATGCTGATACCGTTGCATATTCTCTTTCTCTCCCCCCCGGCTCTCTCCCTTATGGCACCGTACCAAGTAGAGATGGTGAAGCTAGCACAGGAACTGACTTTTACTGAGTGCACCTGACACAAAGGTAGAGTTGATCAGACGGGTTACTTAACTAACCAGTGAGGTGGATTAGGCCTCTGTTAGGATGATGTCCATATGCTGCTGCTTGTCACAGAGGTCATTTCAGAAGGAGGTGGAAGATGTTGTCCAACAGGCAGTTTAGTTTATGTCATTGTGTACTGACATCAGCTATGCCTGCCGGGAAATAACATCTACAGTGCCTTCAGAAAGTATTCACACCCTCCACATGTGTTGTTAGTCTGAATTTAAAATGGATTTACATAAAGATTTTGTCAYTGGCCTACACACATTACCTGATAATGTCAAAGTGGAAATCTTTTTTTTTCTACAAATTTAAAAATGAAAAGCTGAAATGTCTTGAATCAATAAGTTTTCAACCCCTTTTATGTCAAGCCTAAATAAGTTCAGGAGTAAAAATGTGCTTAACAGGTTACATAATAAGTTGCATGGACTCACACTGTGTGCAATAATAGTGTTTAACATTATTTTTGAATGACTACCTCATCGCTGTAGCCCACACGTACAATTATCTATAAGGTCCCTCAGTCGAGCAGTGAATTTCAAACACATATTCAACCACAAAGACCAGGGAGGTTTTCCAATGCCTCACAAAGATTGGTAGATGGGTAAAAAAATAAGCAGACATTGAATTTCCCTTTGAGCATGGCGAAGTTATTAATTGAACTTTGGATGGTGTATCAATACACCCAGTCACTAAGATACAGGCGTCTTTTTAACTTAGTTGCCGGAGAGGAAGGAAACCGCTCAGGGATTTCACCATGAAGGCCAAAGGCAACAGTTTGAGTTTAATGGCTGTTTGAGTTTAATGGCTGTTATAGAACTGAGGATGGATCAACATTGTAGTTATCTACATTAACCTAAATGACAGAGTCAAAAGAAAGAAGCCTGTACAGAATAAAAAATATTCAAAAACATGCATCCTGTTTGCAATAAGGCATTGCAAAAATAAAACTGCACAAAATGTAGCAAAGAAATTAACTCTGTCCTGCATACAAAGTGTTATGTTTCCAAGCATGGTGGTGGCTGCATCATGTTATGGGTATGCTTGTCATCAGCAATGATTATGGACTTTTTTTAGGATAAAAATAAACGGAATAGAGCTAAGCACAGGCAAAATCCTAGAGGAAACCCTGACTGTCTGCTTTTCAACTGACAAATTAGGACAATTACCTCAAACACAAGGCCAAACATACACTGGAGTTGCTTACCAAGATGACATTGAATGTTCCTGAGTGGCCTAGTTACAGTTTTGACTTTAAATCTGCTTCAAAATCTATGGCAAGACTTGAAAATGGCTGTCATCAACCAACTTGGCAGAGATKGAAGAATTTAAAAAAGAACAATCCAGGTGTGGATGTATTGACTCAGCGGGTTGAATACTTATGTAATCACTAAATATATTTTATTGATGTAGAATTTAAAATATATGTTTTTTATTTTTTTTATGTTACAATTTGTCTTCCACTTTGACATTACAGAGTATCTTGTGTAGATCATTGACAAAATAAATTACAATTAAATCMATTTTTCATCCCATTTTGTAACTACAAAATGTGGAAGAAGTCTAGGGGTGTGAATACTTTCTGAAGGCACTGTGCGTGTGGCTAAACCAGTATTTTTTTATTATTATTATGCATTTGACCGAATTTTGATTTGAGCTGAACACTTTTGTCATMTTCTCAGGCAACTGTTAAGGCCACTGAAGTTAATGAACCAAACTATACTTGTTGTAGAATGATTGAAAATAAGTTGGAAAAAGGCACGTATGTTGTTTTTGAAGGTGGGTGGGGAAATTGAAASGCATTGTGTTAGAATCAGCACAAGCACTAGCCACTAAACTGCTCAAATTCTCAATTTTTTTTATGGTGTTTATTTGGAAATAGAATTGCGTTTTCAGTTGGATAGTTGGAAGAATGGATATGGTTCTGAACATTGAATGAAATAGATATTTGTATCTGTTTACTAGTATTCTCATTAAGAGGCAATTGAAAAGTCTTTGACAGTATTTAGGTTAATTCAATATTTGCCAACGTTTTGCTTTATTAGCTCTAACACTAAAGCATCAATGCTCTCACGTCATCCCGCAAAGTTATGCAATAATCTAAAGATCAACTGCTATCAGAGGATATGAACACATGTCAGGGTTTACAGAATATTTTCAACTCTGTTATTTTCTGTTTTGGATTGTCAAATATTTATTTTGCAGAYTAACTTCTTTGTTTTCTTGTAAAGAATATGTTTTGCTACCTTCATGTCAGGTGGCAAAGGTCAATTTTTAAATAAGCATTTCCGTTGTTAAATTAAGGTACTATCACAGAGTTTCTAAACCCAGAGGCGCAACATCGCGAGCTTCCGGGAAACGCTTGCGAAACAGACTAGCTGTTTGAGACGTCGAAGGGAAATGATTCTTCCTTAGTAGTACATGTTTTCTCAATCTAAAGGCACAACCTAGATTYGAGCCAATGTCTTAGGTAGTTGAACATGCTATTACTCCAACCTTGTGACAAACTGACACATTTTCGTTTTCGTCCAAAACTTTATATCGAAGGAGTGCCTTTGATTTGATGGCCTTTAGACCCGACGACGTGTTTCTAAACCAGCTTAGCTATCCAACGTCGCCATGACATCATCTACGGGTGTGATTGGGGATTTCTGTTGGAGAAGCTGTTTTAGCCTATCTTCATACTGTACTGTCTTTGGTACTCTCATTTACCAAGCTGTGTGTACTCTTGTCTACATGCATCTTAGGCACTGAATACACACTTGGATAACTGACATTCAGTATGTATGGTAACTCATGTCTGTTGCTGAAGCAGCACTTTTCAAACTATTATTTGTTTAGTTCTCAGCTTGTCATATTTGTTACCTCAGTTAAGTTTGCTTCACAATCACATGATTTGTAAAAGATGAGGAAACCATCACATTTGTCCTGTGAGATTTCATTTGCAGACTGTTACACTCCCCTATGTATATATTTGGACAGTGAAACCTAAAATGTTTCATTTGGCTCTATACTCCAGAATTTTGGATTTTAAGATCAAATGTTTTATATGATGCGACACTCCATAATGCCACCTTTTTATTTGATGGTATTTTTATACATCTGTTTKACTTTTTAGAAATGCCCCTACAAACTTGTTGGATGCTTTGGTTGTTTTGGTTATGTTTCGATTATGTTGTGCACAATAGAAATTAATCAAAGTCATCCAAAAAGTCTGTACAGTCAAGCTTGATGTAGTCATGGCACACTAGGAATGTAGACTAAATACTAAACTTTTGACAATTTAATACACTAAGTGAATTTGTCCAAATACTTATGACCCCTTCAAATGGGGGGACTAGATACATAAAGTGTATTCATTCCTCAACAGTAAAACAGAATAAAAGGTGACATTCTATGCTGTCACCTCATATAAAACATGTTGATCTGAAATCCATAGTGTAGTKCCAAATTAAAAGTTTAAGTTTCACTGTCCAAGTACGTAGGGGAGTGTCGGACWACGCGAACATGTTTTTAACAAGCGGACACCGGATTCCTGTTGTGAACATATCCCGACTGTAAATAAAAGATGACACTTTTTAGAAAATACACTTTTGGAGTCCGATTTTTACACACAGTCGTCTCGTCAGTTTTGAATTAGTGTAAACCATTGTAAATACTCACCTGTTCCAAGTTTTTTGAAAAGTCATCTAAATATGATTTGCTTTGTTGATTCCGATGCAAACAAATGAACATGAGCGTGAATCAGAGTGCAGTACCTTTTTATTTTTGCGTCTATTTAATMATTTAAGCAAACATCTTCGTGCTACAGCAATGAAAACCATCTTGGAAAAGAGATGACATAACATAAATAATGGTGTAATTACATTTCAGAATTTTTACAAATAAATAAATAACAATCACAACAAACATGGTATACTAGCTACATTTCATAACTTGTCTTCAGTATAATGTAAAATATTTGTTTCTGTACAGTGACCAGACTATTACATATTTGGATGTATTGGTTGAAGCTGAGGAATGGTATGTTGTCGGTCTTCATCTGGGTTTCCTTGCCTTTTTACAATAAAGAGACAGAAATTAGACATTTTTCATCAAATGACAATTGTTTTTTTAATAAGTATTGAAATGTTKTGATTTATGGGTGATAAGGAGCCATCAAACCTGTCAATGTTTCTTAGGTTTATTCTTCACCCTGTTGTACAAAGACACGCCAGTCACAAATCTTTCATCTTTGCACAGTTTAGTGCTGTTGAATTTTTTTACACTCTTAACTACTAACGAAGTTGTGTATTAGAGGGCAGGACACAGTGAAAAAGTCTCAACTCACTCATGACGTGTCCACTGGCTCCATTGGGAGTCAACCAGGTCATCCTTTGCCCCGAGGCAGAAACAATATTTTTTGTAGCTGGAACGAACAGTGAATTCTGTTGCATTTATGTTGGTTTCACTTATCAACACCTATCAAAGAGGAGAGATGGTACCATCACCTTATGTTTACATCATTTAGCAGATGCTCTTATCCAGAGCGACTTAGAGGAGCAATTCAAGTGAAGTGCCTTTCTCAAGGGAGCATCACACATTTCACCTAGTCAGCGACCTTTCAGTTACTGGCTCAACGCTCTTAACCGCTAGGCTACCTGCCGCCCTACCTTAGACAGACCGGCCATGTATCACAGACTAGAGTGTAAATCAAGRCATATTGAGGATTCCCAGGATAAAATCAGTGTACAAGAAAGAAAGTGCGTATACCTTTTCCTTAGAGTCACAGCTTGCCTCGTGTTGGACCACTTTGACTCGGAATGTGAGGGGGAAGTAAGGGCATGGGCGGCTCCATGTCGCCGGGTACCTCCACTGAAATGTGTTCCCCTCCACCTTGGTGATGTCGATCTTGTCTGGTTTCACTGAGGGAGACCAGACAGAATCAATATTTCTGAAGGGTTAAATTGGATGAAGTGGGGGCCATATGACTCCTATGATGTACTGAGCAACATACAGCAAGGATGAAATGAGATGTACTGTATATTAACTTATTATTATGTGACGTTGCTATTTCCAGTGAATGAGTGTGGAGCACGTGAATCCTGGCCTTACTGTACCTATTTCTCGGATGTAGAAGGGCGTGATGGTGTAGTCCTCTAGGAGGTAGTTAGTCCTGAAGTATACAGTGAGTTTGATGCGGGACAACTCCTCAGCAAAGGGGCAGCTATCCCRGTCCTGACAGGTCAGGCCTTCACCATCACTGTCTACGGAGCAGGAGMTGGTGCTGGATGAGGGACACAAATCTCCTGGTTAGTCTTGGAGCCCTCTCTCTGAAAGAAGCCTCAGGTCCAAACATAACAAATCATAAGCTCTTCACAGGGGGTCAATGAAGAGAGCATCCGTGCTGCGTTTCAAGTTCACGCGACGAGATCAAACGATGTAAACACAAGTACATGAAAGCAGACTATTGTTTCTAATATCCACTGCGTGTGTTTGAAGACTTACCGTCCTACTTGGACAAAAACAACAGCTGCTGACATCCGATATTCGGTCTTCTTCCAAGAGCAATGAAATATTCCACTGTAATTTTTCGCCAAACATCTGATGTACTCTGGGTAAAAAGAGAAACCCAATGAAAAAAATGATTATCTGATTCTATCTCACACACACACACTCACACTCACTCACCATCTTTGTCTGTGTCATGTGACTTCTCCAGGACGCGTCTCGTTCTGTTGGGTGATGGTATGTCCTGCACCAGCACCAGAGTGTGGTTGAGGTAGTCTCCAGCAGCGTTGTGGCAGCTGTAGTTCCCTCCCATCATCTCCACCACTTCCACATTTATCTGGTTCCCTTTGTTTTCTAGATGCTCCTCGCCATTCCTCCAGATCACCTCTGTGTCCTGGTAGTCCCCGCATCGCAGAGGGACCTGCGTCTCAGTGAAGACCTTTCGATCCACCTTGACGACAAGTACTGGGAACCACATGACCACCACTGTTTTAGTATAGCCTCCATGTTAAAATACCTTTTATACAAATGTTTGCATTTCTTTGGTGTCCCCCGAAATATGAATATTATGACAGCAGAAGTTATATAATCAGAAGAAGATAGTGTATCTGTAAAGAGAAGTAGACATAGGTAGAGATGATAGATAAATAGATAAACAGTCACCATTTGGCATGAGAGTCACAACGGTCTCATGTCGGCTGCTCGATGCCATATGTAGGATGAGATACAGGACGTTGAGCAGCAACATGTACATCTGGCCGAAAGAAAATCAAGAGTACTTTCAAGTTCACGTCTATTGATATCTATTGGATCGAAATGTTAAGGAYGTTCTCCTGAACCAGACAAAGTCAAATATACTCCAATCAATAAGCTATACCGTAGTAGTATGTGCATATCTTACCTTGATAATGAGATATAGGCAGAGTGTGAGCCTGGCTGGAGTGTAGTGCTGTCATGTGGACCCAGCCGGTATTTATATATCAGTGGAACAGGAGTAAAGACAGGCATGCTCAAAATAAAAAAGTCCAGCCTGCCAGATTAGAGGAACTGACCTGTTGGTATTTATTTAAATGGGATTTGAGAATGTGTGGTCAGTTGAAAGGTCCAATGGAGCCGTTTGTATTTCTATATCAAATCATTTCTGGGCAACTGTTAAGTACCTTACCGTGATTGTTTTCAATTAATAGGGTCAAAAAGAAAGAAAAAATAGCTTCCCAGCAAAAAGCTTTTTCTCAAGCAAGAATTTTGAAAGAACTGTCTGGGAGCAAAATCTGAGGGGGCACAAAATGCACGAGGATGCCTGGAGGGTGGTCCGTAGGTGGTATGCCCCTCCATCCGGAAGTTGGACAATTTTGCATTTCTCAAACACCTGAAACAACTTTTTCCTGCAATCTAGAGCCATAATCATTATGCTTAATTCTATGTAAATAAAAAAGTTTATTTTTCTGCATATCTAAGCATACCTCTTGAGTTGTCTATCCTTCATTATCTTTTAATGAAACTAAATATGTTTCTCTGCGTCTTATTTAGTAATCTCTTGCTTTTCTAAAGTCTACCAGTCTTGACAGCTAAGATAGTTAGACAAGCTATCTACTCGAATTTTCACATTTCACAAACTCGTATTGTGGAACTATATATAAAACACAGTAAATCATGTTTTTGACTGCACTGTGCCTTTAATTAAGAACTAGACTACTGAATGGATGGGGAATCTATTATTGCAACTTCTGTGGTATGGTGACTGATGTCACTACCTGAGATGGACGTAGTAGTGATGCAATCCATTCATCTGCCATGAGAGCGAATGACCAGGCATCCCATGATCCCATACTGGTTTCTCTTTTTGCAGGGGCATGACTTTGTTCTAACTTTGTGTGGGCTTCATCCTGGCTGTGCTATCATATGACAAGTCAGGTTTGCACCCAGACTTTAGACGACATTTGTGTGAAGTAACGTGAGGACAGGAATCCTGGACGTGCAGTAGGAGACTGAGACTAAAGATGACACAGAGATGAAGGGGAACTGGAAATAGTTGGGTTGAGGTGAGAATCACGTAACACTGCCTACCTAGTATCTAACCACGCTCGAGACATGTCATCAAGGAACTGGAACAGGGAACTGTGTCTGAGGTTGATTGTGATGTAAAACATATGAAAGTATTTGCAGAGGGTTCCTGAATGTGTACCTAAAAGCTATGTACTGAGCAAAAAAAGAAACGTCCTCTCACTGTCAACTGCATTTATTTTCAGCAAACTTAACATGTGTAGATATTTGTATGAACATAACAAGATTCAACAACTGACACATAAACTGAACAACAGAAATTGAATAATGTGTCCCTGACAAAGGGGGGGGAAATCAAAAGTAACAGTCAGTATCTGGAGTGGCCACCAGCTGCATTAAGTACTGCAGTGCATATTCTCCTCATGGACAGCACCAGATTTGACAATTCTTGCTGTGAGATGTTACCCCACTCTTCCACCAAGGCACCTGCAAGTTCCCGGACATTTCTGGGGGGAATGGCCCTAGCTCTCACCCTCCGATCCAACAGGTCCCAGACGTGCTCAATGGGTTTGAGATCCGGGCTCTTCGTTGGCCGTGGCACAACACTGACATTCTTGTCTTGCAGGAAATCATGCACAGAACGAGCAGTATAGCTGGTGGCATTGTCATGCTGGAGGGTCATGTCAGGATGAGCCTGCAGGAAGGGTACCAAATGAGGGAGGAGGATGTCTTCCTTGTAACACACAGCATTGAGATTGCCTGTAATGACAACAAGCTCAGTCCGATGATGCTGTGACACACCGCCCCAGACCATGACGGACCCCCCACCTCCAAATCGATCCCGCTCCAGAGTACAGGCCTCGGTGTAACGCTCATTCCTTCGACGATAAACGCGAATCCGACCATCACCCCTGGTGAGACAAAACCGCGACTGGTCAGTGAAGAGCACTTTTTGCCAGTCCTGTCTGGTCCAGCGACGATGGGTTTGTGCCCATAGGCGACATTGTTGCCGGTGATGTCTGGTGACCACCTGCCTTTACAACAGGTCTACAAGTCCTCAGTTCAGCCTATTGCGGACAGTCTGACCACTGATGGAGGGATTGTGCATTGCTGGTGTAACTGGGGCAGTTGTTGTTGCCATCTTGTACCTGTCCCGCAGGTGTGATGTTCGGATGTACCGATCCTGTGCAGATGTTGTTACACGTGGTCTGCCACTGCGAGGATGATCAGCTGTCCGTCCTGTCTCCCTGTAGCGCTGTCTTAGGCGTCTCACAGTATGGACATTGCAATTTATTGCTCTGGCCACATCTACAGTCCTCATGCCTCCTTGCAGCATGCCTAAGGCACGTTCACGCAGATGAGCAGGGACCCTGGGCATCTTTCTTTTGGTGTTTTTCAGAGTCAGTAGAAAGGCCTCTTTAGTATCCTAAGTTTTTATAACAGTGACCTTAATTGCCTACCGTCTGTAAATTGTTAGTGTCTTATTAACAACCGTTCCACAGGTGCATGTTCATTAATTGTTTATGGTTCATTGAACAAGCATGGGAAACAGTGTTTAAACCCTTTACAATGAAGATCTGTGAAGTTATTTGGATTTTTACGAATTATCTTTGAAAGACTGGGTCCTGAAAAAGGGACGTTTCTGTTTTTGCTGAGTTTATCTCAAATAAACTAATTAAAGGTTTTCTTCAGTTATACACTTCATATCATTGTGTAATTTGTTTTTGAATAGCTTATCCATGGACATGGTGCAAACCAATTCAGAGGCTAATTAACCTCATCAGAATGTACGTTTTTATGGTAAATGAAACTGTGATTGCCTTACGAAACGAGGGGGACCAGAATCTCAATCTGTGTGCTCCTTTGACTTGGCCATGTTGGCTTCGTATGTTAGTACCATTGGGATGCATGGTAGAGTTCATTAGCAGCAGTAGCATCCTTCCCCCAGATAAGATGGCCTACTAATTAGCCCAGCGTTGGAATGTTGATTAGATATGGCATCCGTTTACAGAGGAATGGATTACAACCATCAGACTAATTGCAAGGGAGAGAGGCGAGCTGAAAGCATTATAGTCTTTCCCAATGACTTCCTCTTAGGTGGCGCTGTAGCTGTCAGAGGGCCTTTCTCAATGTCATACACCACAATTAATGTCACATTTGATGAATTCCTAATAGCGGATTACATTGTTTGGCTTCCTATAGTTGGATTCAGGGACATTAATTGTCGCAGAGGATTGTATCATATCATAGGGCGAATGTGTCATGGCACTTGCTGTTTTGGGTCTACTGAGAAATTGAAAAATGCATTATTGTGAGCCCCACACCCCTGAATATAAGTAGGTAGCTGTATAACGTGAAGAACAAAGACAAATCTTTGATGTTCCTACATCAGCTCTGGGTTTCCCTCCCCTAATACATCATACCASGCTTTCACATGGGCAGGGAAAATTCCCCATGCTGTTTATCTGACAAATAATTTGTAGTAAAAGTWTGAAAATATTACAAGGGCAAAGGTCCACAAGGTAAACAACTCGTAATTTATGGCTGACAGCAGACTTTCCTCCAGCAGGAAATTACTGATGACTAAAAAAAAAAAACAGGATTAGGTCCATGGGCTGCCTCATGGACAGGAGAGTGGATGGTGGTTTACGTGCCATGGGTGGCCAGGCAAATGAGTATATACACAGAATATCTAGTCTTCCTAACATGAACATAAGGTCCCATCTCTCTCTCTCCACTGTGATAAAATAAAGGGATTTACTCTCTGTCAGCAGATTAAAGGAAATATGGAACCACGATCACAAAGCTGCTTCCCTGTTTTTCATTGTCTTTCCAATAGGTGGAATCTCAGAGGAAGTGGAGGACATTTCTTCCTCTACAGCTGCAGACGTAGGTCTCTAAACCCACAACAAAACGTCAGTGTACTCAAACTCTGAACCGCTATCAGTGCCGTGGTCATTAGGCACGAAACGGGAGAAATTGGGGAGGTACCTACATTTTACAGCTTTGTCATTCTATTTTCTATTTTAAAATCATGTTATTATTTCATATATTTTTTGGTGATAAAGGCCCACTGAGGGCCAGGATTATTACGGACACGTGATAATCTTACACGTGATAATCTGAAGTACCCTAAAGGGCCACTAGATGTCTTGTGATAGATTACATCAAATCCTTGAAAGATACCAGAATTCTGGTAGTTTACTGATAAACTCAGACGGTTTCCAGTAATATACCCTCCCTTTGCAACCCTATTCTTCACACCTGTGTGAAATAGAACCTACAGCTAGTCTTCTATACAGGATAGGTCATATTCCAAATAGGCTGGTTCTGTTCTTCAAACATTCCATTCCATTTTGTTCTGCTTTCTAACTGAAACCCCCAGAGGCTCTTCTATTCCCAACAACTGGTCCAATGAAATGAGAGAGAGATTGTGGAGTACAAATGTTGGTCAATTTAATTAAAAACATTCTATTTCGAAATATGCAACTAGGTTTCTGAAATACATTTTTCATGAATAAGTCTTGATGTGCCTTTACACACACACACACACACACACACGAGGAGAGAAGCAGAAAAATGTTACTCAAGTCTTAACAGCTACAGGAGTACAGGACAAGACCTCTGGTGTGACTTATGTCCACGCTCCACAGTACAACCCCTAGAGACCTGCTAAGGTCGTAACCTCTTCTTGGTATGTTCTGAGGTCTGGCTCTTGTCACCAGAAGATATTGTACACATGAACATAGCTGTACATCCAACACTTTCTCTTGACAACCTCTCAAACATGCATTTACTCTCTCGCTCGTTCTCTCTATCACACACACACACACACACACACACACACACAAATTGAATACACACTGCGCTGATACGTATCTTAAAGTATAGTGAAGCAGAATTTCTAAACACAGTGCTAGTAACACTTTGCGATGACACCTCATCCCAGCACATTCAGTTTGTATGTTTTCCTTTTTTAAAGTTCTGCACCTGTAATAACTGGAAACCTACTGTATTTCCATCTCAAGCAAATACCAGGTGCATACAGACAACTGTAGAGCGAGAGTGTCAAGTTTACACGATTGGGATGTTTACTGGAGAATGAGAAGGGAACTAATCTGACGCAGTGACGGCCTACTAACTTCACAAACCAAGACGGGAGTTAAAAAAGGTATAGTCCGGAGCATGTGATTCATCTACTTAAGAGTTGACTGGCAGAGCTACATGTAATGTCTGCAGAAGGAAGCTACAGGTCAAGACTGTTACAGGTAGGATGCATAACAAAGAGAGCAATAGAAGGACAGACAGCTGACTGACTAGAAGCTACAGAGGAGATGGAGAGCAGGCAGGCAGGTAAGAGGTTCTGGAACATTGACCCAGTCCTCCAAATCAATACAGAATCACCCTTGACAAAGACAAGGACTAAAATGCAACAGCAGTGAAATCAAAACAAGAGTAAAAACAATGCAAAATGAAAAAGTTGTTACTGTATATTCTTCCCTGTTCCTTATAGTTTCCCCAGATCTTAATTTTTTTGGTTGTTCAGTTTCCACTAAAAGCAAGACAAGTTTTTAAAAATAGTTTTTGTAAAAGGTTGATTTGTTAAAAGTCAGGTTGGCAGGTGGTCCTGTCTTGTGGTTGAGTCTCTTCCTCCTCCTGGTTGGTTGTCTTCAGTCGAGGAGGCGGAGTCTTCCTGTTCCGGCTGAGACACAGACACACCCCTGCTGCTATCCTAGCATGCCTTGCAGAATAACCTCGCCGTCCCGTCGAGGAGGGAGAAGAGAGAGGGAGGTAACACAGCTTAACAAACACTCAACTGTATATAAACCCTTTCAATGACCACTCAGCTCGACTTGGTTCTCTAGTCCTGTTTCAGCCCCTTTGCAGACACGTGTTTAATCTTCTACCTGCTTAGCTCCTTCACACACGCACGCACACACACACACACACACACATCTCCCTCAACACAGACACACACTTCCACCCCTCTCTCGCTCGCTCTCTTAGACACAAGCTGGTCCTCCCAATGTGGTCCTCTCTCCTCCTACATGCATGCCCTCTCCGGGTGCCAGGCACTAGTTTTCCACGGGTGTGGGGTCCTGGGGTAGCGTGGCGGGCGTGTCTGGCGTGGGGGTGGGCGGTGCCTGGGTGGGCAGGGGGGCGGGCGGCTGGCTGAYGATCACCTGCACCACGTAGTCCCTGGAGATCTTCAACTCCTCCAGCTTCATCTTGTCCGTGAGTGGCCGGCCCGAGAAGAACCAGCGCTGGGTGGCCGCCGACACGCCCTCCACCGCCTGCAGCTGCCGCTTCATGTGCTGGACCGTGTCCGTGGTCCTCACCGCCAGGCGCAGGTCCCGGCCCGTGGACAGACGCAGGCGTAGCTGGCACTCCTGACCCTCGCTGGGGGGGGTCTCGCTGACCTCAAGGCTCTCAATGTCACTCTTCTCCTCGATCATGTTGACAGGTGGCGACAGGCAGTAGACCGGCAGCTGGTAGCGGTTCCCCAGCTCGTCATAGCACTCAGTCAGCGCGCCTGCAGGGGGACACAGAAGGACAGGGGAACACAGTCACTCACTGAACAGGACAGACCATTGACTTCTGATTATTCACTCAGTCTGACTTAGTCATCCTTCCCTCATATTCAAAGGATTGTGAACATTGTCTTTTCATCGGTTTTGCTCGATAACGTTCGAGCTATTGCATTTCTAGTGAAATGATGTTTCCCYTACTCTCAATCTCTCGCCCTCTGCTCGTTTTGATGAATGATGCCATATTGGTGTTTTTTTATGTGCATCATGATGRAATGTTGAGTTTGACAAAATAGATGAATGTGACAGAGTGAACCAGTGGAAGACTATACAGCCTAAACAGACAGACAAGTATCCCTCAGTCAACTGTAGTAGTGACACTGTGGCTGCTCCTCTTTGTGAATGGCCTGTCATGGGAAGTGAGAGTGGCGAGTGAGAGTTGGAGAGAGGGAGAATAGAGAGAAATTAGAGTTTAGTTTAGGGTCCCCATTAGTTAATGCAGATGCAGTAGCTACTCTTCCTGGGACCACACAAAACGTACTAATACCCAACAAAGTACAGAACAGTTATAGCTAGACAAGAAAAACATGACATACATAAAATTCTAAATAAATTCTATAGAGTTACATAATGGAAAGACAACAAAAATACGATTTACACACTATTCATAAATACAGTACAGATTAAATAGGTTTTTTTCTCCTCTCAATCCACACACACACACAATACCCCATAATGACAAAGTAAAAACAGATTCGATTTTTGCTAATGTATAAAAAAAAAAACAGAAATATCACATTTACATAAGTATTCAGACCCTTTACTAAGTACTTTGTTGAACACCTTTGGCAGCGATTACAGCCTCAAGTCTTCTTGGGTATGACGCTACAAGCTTGGCACACCTGTATTTGGGGAGTTTCTCCCATTCTTCTCTGCAGATCCTCTCAAGCTCTGTCAGGTTGGATGGGGARTGTCGCTGCACAGTTATTTTCAGGTCTTTCCAGAAATGTTCGATCGGGTACAAGTCCGGGCTCTGGCTGGGCCACTCAAGGACATTCAGAGACTTGTCCCAAAGCCAGTTCTGCATTGTCTTGGCTGTGTGCTTAGGGGTGTTGTCCTGTTGGAAGGTGAACCTTCGCCCCAGTCTGAGGTCTTGAGCGCTCTRGAGCATGTTTTCATCAAGGATCTCTCTGTACTTTGCTCCGTTCATCTTTCCCTCAATCTTGACTAGTCTCCCAGTGCCTGCCGCTGAAAAACATCCCCACAGCATGATGCTGCCACCACCATGCTTCTGTTTTTTATTTATAAGACGTATTAAAAAAWTTCTACAAACCTGTTTTCGCTTTGTCATTATGGGGTATTATGTGTAGATTAGTGAGTACATTTAAAAAATGTTTTAATCAATTTTAGAACAAGGCTGTAAGGTAACAAAATGTGGAAAAAGTCAAGGGGTCTGAATACTTTCCAAATGCACTGTAGATTGTCATGACGGAACCTATGTCCAACCCTCTTTCCATGAAACATTAACATGCTATAACTGATGCGCATCAAGAAATAATGGAGGCAAAGCAATGGAAAACGATTGTGGTTTAAACGGCATTCTAATGTAGACTTAGCTGAAAGAAGAAAACGCATGCTCAGTTCTTGGGAAATTTGAAAGGGAAGTTAAGCGATTCCCCCCCGCGTGGTTCTTTTTATAGGTGGGTGGGGGTAAAGTCTTCAATGAAACTGACATTAAATGTGAAGAATGATACATTTGTTTCTGTTTGGCATAATGTAGCCTATTCATTTATATGCCATTGTAGGCTACTGATACAATAAATATGTTGAAATGACGATATCACTGGAGTCATTGCAAATCAATTTGTGCCACTTGTGTAGCCTACTGGGAGATGGCAAACGGATTACATAAATAGCACCATAACTTTTGCTTATTGTTTTTGTAGCCTTGTGTTATTATGCAATTATTAAATGGGCATGTTTAGTTCATTAAATTGGAAGTTATCAAAGCTCTATCGCAATTGTCGATCAGCAATTGTCGATTAGAACATATTAGATTGACGGTAACTAGTCAGATTAGGCTACAGGTAAAACAAATGTTTCTTATTAAACACGGGCTGTTGTTGACAATAATATCTATATGAATTGAATATGCTTAATATTTAATTCAGTGATTGAAATGATGACCCACTCGTCAGTAGCCTATTCCAGCAGGCTATTGGGCAACACAATCACTTCTTATCTCGAAATTGACTCACTATTCATGTTGAATAAATTAGTTTGTTAATTGGAACTAAGCAAGCTGCTAAATTGTTTAGTTTAAATCTTGCCTACATATTGCTTAGGCTACTGTAGACTATCTGAAATTAGATTTAGGCCTATCAGGGGCTATAGGCTACCTAGGTTTATCAAAGCAAACCATGGCATAGTTGCAATCATAAACCCAGATTTGAGTCTGTAGCCTGTGCCTATTGAAATGACAAGTCAATCTCGCAAATGGGCCATTTATAACAGGTTGTAGTCTTAACGTCGGGCACAATTGCCAGAAAACAGCCTCGCATACATTTTTTGATGTTCCTCCAAGTGTTTCTTGCGCAGAGATTTCGAGATCCTCTGTCCAACTTGAATCACTCAAACTATCCTGTCGGAAACTATCCATGCGCAAAAGAGATTTATTTACTATTATAAACCCAGTTCAACACCTGAATGCTGATTGGCTGAAAGCCCTGGTATATGTATGACAAAAACATACTTTTTACTGCTCAATTACATGGTAACCAGTTTATAATAGCAATAAGGCACCTCAACTGCGCGTTGCGTCATACTTAAGAACAGCCCTGAGCCGTGGTATATTTGCCATATACCATAGCCCCTTGTGCATTATTGCAACCTGTTTGGGATAGGGGACAGCATTTTCATTTTTGCATGAAATGCGTGCCCAGAGTAAATTGCCTGTTACTCTGTCCCAGATGCTAATATATSCATATTATTAGTAGTATTGGATAAAAAACACTCTGAAGTTTCTAAAACTGTTTGAATGATGTCTGTGAGTATAACAGAACGCATATGGCAGGTGAAAACCTGAGAAAAATCTAACCAGGAAGTGGGAAATCTGAGGTTTGTAGTTTTTCAAAGCTTGGCCTACCGAATACACAGTGTCTATGGGGTTAAGTTGCACTTCCTAAGGCTTCCACTAGATGTCAACCGTCTTTAGAAACTTGTTGTTTCAGGCTTCTGCTATAAAGGAGGGGGGAATGGGAGCTGAATGAGTCATGGGTCTGGCAGTGTCTCAGGCTCGTGACGCTCCCGACAGAGTTAGCTCTCACTCCAGTGCTTTGCTAAAGACAATGGAATTCTCCGGTTGGAACATTATTGATGATTTATGTTAAAAACATCCTAAAGATTGATTCCATACATGGTTTGATATGTTTCTACGACCTGTAACGGAACTTTTCGAGTTTTTGTCTGGACGTAGTGCTCATGAAAATGGATTACTGGGCTGAACATGCTAACAACTAGTGGCTATTTGGACATAAATTATGGACTTTATGGAACTTTATGGAACAAATCAGTCATTTATTGTCGAACTGGGATTCCTGGGAGTGCATTCTGATGAAGATCAAAGGTAAGTGAATATTTATCATGTTATTTCTAACTTCTGTTGACTCAAACATGGCGGATATTTCTTTGGCTGGATTGGGCTCTGAGCGCCGTACTCAGATTATGCTTTTTCCGTAAAGTAAAAAAAAAAATCTGACACAGCGGTTGCATTAAGGAGAAGTCTATCTTTAATTCTGTGAATAACACTTGTATCTTTTATCAATGTTTATTATGAGTATTTCTGGGACTTCTGTGGCTATCTGCAAAAACACCGGATGTTTTGGAATCAAAACATTACTGCACGTAACGCGCCAATGTAAACTGAGATTTTTGGATATAAATATGCACATTATCGAACAAAACATACATGTATTGTCATGTAACATGATGTCCTATGAGTGTCATCTGATGAAGATCATCAAAGGTTAGTGATTCATTTGATCTATATTTCTGCTTTTTGTGACTCCTATCTTTGTCTGGAAAAATGGCTGTGTGTTTTTTTTGACTTGGCTCTGAACTAACATAATCATATGTTGTGCTTTCGCTGTAAAGCCTTTTTGAAATTGGACACGATGGGTAGATTAACAAGATGTTTATCTTTCATTTGCTGTATTGGACTTGTTAATGTGTGAAAGTTACATAAAAAAAAAAAAAATTATAATAATAATTTCCCGCAGTGCCTTTTCAGCGGAATGTTGTCGAGAGGTTCCGCTAGCGGATCGCCTGCGCTAGAAAGGTTAATCATAGCAGTCAAACTAGTTAAATCAACATTCATTGATGGAAAAGGATCTGCCGAGTTTAATAAGGTAAAATTATATTTTATCTTGCGACATATTCAAATTCCTTTATTACGTCATGTCATAGCTCCCAACAATTATTATTTTTGAGGAAAACCGAATTTTGCTTCTTAACTGGCTCGATAACGTTATGGAAAAAGGGTTTATTGTATAAATATGGCAACTCCTCTCTTGCTGTGAAAAAACAAACACATTAGGGCTAGCTTTCAGGCCTTTTGGGCAGGTTTTGAGTAGTCATTGGTCTAGAAATTTTAGCTAGACCTGGCAACCCTGTCATCGCCACGTTCAGTCTGCATGGTTACTGCAGCACATGCAACAATGCTGATATTAACCATGCTGTATCCACTTTGCGTCTTAATATAAATCCACAAGCGTTCTATAATTACACTATTAGTTTGTGTTTCTTACATCTACAAACAGCTAGTTTGTCTTTCTTAGCAAGTTGTGGCTAAATCGTGTTAGCCGCTAATGCTAATCGCTAATAAATCTACTGAATCAGAGCAAACATAGCTAGCTATACAGCCTGATACCAGTGATGGTGTAGGCCTAAATCAGCATGTTGTTTGTGCAACATGATCTTCTAAACCAAAGAGGATTAGAGGAAGCATGAATATGTTAGCTGTATGAAGTAGCTAAAAGAAAACATTCAATGTAGCTCAAGATTGTAGGGTCCCGTAGGAAACACTGACCAACACTTGTGGTTCCTACCCYGTCACAATAACTCCTCCCTGGCATTTTCATTCGTTGTCATGTCAAACAACACTGGCTGCATTCCAAACATATAAAAAGACATCCTCTCCCCTCAGCCCTCAAATAAAGTGGACACTTCTGATGACGTATGATGAGTTGACACTTGCAGGGCAAGGGAAGAATGAATTAATTTTAAATGGACAGCCCTTGCCCAGAAATGTGTCACTCGTTCGTCCCACGGTCGTGTTTTCAGTCATCATGGAACCACCGGTAGCTGTTGTGTGCTTTATATGCACTACAGTCAATTATGATTGCATTTCATATCTTGGCTAGAGGACAACGCATCCGCAGACATCGAATGTTAGCCATCCGACGATATCAGGTAAATCGAAAATTAGTGTGATGTCAGGGAGAGTTGTATGCGCCAGCTAACGTTTCCAAAAGCTGACCAAGCACAACATCATTACATTCACGAGACGTGTTTGTGCCGTCATGTGCATTAGTAGCACAATTTCGAACTTATTTACATTTGTTTCTACTTAGACTTGTATGTTGACTTCTTCATATTGATGTTGGTTTGACTTTTCTTAGCGGATGTACAATCATCGCGAATTGAATTATGGGGCGTTTCAGGCCCAGGAGTGAACAGAATTGTACACTCGATCACAAACGAGGGCTGAGGGGCTTACGTTGCCAACTTCCCTTGCAATGGAGGGCTGAGAGGATTCCCCCAAAAGACATAAGGCGAGGGTAAGTGGAGGAGGGTGTTTCTTTTACGTGTTTGGAATGCAGCCGCTGTATTCAAAGTGCCCAACACAGGAGGTTGGTGGCATCTTATTGGGGTGGACGAGCTCGTTGTAATGGCTGGAGCGGGATTGGTATCAAATACATCAAACACATGGTATCCAGGTGTTCGATGCCATTCCATTTGCTCCGTTCCGGCCATTAGTATGAGTCGTCCTCCCCTCAGCAGCCTCCATTGGTGCCCACTATCTTCTAACTTTATGAAAATGCTGAAAATTATTTTGGGTTGAAGTTTAATTGAACAGTATAAAAAAATCAGAATGGAGAGCGACCCATTGAAATCCCTTAGAATGTATGTGTTGCCATCCTAGGGTGACGSACTACTCAAAGCAAATTTAGAACTTGTATTATTCAAAAAACATAAAATACYGTCAAAATTGGAACGATACAGTAATATGATATTTGGGCCATATTGCCCAGCGCTACAAACAGCCCAACCCTCCACACACCCCTTTGAATAGCACACACAGGCACACACACAGGATCTGGTTTAGCGCAAAGACTGAGAAACAGCACTGTCGTGATAAAATGTGTGGTGGAGGTGAGGTGATTGACAGATGTCTCGCAGACAGTGTACATTTAGAGATAAAAAGCCAGTCCTGTTTGGATAAAGGTGTCTGCTAAATGGCATAATATTATAGTATTAACCTTATTTCCCAATCCCCTCGATCAAAGCTGGGATTATCTGGAGGTCTCTCTTTATGTCACACACTTTTCTGTCCACATCAGCACACGGGACTAATCAAGAGAATATCAATGAATAACAAAGACTCAACGGTGTCAAGCAGGGTTTCAGTTGATCATTGTTTTATGTTGGGACAGACCATGTCAATACTCTAGTCACCACTCGTCACACAGAGGCTACTTGACAATACGACACACTCAATAATGTCACCAGAATAAACAATGGTAACAGCACTTCAGAAGCACCATAAGACTCTCTGCAAGCATGTTGATTTGACGAGGATCATTAAGTACTGGCTTTCTACTCTCAACAGCTCTTATCACAGGAGTACTTCATATGAGTGAGAGAGAGGGAGAGAGAGGGGAGAGAGGTAGGAAGAGAAAGAAAGAGAGAATGAATGAAAGGAAAATGATTAATAGGAAAGAGCCATCTTGAGGAGGGTGAAGTGTCTGTAGGAGTTGTGTTCGCAGTGATTGGAGGGGGTGTGTTACAGTTAGCACCCCAGTTCTGTCACTCAAGATTGTGTGTGCGGAGTGTGCGAGGGGCTGAGTGAGGRGGCTTTGAGTGACGCATGGCTTTCTCCTCAGCGAGCAGTCAATGACAGGCAGAAGCACAACAATACAGCTTTCRGCAGTTTCTTTATCACGCCGTCTGATCTCTGACAACACCATCCACTCTAGATGCAAATCACATTCAAACAGCCCGCCTCTGTGCTGTGCAGTGGCAGAGCCCCACCTGTTTTGAACCCTACCTGTTCAGCTAAAAAAAGAAATGTGTTGTTGYCTGTTTTGCATGTTCTTTTGGCATTTTGTCACATATCAGTTTGCAAACAATGTAAAAAWWAAWWAAMMRRRKTWAWWAARSYKSMWWMMAAMMWKGKYYYYTTTTTTGCTTTCTTGAGTWAGGCAGCTCCAAAATGCAGGTGTTTYAGCCTAGCTCAGTGYTTTCTGTGGTGGAGGAGCAGCCAGCGGAAAATAYAGAGCGTAGGGKTTGGCAATTTTCTCTAGTTGCGCCGTGATTGGCTCGGTGTTCCGTCACTCATGGGGACACTACGTCACCGCAAAATCTACAGGGAGAGCTAGAAAGTTCAAGCCCCCTTGGGTGCTGCCATAGATTTACATTAGAAGTACCCATCCATGAAGGCTCAAGGTCATTGGCCACAGATAAAATTACGTCAAATCACGTTATATYTACCGTGGCTTTGATTGGACTGATCATGTCAACATCATACTTTCAAGATCTTAGCTAGCATAACGCCGAGTCCAAAAATGTATTGTATGCTGCTGCATAAATGATGTAATATGCCAGGGAGATATGTATACTGTAGCTAAGAAAGTAATACTAAGTGTATGTTGTGGACTTAGCTGTTAGTAACCCATGTGCCTCACCSTAATAATTTGGTCGCTTTCYCCCCATAACTTGGCCTACTATGTAGCCTATAGCCTGTTTTAGAGAAATTACATCATCAAATATTGTAAGAGCTTTCATTGTATGCTTATATGTCCCATTTATTTATCCTACGAGGAGAATAATGTAAGTCTGTCCCTGTACATTTCAAAAGTGCTGAATAAATAGTTATATTGACTACGTCCGTCTTTGCTCGCTCATTAATGTCTTAATCGAAATTACAGTTGGCCTTTTATCCGCTCATTGTTCCCTTATGCATTTTTTTACATTTGAGAAATTTAGCAGACTATTACTGAAATCAAACCCACAACCCTARCATTGCAAGCACCATGCTCTACCAACTGAGCTACACGGGAGCATAGTTTGTGCATCTCAATTGTCAGTAGAAACCACATTTGTTTAAGCAAGTCAGCCATATCAGCAATGTTTTTCAAAACGGCAGTAAATGAGGCTGAATGAACTGTTTCGCTGCCAGACAAGGCTCCACTGATAGCCAGGTGTAGCAGTGGTAAGGATTCACTCCATGGTGCTGAAAAGAAAGCTCTGCTGTTGGGACAGMTTTATGTCGGCCCTAACAGTTTGTGGGCACCGCTTGTCACCGTTATAGTGCAATTAATGTATTGTTTAGTGTTGTGTAGTGGCTTTGCTGGTATGCATCCCCAATTTTTGTTGTTGTTTTGAGTTTGCATTCTACAAACGGTGGAATAGGCAGAATATAATAACACAACAACTGATGGCAGTAGCTAACGACTGTAGCTAACTACTGTAGCTAACTAGCCAGCTAACATCTGTATCTAGCCTGCAAGCTAGAAAGCAACGCAAAAGAGATTGCAAACAGGTTAGCATAACTCTAGCCAAACAAAACATTGTTTTTSTAAATATTAGCTYGCTGGCTAGCATTTATGAGGCCAGCAACTGTKTTCCTCCAACATTATAATGAAAAAATGCCTCTTGGTCCCAAATCAGAAGTTCTCTGGAAACTTGTGGGGGGAGTGCTGATGACGTCGCCAACCGTATGCGCTTTCGGTAGCCTGAMTGCGTCCAGACTGAGGAGAAATCCAAACACAATGCATCCCTGACCACCTCCTGAAGTGGTCAGCCAGACCTGAACACAATCAGACCACAAGGCGACTTTTGTGCGTCTAGACCYGTCTTTTCAATGCGATCTTCGTATTCTGACAGCAGAAGTCGTACGTGAGTGTCAAGTGTAGACACGACCTTCAAGATTTGAGTCTTACATTATGGAAAGCCTGGGCTGTGGAACAGATGATGACTGGACTGTAGCCTATGTTGTAGGGCTGCAGCATCACTGTGTGAAGATAAAACATACGGTAGTCAAATGGTGTCACTGATATATACTGTACAGTCTTCCAGGGGGTTGAAATGGAGATACAGACAGGTTAGAAAAATACTATCCATTTACCTACTTGCCCTGCTACCCAGACTCCTTGCTGCGGCCAAACGATAACGCTTGCCATGGCTAYGGACATTAGTTCCTTCTCAGCAGTGAGTCTGGATCGGAGCATCTTTCCGACCCTTAGTCCAGAAACCGATGGGTTAGGCCCGAGCCAGAACGCACGTGGGTAAAGCAGTGGTATGAAAATGTGTCATTGGCTTTGATACTCTGATTGGTTAAAGACGATTCAATCGCTGATTACTTTTTTCGTACAACGGACCAGCCAGCCAGTTAGAGAAAAAGGCTTGATTTGACCTTGAGTATCATTTAAAAACAGCTAAGCGTTTCTCTCTGCTGAAAACTATAAAGCCCATCCACCTCATAGATATAAGACTTATTTGATCTATGTCAACATGGTAGTAAWGGTATAAAGAGAGAGTGAGCGATGTCTGGCCTCTGGAGACACTAGCATCATTATTACTCAGTCTCCCTGTCTTTACCGAGGCTCAGTAAACAGTCCATCTGGCCCCAGTCAGCCAGTCAGTTAGCCTCTCTAGACCAGACACTGCAGTGCAGTCAGTTAGTCCCGCACAGCCAGCAGGTAGTGTGGAGAGACCTATATAGAATTTTTTCAAATCATTTATTGGGTAAAAAAGGCRATCCTTTTCACTATGCAGAGTGTGTAGTATGCTACTGTTCAGTTATGGAGATTAACTACAGCCTCTTCACTGTCAGGCATCAATCAAATCACATCAGTTTAGCTTGAAGGCCACAACCATCTGGACAAGATGAATACCTATGTAAGAATGCTGTTCATTGACTATAGCTCAGCATTTAACACCATAGTACCCTCCAAGCTCATCAATAAGCTTGCGGCCCTGGGACTGAACCCCACCCTGTGTAATTGGGTCCTGGACTTCCTGACGGGCCGCCCCCCAGGTGGTGAAGGTAGGAAACAACACCTCCACGTCGCTGATCCTCAACATTGGGGCCTCACAAGGGTGCGTACTCAGCCCCCTCCTGTACTCTCCCTCCTGTTCACCCATGACAGCGTAGCCATGCACACCTCCAACTCAATCATCAAGTTTGCAGATGACACAACAGTAGTAGGCCTGATTACCAACAACGATGAGACAGCCTACATGGAGGAGGTGAGGGCTCTGGGAGTGTGTTGTCAGGAAAATAACCTCTCACTCAACATCAACATCAACAAAAGGAGATGATTGTGGACTTAAAGAAACAGCAGAGGGCGCACCCCCCTATCCACATCAACGGGAGAGCAGTGGAGAAGGTGGAAAGTTAAGTTCCTCTGTGTACAAACTGACAAACTGAAATGATCCACCCACACAGACAGTGTGGTGAAGGTGCAACAGCGCCTCTTCAATCTCCGGTAGGCTGAAGAAATTTGGCTTGTCACCTAAACCCCTCACAAACTTTTACAGATGCACAATTGAGAGCATCCTGTGAGGCTGCATCACCGCCTGGTACAGCAACTGCACCACCCACAACCGCAGGGCTCTCCAGAGGGTGGTGCGGTCTGCACAACGCATCACCTGATGCAAACTACCTGCCCTTCATGACAATTTAAATTTTACCTTTATTTTACTAGGCAAGTCAGTTAAGAACAAATTCAGATTTTTACCTCGTCAGCTCAGGGATTAGATCTTGCAACCTTTCGGTTACTAGTCCAACGCTCTAACCACTAGGCTACCTGCCGCTACAGTACCTGATGTCACAGGAAGACCAAAAAGCCATATCTCAGACTGGCCAATAAAAAGAAAAGATTAAGATGGGCAAAATAACACAAACACTGGACAGAGATATGGCTTTTTCTTTGCAACTCYGCCTAGAATGCCAGCATCCCGGGGTCGCCTCTTCACTGTTGACATTGAGACTGGTGTTTTGTGGGTAATATTTAATGAAGCTGCCAGTTGAGGACTTGTGAGGCATTTGTTTCTCAAACTAAACACTCTAATGYACTTGTCCTCTTGCTCAGTTGTGTACCGGGGCCTCCCACTCCTCTTTCTATTAGAGACAGTTTGCACTGTTCTGTGAAGAGAGTAGTACGCAGGGTTGTACGAGATCTTTAGTTTCTTGWCWATTTCTTGCATTGAATAGCCTTCATTTCTCAGAGCACGAACAGACTGACGAGTTTCAGAAGAAAGATCTTAGTTTCTGGCCATTTTGAGCCTGTAATCGAACCCACAAATGCTGACGCTCCAGATACTCAACTAGTCTAAAGGCGGCCAGTTTAATTGCTTCTTCAATCAGCACAACAGTTTTCGGCTGTGCTAACATAATTACAAAAGGGTTTTCTAATGATCAATCAGCCTTTTAAAACGCTAAACTTGGATTAGCTTACACAACGTGCTATTGGAACACAGGAGTGATGGTTGCTGATAATGAGCCTCTACGCCTCTGTAGATATACCATWAAAAATCTGCCATTTCCAGCTACAATAGTCATTTACAACATTAACAATGTCTACACTGTATTTCKGATCAATTTGATGTTATTTTAAATGGACAAAAAAGTGTCTTTCTTTCAAAAACAAGGACATTTCTAAGTGACCCCAAACTTTTGAACGGTAGTGTATAGCCAGCCTAACATCTTTCTCTGTTTTACTCCTGGCCATGTTCTATGTGCGCTGCATAACAGGATGTGGTAATAGACCGTTTTTCTCTCCTATATATAAATGTAATGGGTTCTCAGGGAGAATGAGGTAAGTGATTGTGAAGGACACGGCGGTGCGGTGTGTGCCGAGACTAGACGGGACTGGAGACTAATGCTCTCCATTCATCTCCTCCGCTGAGGCTGCATGCTTACTGTCCTCCCATTACTACTGCCTTCCTTTAGAAGGATAAATTGTTTCTCTTCACTGGCCACTGTACAGTACCACCTCTTCTCCTCCTCCCATCGTCACTCATTTCCTCTAAATGGGAAAGAGAGCGAGAGAAAGAGATCTACCAAACATTGGAAAGAGACCACCTTAGCTGAATAGTTAACCAGTGTAAAATACCCCAAACAAATAAAAACCTTAACCAAATACAGAATTAGTGATCATAGCCTGGCAATTGAAACCGGACACCATCAAAAGACATGGTTGGCCAGAGAGGACAGACTCATCACTTTGGGTCAGGAGAGATAGAAGTGAAGTGAAGAACAATTTCTAATCACCTGGCCCAAATATACATGAAGTAAAGTTTCCTTCTTCGCAAATTCAAAATGAAAAGTTCTACATACACAAAACAATCAAACAATGATAAACGTTGTATACTTTTGGGGGAAATTCCACAAGGAAGGAAACAAAGTGTACTATTTTCTCCATATATTATAAGTAAGGCAATAGAAGTGCCAGCAGTCATTTTACATTTTATTTGTTGAATTACATTCTAAACGTTGACCATTATTACATTTCTGTACTGGATATTTATTTGCGATATATACAGTACCAGTCAAAAGTTGACAAACCTACTAATTCCAGGGTATTTCTTTATTTTTACTATTTTAATAGTGAAGACAAAACTATGAAATAACACATATGGAATCATGTACTAACCAAAAAAAGAGATTCTTCAAAGTGGCCACCCTTTGCCTTGATGACAATCTATATGCGACTGCTCTCAGCTGAACAACAGCCTATCGACTAAATATTCCACCAGTCAAATAAAATGGGGTCAGCCCTAATATAATACATACATATATAGTATACACTCAAGGACATTCAGAGACTTGTCCCGAAGCCACTCCTGCGTTGTCTTGGCTGTGTGCTTAGGGTAGTTGTCCTGTAGGAAGGTGAACCTTCGCCCCCAGTCTGAGGTACTTAGCGCTCTGGAGCAGATTTTCATCAAGGACCTCTCTGTACTTTTCTCCAATCATCTTTCCCTCGATCCTGACTAATCTCCCAGTCCCCGCCGCTGAAAAACATCCCCAAGCATCATGCTGCCACCACCATGCTTCACCGTAGGGATGGTGCCCAGTTTCCTCCAGACATGACGCTTGGCATTCAGGCCAAAGAGTTCAATCTTGGTTTCATCAGACCAGAGGTCAGAGTCTTTAGGTGCCTTTTGGCAAATTCCAAGCAGGCTGTCATGTACCTTTTACTGAGGAGTGGCTTCCGTCTGGCCACTCTACCATAAAGGCCTGATGGAAGGCTCTCCCATCTCCACAGAGGAACTCTGGAGCTCTGATTGAGTGACCACAGGGTTCTTGGTCACCTCCCTGACCAAGGCCCTTCTCCCCTGATTGCTCAGGTTGGCCGAGCGGCCAGCTCTAGGAAGAGTCTTGGTGGTTCCAAACTTCATCCATCTAAGAATGATGGAGGCTAATGTGTTCTTGGAGACCTTCAATGCTGAAGACATTTTTTGGTTCCCTTCGCCGGATCTGTGCCTCGACACAATCCTGTCTCGGAGCTCTGACATGCACCGTCAACTGTGGGATCTTATATAGACAGGTGTGTGCCTTTCCAAATCATGTCCAATCAATTGACTTTACCGCAGGTGGACTCCAATCAAGTTGTAGAAACATCAAGGATGATGGAAACAGGATGCACCTGAGTGCAGTTTTGAGTCTCATAGCAAAGGGTCTGAATACTTATGTAAAAACAAAAAAAAATTTAAAATCTTTTTCGCTTTGTCATTATGGGGCATTGTGTGTAGGTTGAATAATAATTTAATCCATTTTAGAATAAGGCTGTAACGTAACGAAATGTGGAAAAAGTCAAGGGGTCTGAATACTTTCCGAATGTACTGTATATTCAAAAAAAACAATAAACGCAACATGCAACAATTAACAATTTTACTGAGTTACAGTTCATAGAAGGAAATCAGTCAATTGAAATAAATAAATTAGGCCTAATCTATTGATTAGGCAGGGGCGCAGCCATGGGTGGGCATAGGCCCACCCACTGGGGAGCCAGGCCCACACACAGGGGAGCCAGGCCCAGTCAATCATAATTTGTTTTTCCCCACAAAGGGCTTTATTATAGAAAGAAATACTCAATTTCATCAGCGGTCCGGGTGGCTGATCTCAGACAATCCCGCAGGTGAAGAAGCCGGATGTGGAGGTCCTAGGCTAGCATGGTTACACGTGGTCTGCGGTTATGAGGCCGGTTGGACGTAATGCCAAATTCTCTAAAACGACATTGGAGGTGGCTTATGGTAGAGAAATGAACATTAAATTATCTGGCAACAGCTATGGTGGACATTCCTGTCGTCAGCATGCTAATTCCACGCTCCCTCAAAAGTGGAGACTTCTGTGGCATTGTGTTGTGTGACAAAACTGCACATTTTAGAGGGGCCTTTTATTGTCCCCATTACAAGGTGCACTTGTGTAACGAGCATGTTGTTTAATCAGCTTCTTGATATGACACCCTTGTCAGGTGGATGGATTATCTTGGCAAAGGAGAAATGCTCCCTAACAGGGATGTAAACAAAATTGTGCACACATTGAGAGAAATAAGCTTTTAGTGTGTATGGAACACTTCTGTGACCTATTATTTCAGCTCATGTAACAGGGGACTGACAATTTACATGTTGTGTTTTATATTTTTGGTTCAGGATAGAAAGATGGAGAATAGATAGATGGAGATGAGGAGGCAGAGAGAGATTAGTCAGCAATAGTAAATATATAGTTAGAGGATGCAACATTGTATCTGTCCCATTATGGCATCTGTGAGAGCATGGCCAGCGCCATTGAGGCCATCTCAATGTCATTCTTTTCTTCTACGAGTTGGTAAACAAACGCACACTTCTCTCTTTAATACATTCCCCCCCCCCCCCTCTGGAAAGCGTCCTAAAGAGCGATGGGTCTGGCCTCCCACCAGAGCCATTACACGCAGCGCTACAACATCTCCTCAATGACACCAGATGGCTGGGAACAATTGGACCATCAAAACGCCGGCCAAGGCCAGACGACCGGCTCACTCAATTACCACCACGCATCAGACGTAGAGGCAGTGCTGGCATGTCTTTGAGATGCCCCTTTAATGTTCACTTGAGTGTAAAGGAGCAGCGTTCAGGGGGCACACGAGGCCCACAGTAAAGTGTGTTCTCTCTCTCTCTCACACAGGCCCACTGACTTAACAAGAGCAGCGTTGACAGAACAGGAGAGGAGTTTCATTAATCCCCTTTAGAGACACATTGGTGCTGCTTATGAAATGACGCAGGAAAACTGGCCCTTGCCAAGTGTAATGTGTGATATTTCAGAGCTATTGAATGGAGTGTTCAGCTTGTACAGGCCAAATGSCTGCATGTTGCTACAGTACTGTAAAGCAATGAAGTCTCCATGGACTGGTTATGCTATAGCTATAGCAGCACTGACCCTTCTCATTCCCACCCAACTCCATGTCTCAAATGACAACCTATTCCCTATTTAGTGCACTAGGGCCCATCAGATTAGAGATCATCAACTAGATTTAGCCACGGGACAATTTTATCTTGAGTGGATGGGCGGGGTGCCGGAACATAATTACAAGTAATTATAGACTGCAACTTGACAGCAAGACCCCAAACATTTAGAGAAGGACCTGCATAMACTTTTTCACATTTTCTGGCTGGTGCTCGCGTCGCCTTCATTGTTGTTTTCATTACTACATGATARWAACTYWSSMMWKKSSWRAGTTWYTATCAAAAGTAAGTGCTCACTGTATGTATGGAGCATAATATATGTGTGTATTCCCAAAGTGGGTGGGGTTATATCATGCCTGGTTGGCCCTGTCCGGGGATACTGTCGGACGGGGCCACAGTGTCTCCTGACCCCTCCTGTCTCAGCCTCCAATATTTGTGCTGCAGTAGTTTATGTGTCGGGGGGCTAGGGTCAGTCTGTTATATCTGGAGACTTTCTCCTGTCTTATCCGGTGTCCTGTGTGAATTTAAGTATGCTCTCTCTAATTCTCTCTCTCTTTCTTTCTTTCGGAGAACCTGAACTCTAGGACCATGCCTCAGGACTACCTGGCCTGATGACTCCTTGCTGTCCCCAGTCCACCTGGCCGTGCTGCTGCTCCAGTTTCAACTGTTCTGCCTGCCCCAGTTTTTAACTCTCTAGAGACAGCAGGAGCGGTAGAGATACTCTGAATGATTGGCTATGAAAAGCCAACTGACATTTACCCCTCGGTGCTCACCTGTTGCATCCTCGACAACCACTGTGATTATTATTTGACCCTGCTCGTTATCTTTGAACATCTTGGCCATGTTCTGTTATAATCTCCACCCGGCACAGCCAGAAGAGGACTGGCCACCCCTCATAGCCTGGTTCCTCTCTAGGTTTCTTCCTAGGTTCTGGCCTTTCTAGGGAGTTTTCCTAGCCACTGTGCTTCTACACCTGCATTGCTTGCTGTTTGGGGTTTTAGGCTGGGTTTCTGTACAGCACTTTGAGATATCAGCTGATGTAATAAGGGCTTTATAAATAMATTTGAATTTGATTGATAACCGCAGACGCGCAAGGTAACGTCACTAATTTCATAGCCTTTATGATGTTATACTCAATCGTGCTTATGTAGCTAGCTACATTCTTCTATTAGCGCTGTAAAACAATGCTAATTGCATCAGAGAGGTATTAGCTTGTGTTGTCTTTTGAAGCTACYGTGGCCTTATGTTTTCATTTGGCCTGTTTAGCATAGCTCTGCCCTGCCCCCTTGTGGAGCTCAACAGTTACGGTTTCTTACTGTTATATAACTCATATTTGTGATTTTGTCCATGCAATTTGTTATTTTTATAGCAGTGTTATTAWGTTACTTGCTATATCGTATTCTAATAACTCCTCTTTATTCTGTACTTTCAGAAACCAGACACAACAGTATTGAACATTACTTGCCAGTACCACAACTGGAGCTGGACATCTTTGGAGCTGAAGATTCAGGCCAGCGTGTATGCCAACGTACACTCCTTAACAGTTTTACTGGACGAAAACACACAGGACTATATGGAATTGTCGTCCATTTTATTGAAGTATTGGTGGTGGTTGAACAACAAAAACGTGTTTTACTAAAGGAAAAATAAACAGCAAGAAAAGACTGGCAACTTATGAATATGCATAACCCATATTTCCTATTCATGCAGTGACTGAACAACAACTGCATTTCCACCCCCCACCTCTAAAGGCACAGTATCATAGTATCATGGCAGATCACCGGTCAAGTCCCCTGTCAGGTCAGTCAGTCAGTAATTGCTGCAGATGTGCTCAATAGTACTTGAGCATATGGTACTTCCCAAAGCATGGCGAAACACTTAGGTGTGTCATAAACTAAACACATGTGCTTTGTCAACCTCCTCTGCTTCCTTCTTCCGGTGCCAGACCGGCAGACTATGCAGTGCCTCCGTGTGCGACGACCTTGAGCAGCAGTTTGATGGACTTTGCAGGGGAAATTCCGTGCAGTGAGGYGTAGGGGGTTGTCTGCAGCAGGACGGTCCCCAGTGGATGGACGGTCCCCAGTGGATGGACGGTCCCCAGTGGATGGACGCCAAGCGGTGTGGTGCTCCTCCAGCAGCTCTCTCATGAGGCTTTTGGTGGGTAATTACTTTACCTATGAGGGAGTGGGGAGGATGATGAGGTAGTGGGCAGGTGGGTGAGATATTGCCACTATAATTGCATAATGGAACTGTATGTGATTTGTATGTGAACTGTATGTCCAATTACAAAAAATACCTTGTTCAGTAATCATCTCACCTGTTAATTGGCGGTGAACTATGTGGCCATTGAGGGCAGCAGTGTCGATCAGATGGAAAAATATCTTATATCACTTGGTAGTTTTCCCGAGCGCTTTCCACAAAGTTGTTTATCATGTCCGCCTTATCCACTGCCCCCATTTTGACGTTATAGTCAAGCACACAGTCTGGTTTGATCTCTCTCTCCTGTCAGGTGGTCCACCTTCCCTGTGGCCGACATGGTTGCTGTATGGACAGTGGAGAGGACATGGACGTCTCGTTTGTCATGCCACTTTACTGCCAGCCGTTCTTCTTGAACTCCACCTCCCCTCTCTGCATCCGAATGCCGGCATCCCCTTCCTGTTCGACAGGCCCCTGTGCTGTTGGAGAGCAGATGCTGGAAGAGTGTGGGACTGCTGTACCAATTGTTCACATACAAAGTGTGTCCCTTGCCGAGATGAGGAGCCAGCGTGGTCATCACCACGGACCCAGACACGCCAAGCCCCTCATAACGTTAGATGTCAGTGGTGGACCCTGTGTAAACTATAATGTCCTGGGCAAATCCTGTCTTCACGTCACACATGACAAAGAACTTGACCCCAAACYTGTGCCTTTTGGAGGGAATATATTGACGGAACGCCAGCCTACCTTTCCATAACATCAGGGACTCATCAATSCATAGGTCCTTGTATGGCACAAAGACCCCACAAATTGCTGATATCAGCCTGATAAGAACATTTCTTATTTTGTRTAACGGGTCATTTAGGWYRGCAGTAGCATTGTTGACGAAATGCAGGCATCGCAGCAGAACTAGGAAGCGGTCTTGGGAAAAGAAGGTGGCAAAGAAGGGAGYTGCAAACATAGAATCTGTGTTCCAGTATTTTCTTAGGGAGTTCTTTACTATTCCCATGACAAGGACTGTCACCAGGAAGGTATACATTTTACTAATTGTGGTTGTCACCCATTTAGCGAGTTTCCCCCTCACTCCTGGCTCTCTCTTCTCCTGTAGCTCCAAGGCATAGCGATTGGTCTCCTCTACTATGTCTCCCACCAGCTCCTCTGTCAGAAACAGCTTGAAGCCCTCTGCCTCAGAGGGAAATGGGAAGGGGCTTTGCACTCCAGACTGGGACTCAAAGCAAACAGTAGGGCCAGGAGGGGTGAAATAGCTGGTGGCCTTCCAGCTACCACAGACCTCCTGTACTTCATCCACTGTCGGTCTGCAACCACCACCTTCAAAAGGGACCGGGCACTTCATCAGTGGACAAGTGGTCCTCAGATTCAGGGTTCTCAATGGCTACAACGTTGGTGGGCAGCTCCTCACTGTCAGAATCTGATTCCTGACTTTCATACTCAGACTAATTGTCAGAATTWAAAAAAACTCCAGAATTTCCATATTTGTCTCCTTTTGAAAGACATTGCTAATGCTACAGTTTAGCTCACTAGCTACAGACATAAACAACAACACTGAATGGCTCAGAGTGAGAGGTTACGTGACTGACTGCCGGCACGCATCACTTGTATCAATAAATCATTATCAGAAAATGTTTTGTGCGGTAATTATTTATTTATTCTTATCTAGGTGGGTGAGGACAGTGTGGAGAGCAATTGCGATTGCGTATTCTATGGATATGTTGGGGCGGTATGCAAATTGGAGTGGGTCAAGGGTGTCTGGGATTGTGGAGTTAATGTGTGCCATAACCAGCCTCTCAAAGCACTTCATGATTACAGAAGTGRGGGCTACAGGACGGCAGTCATTGTGTCACGAAGCCTTAAGAGTTCTTAGGGACAGGAATGATTGTGTTCATCTTAAAACATGTGGGGATTACAGACTGGGACCAGGAGAGGTTGAAAATTACTGTGAATATGCCAGCCAGCTGTTCTGCGCATGCTCTCAGAACGAGCCCGTGGACATTGAAGATAGCGCCGGAAGGGATGGCTGCCGTCTTATCGGCTCTTAACCAACCATGCTATTTTCTTTTCAGGGTGCCTTGTGAGTGGCTAATCTGCCTTTGCATTCCGTCCTGTTAGCTAATAAAAGGGACGAACTAAAAGCACGTATATCCTATCAACGGGACATTAAAAACTGTAATATCTTATGTTTCACCGAGTCCTGGCTGAACGGCGACATTAAGAACATACAGCTGGCGGGTTATACACTATCGGCAGGATAGAACCACAGCCTCTGGTAAGACACGGGGCSGGGGCCTATGCATACATGTAAACAGCAGCTGGTCTCTAGGTTTTGCTCGTCTGAGGTAGAGTATCTCATGATAAGCTGTAGACCACACTGCCCACCTAGAGTTTCCATCTGTATTTTTCGTAGCTGTCTACATACCATCACAGACCGATGCTAGCACTGAAACCGCACACAATGAGCTGTATAGCACCATAAGCAAACAGGAAAACGCTCATCCAGGAGGYGACGCTCCTAGTGTCTGGGGACTTTAATGCAGGGAAACTTAAATCAGTTTCACCTAATTTCTATCAGCATGTTAAATGTGMAACCAGAAAAAAATTCTAGACCACCTTTACTCYACACACAGAGACGCGTACAAAGCTCTCTCTCCATTTGGCAAATCTGACCATAATTCTATCCTACTGATTCCTGCTAACAAGCAAAAACTAAAGCAGGAAGCACCAGTGACTCGGTCTATAAAAAAGTGGTCAGATGAAGCATATACTAAACTACAGGACTGTTTTGCTAGCACAGACTGTAATATGTTCCGGGATTCCTCCGATGGCATTGAGGAGTACACCACATCAGTCACTGGCTTCATCAATAAGTTCATCGATGACGTCGTCCCCACAGTGACTGCACATACATACCCCAACCAGAAGACATGGATTACAGGCAACATTCGCACTGAGCTAAAAGGTAGAGCTGCCGCTTTCAAGGAGCGGGACTCTAACCCAGAAACTTATAAGAAATCCCGCTATGCCCTCTGACGAACCATCAAACAGGCAAAGCGTCAATACAGGACTAAGATCGAATTGTACTACACCGGCTCCGACGCTCGTTGGAGGTGGTAGGGGATGCAAACTATTACAGACTACAAAGGGAAGCAAAACCGAGAGCTGCCCAGTGACACAAGCCTACCAGACGAGCTAAATAACATCTATGCTCGCTTCGAGGCAAGTAACACTGAAACATACATGAGAGAATCAGCTGTTTCGGACGACTGTGTGATCACGCTCTCCTCAGTCGATGTGACTAAGACATTTAAACAGGTCAACATTCACAAGGCTGCAGGGCCATACGGATTACCAGGACATGTACTCCGAGCATGCACTGACCAACTGGCAAATGTCTTCACTGACATTTTCAACCTCTCCCTGTCCGAGTCTGTAATACCAACATGTTTCAAGCAGACCCTAATAGTCCCTGTGCCCAAGAACACTAAGGTAACTTGCCTAAATGACTACCGACCTATAGTACTAATAATAATAACTAATAATTTAAAAGGCTGGTCATGGCTCACATCAACACCATTATCCCAGAAACCCTAGACCCACTCCAATTTGCATACCGCACCAACAGATCCAMAGACGATGCAACTCTCTATTGCACTCGACACTACCCTTTCACACCTGGACAAAAGGAACACCTACGTGAGAATGCTGTTCATTGATTACAGCTCAGCGTTCAACACCATAGTGCCCTCAAAGATCATCACTTAGCCAAGGACCCTGGGACTAAACACCACCCTCTGCAACTGGATCCTGGACTTCCTGATGGGCCACCGCTGGGTGGTAAGGGTAGGTAACATCACATTCGCCACGCTGATCCTCAACACGGRGGCCCCTCAGGGTWGCATGTTATGTCCCCTCCTGTACTCCCTGGTTAGTGTGAGGGGATGAAACGGTTACCGGATTCACGATAAACCACAGTAAAATTCCTGACAGTTAATATTCGTTTCAAATTTTAATTACCATTAAAACAATGTTTGATTACCGTGGTTTGAAAAACTTACGGTAAATACTGTCCAGCATCAACCAAAGTTAGCAACAGTCTGACGCAGGCTCAGCATGCAACCTGGGTTTTGTTTTGTGTGAAAACATGGCGGAAGGCAGTGACCGCAATCGGGAGATTTTTCAGCCTTCCAAGAGGACCAAATCTGAAGTGTGGTCATATTTGTTGTTTTTTCAAGAGTGCTGAGGGAAACTTAACTGAAGATGGTCCCACTGGCTGCAGAACATGCAACAACAACAAAAAAAGTCACTGCGAAAGGGGGCAACACTTCAAATCTCAAGTCATCTTCGTGACCACCACCCACTACTTTATAGTGAGTTAACTTTTAGCACAATGCATGATGTGGGGACTTCGGGATGGGGGAAAATGTCATGGTTTGTCTAACTTCCTAATAGCTTGTCAAATATGTAAACTGAACCTTTCAGTGTTCCCTACTCTTGTAAAAACACTACACGTTGTTCTGCTGCTGTATGCGTTGTGTGTCTGCAGACTCTATTCACCCATTGCACACGATAACACGTTATGTAGTTTAGTCACCCAACCAACTATATATATATTTTTTTGAATTTTTACCCACTTTCTCCCCAATTTCGTAGTATCCAATTGCTAGTAATTACTATCTTGTCTCATCGCTACAACTCCCGTACGGGCTCGGAGAGACGAAGGTCGAAAGCCATGTGTCCTCCGAAACCACAACCCAACAAGCCCCACTGCTTCTTAACACAGCGCGCATCCAACCCGGGAAGCCCGCCGCACCAAAGGTGTCGGAGGAAACACGTGCACCTGGCGACCTGGTAAGCGTGCACTGTGCCCGGCCCGCCACAGGAGTCGCTAGTGCGCGATGAAACAAGGATATCCTACCGGCCAACCTCCCTAACCCGGATTGACGCTAGGCAAATTGTGCGTCGCCCATGGACCTCCCGGTCGCCGGCGCCGGCTGCTGAACCCAGAGTCTCTGGTGGCACAGCTAGCACTGCGATGCAGTCTCTAGACCACTGCGCGCAGCCGGGAGGCCCCCAACCAACATATTTTGTTCGTTTAACAATCGTCAGTCGTCGACTTGGTAGTAAAAGTGTTCCAAACAGGAAAACACTATAGATCCTATAACAGACTCTTATTTATGTCAATTTTTGGGCTCAATTGCAATTACTATCACTGTCTTCTTAAGACTAATTGTATTTATGTACAGTTGAAGTCGGAAGTTTACTTACAACTTGCCAAATACATTTAAACTCAGTTTTTCACCAATTCCTGACTTTTATCTTAGTAAGGATTCCCTGTCTTAGTCAGTTTAGGATCACCACTTTATTTTAAGAATGGGAAATGGGGAATAATAGTAAGAGAGAATGTTTAATTTCAGCTTTCATTTCTTCCATCACATTCCCAGTGGGTCAGAAGTTTTACATACAATCAATTTGTATTTGGTAGCATTGCCTTTACATTGTTTAACTTGGGTCAAACATTTTGGGTAGCCTTCCACAAGCTTCCCACAATAAGTTGGGTGAATTTTGGCCCATTCCTCCTGACAGAGCTAGTGTAACTGAGTCAGGTTTGTAAGGCCTCCTTGCTTGCACACGCTTTTTCAATTCTGCCCACAAATATTCTATAGGATTGAGGTCAGGGCTTTGTGATGGCCACTCCAGTACCTTGACGTTGCTGTCCTTAAGCCATTTTAACCTTTATTTAACCAGGTAGGCCAGTTCAGAACAAGTTCTCATTTACAACTGCGACCTGGCCAAGATAAAGCAAAGCAGTGCGACAAAAACAACAGTTACACATAAACAATAACATAATAGAAAAAATGTTGTACAGTGTGTGCAAATGTAGAAGAGTAGGGAGGTAAGGCAATAAATAGGCCATAGAGGCGAAATAATTACAATTTAGCATTAACACTGGAGTGATAGATGTGCAGATGATGATGTGCAAGTAGAGATACTGGGGTGCAAAAGAGCAAGAAGATAAATAACAATATGGGAATGAGGTAGTTGAGTGTGCTATTTACAGATTGGCTGAGTACAGGTACAGTAAGTTGGGCATCGTGTCTTGGTGACGCAGAATTAAAAATCGCCGGCAACCAGAACAGCAGCCTCTGGATRTAGGTTTCCTTGCTTGTTTATAGCCTTGTACAGTCCATTAAGTGCCAGCCTGTTATTTTTCTTATCCTGAGGTGGAATATGTCTTGTGATGCAGTGTGATATGCTCCCTGCACTGCAGTGCTGGAATGTTGTTTGTTATATCATCATGCGATCGACTCCACAGAAGGGAGGACTGTTGCAGTGTGGGAAAAGTTTCCGGTGTTGTAGTGAGGGGACTGTTTCTGGTGTTGTGGTGGGACTGTTCTGTTTGTGGGTACTGTTAGTGCTGCTATAGCGTGAATGCCCTGGTGTAGGGGGGGGGGGGGGCTGCTATAGTGTGAACGCATCATGCAGTAGGGAATTGCCATAGTGTGATTACAGGGTGCAGTGGAAAAGTGTTTCTAAATCAGGCAGTAGTGTGGCCTCCAGAGGGG